>NC_138770.1:96534698-97027198 GCF_965119305.1 Pelophylax lessonae
TTTTTTTTTTTCTATTTATGTCATCTCCAGAGAACCAAGCTTGCAATTTATTTATTTATTTTTTTGCCAGCTGGTTAAAGAATTCCTTTATATCTGGATTACTTTAGGGCTTTTCCACACTTATATATATATATATATATATACTGTTTTTAATGTGCAATACTAAATGCATTTACACTTGTGTTTTTGTGCACTTTGGACTTATTCATTCATTAGGCAAGGTGAGATCAAACATTTATAATAAGAACTGAGGATGTGTACCAACACACAAAAGTAATTTGAACTGCACCATATCCTAGCTGCAGCACATGTGATCTAGATGCACAATGCAGTTTTTTACTACATGTGTTTGCATGCACTAAGATGCATGTGTTTTACTCCAGAAAAACAGACAAGCGTGGACACTTTATTAATAAAATAATTATGACTGGGTACAGTTCTGTAGATAGGATTTGTAGCATGAAGATGACTGCAAAAACTCAGTGACCAAGAAAGCTTGGAAAACTTCTAATAACCTGTGAATCACATTATTAGGGGAGAGGTAGCAGAGGCTTCACAGCGACTGTGCATGATAACGTACTGTATATATAGTATTAATATTATTATTTACAATATATAATATTATTCATTCGTTTTAAAGCTGTAGATGCTCTATAGCGGTGTCAGGGTCCATGTATGACAATTGATATACAGATATGAAATATATATATATACACATATATATATATATATATATATATATATATATATATATATATATATATATATATATATATATATATATATATATATATATATATATATTGTATATATTAAATGTACGAGAGCGAGACTACACACAGGTCCATAGAGGTATCAAGACCTGTACGTTATATATTTTTATACATGAACTGTAAAAAAGAAATATATATACTGTGTATATATATATATATATATATATATATATATATATATATATATATATATATATATATAAATATATATATATATATATATATATTGTATATTTTTTAAATGTACGAGAGCGAGACCACACACATCTCCATAGAGGTATCAAGACCTGTACGTTATATATTTTTATACATGTACTGTAAAAAAGAAATATATACTGTATATATATATATATATATATATATATATATATATATATATATATATAATATATATATATATTGTATATATTAAATGTATGAGAGCGAGACTACACACAGGTCCATAGAGGTATCAAGGCCTGTACGTTATATATTTTTATACATGTACTGTAAAAAAGAAATATATATACTGTATATATATTTGTACAGTAAGAATACACACATCCTCGTAGAGGTGTCGGGGTCGGTGGATGATTGATGCTGTATGTCCTGATCATGTCACTATCATATTAATGAGGTGTCTGGTGACAGTGCTGTGGAGGAGCCGGTGTGTCTCCTCCTGCTGGTGGCTGTGCAGACAATCAGACGCTGGGGTCAGAGCTCGGGGAGACCCCCGCTCCCTAGCAGAACTCTCCTCTGGCAGGAAGAAGCCATCAAATTTGGGAAGAGAGCCCTGACAGCTTGGCCTGGCTGTGTTCATCTGCATGGGACTCCCTCCATCCCTGCTGCTCTAAGCTTCTAAATTTACTCAGCATGTTAGAGTCTAATTGCACATTTACTTATGTGCCATGAGATGCTAGATGGCATGATACAAGTGGAATAGAATGGTCTGGTAGGCACTCATGCTATATAGTTATTGGTAAATCTAAAGGAGATTTAACAATCAATAGCCAATTTAGGTGGCCAGTTTAAAGATGGCTATTGGTGCAGGTCAGGAAATTGGTGTCTATGTTTCACTCCCAGCCTTGCGAAAGGTCTGCGCTATATCCAAGAACATACAAAGGCACAAGGATCCTCACTGCATAGGATATTATTGAAATTCAACAAAGAATATCGGAACTGAGGTCTTACACTGATGCATTTCATGCTATGTAGTGCTTAATTACAAAGACTTATTCTTGTATACAATTGTCAGCGGTAATGAGCTTGAATAGCACTCGGGTAAACCGCTGCATGATCCATTGACTGAACTGGAATGGTAGCTATCTTCGTAGGTGTCTGCACAATTCCTCTATATCAGTGGTGAAGGACTCTGATCGCGACAGCTGTACTGGCCACCAGGCCCATGTTCCTGGTAGGAGGGGGAGCTGGGCCAGTTCTGGTTGCTTTAATGGCCCACAAGGTCAGTGCTCAGGATTATGGTCCTTTGCACCAAAACCATTCCTCTCACAACCAAAATTGGCACACACACACACACACACCTCCAATGTAGACTTACAGCGCATTCACACTGGTACGACTTGGACTGCGACTTGTCAGCCTGACAAGTCGCGGTCCGTCACGCTCCCATTGTGTAGTACAGTCAGGAGCCATTCTAATAGGAGCGACACAAGTTGCTCCGACTTAGAAAAAGGGTCCTGTACTACTTCGGAGGGACCTGGAGGCGACTTGCATAGACATTCATTTTATGAAGTCCGTGCAAGTCGCGCCGAAGTCGCGCTGCACGCGACTTCACAGGTCGCTCCCTAAGTCGGAGCAACCTAGTGTGAACCAGCTCTTAAAGCGGAGTTCCACCCTGGGACATTTTTTTTGATAAAAATACCCCCGGGACAGTCAGGGCTAGGGCATTCCGCAATGGCAAACCTCTGATCTGTCCCGGGTCGCACTTACCTGCAAGAAGAAATACTTACCTTGAAAATGTATTGTCCAGAGCTGCCATCTCAGGTGTGGGCAGCTTGAAGCCAGCACGATCTTCTTCTGTGTCCTCTTCCGTCTTCTTCGGCCCCACGATGCACTGCACCGGCCCCGCCGTCATTTCCGGTGCCGCAGTGTCATCCCTGCACAGCTTCTGGGCATGCCCAGAAGCTGTTTAGCAAGGTATGACGGCGCCTGCACCGGAACTGACGCCGGGGCCGGTGCAGGCGCATTGATTCCTGGGAGCGATGACGTTCAGCTCCCAGGAATCATTGCAAAGCCAGGAAATGACTAATGGCCACCGAGGGGAGGAAGAGGAAGTAAGGTAAGTATATTTTCTTCTAAACAAGGTATGTAATGAAAAAAAAAAAAAAAATTGCGATTATCCATTTGTTTTTCAGGTGACCCGGAGCGAGAAGATGGAGGTAAGTTTAATTTTAGGGTGGAACTCCGCTTTAAGCTGACTGACACCAAAAGGTTTTCAAACAAACCTTTATACAAACATTCGTATGAAACTTCTCATCAATAAATTGATGAAACAACAAATGTTGCTTGGAATTACTTCAAACTTTTGATTGCCTTTAACATTTAATCTTAGAATGAATGTATTTTCCCAAACAATAACCACATACACTGTTTTAGAAATTAATTTGTTCCGGGGAATTTTCTTTGAATTTTATCATCACTGTGTTCAAAAACAAACATCAATTTGACTTTGCTAACGTTGCGAACTATACCCCCTTGTCCTAAACAGGAGCTCTTATGTCAATTTCGATTTTTGGTTGGGCTGTATTTAGCTCAGACTGTAAAGTTTTTCACCTGTTTTTTTTTTTCAAAGTTTAAGTTGACTTGTGATTTTTTTACCCTCACCAGTACAACCGTGGCCAAAAGTTTTGAGAATGACACAAATATTAATTTTCACGAAGTCTGCTGCTTCAGTGTTTTTAGATCTTTTTGTCAGATGTTACTATAGTGAAGTATAATTACAAGCATTTCATAATTGTCAAAGGCTTTTATTGACAATGACATGAAGTTTATGCAAAGAGTCAATATTTTCTGTGTAGACCCTTCTTTTTTAAGACCTCTGCAATTCACCCTGGCATGCTGTCAATTAACTTCTGGGCCACATGCTAACTGATGGCAGCCCATTCTTGTATAATCAATGCTTGAAGTTTGTCAGAATTTGTGGGGTTTTATTTGTTCACCTGCCTCTTGAGGATTGACCTCAATGGGATTAGGGTCTGTGGAGTTTTCTGGCCATAGACCCACATTTTCGATGTTTTGTCCCCCCTAAGCCACTTAGTTATCACTTTTGCTTTATGGTGCCATTCTTTATTCATGACTGGTCTCAGGATGCTTTACTGTTGGCATGACACAGGACTGATGGTAGCTCTCGCCTTTTGTTCTCTGGACAAGGTTTTTTCCAGATGCCCCAAACAATCAGAAAGAGAATTCATCAGAGAGAACTATTTTACCCCAATTCTCAGCAGTCCAATCCTTGGACCTTTTGCAGAATATCAGTCTGTCCCTGATGTTTTTCCTAGAGAGAAGTGGCTTCTTTACTGCCCTTCTTTGCAGATACACTCACACCAGCCTGCTGCTATTCCTGAGCAAGCTCTGCACTGGTGGTGCCCCGATCCCGCAGCTGATTTAGTTGTAGGAGATGGTCCTGGCGCTTGCTGGACTTTCTTGGGCACCCTAAAACTTTCTTCACAACTGCAATGGAAATGTTTTTTATGGGATTGTTCATTTTCATGGCAAAGAGGGACTTTGCAAATAATTGCAATTCATCTGATCACTCTTTATAACATTCGGGACTGGAGTATATGCAAATTGCCGTCATGAAAACTGAGGCAGCAGACTTTGTGAAAATGAATATTTGTGTCATTCTCAAAACATTTGGCCATGGCTTTAGATGTCACTTGTACCACCTGTCATAGTATGAGATTTCACAAACAAAACTTTATTGATATTACCTTCAGCCAATCCAGTAGAAGGTTTATGTCACTTGTGCATGCTGGGGGATGATATAAATATTTGGGACAGAAGATGTGCTTGCATTCTTTCCCTGGGCTGAGGCCTAGGAATCTGCTGCTGGATGGAGCTCTTCTGTTAGGCCCAACAGCTTGTATTGGGACCTAACGTGTGCTGAAGTAGCCCTGAAGCTGTCTTGCCTGGTCTGGAGGAAGCTGTGCCAAGGAGGAGACCCAGGGAGGCCCCGTGCTGGGGAGAGCCAGAAAGAAGTCTGGTCTCTCAGAAGGGCCTGGTGACTCACTTGGAAGAAGCACTGAAATTTGGGAATGTGCTTATAGTGATGCCAGGTCGGCTTAAAGGTTCTGGCACTGTGGAGCTGGACATTGATCTGGATCTGGAGAGTCTGGAAGTGATCTGCTACAGTACCTGGACCCTCGACCCTCACCTCCTTAACTGTTCTGCAATAAAATAAAAAAAAAACAAAAGCGACTGGAGCCCAATATCCTTTCTCAGCCCCCCATTTTAGGCATGGATTTCGCCCTGAGGTGAATTGCTAGCCCACTCCTGCCTCTAGAGGTGCTATCCTGCCTTTGGGGTATCAGAATGAAATTCTTATAGCGTATAGTTTGCCTAAAGTTAATTCCACCTGTTCCAATCTGACCAAACAATCACTTTTAGATCTACCAACATCTATGTAGTGAAAGGGCTTGCTTGATTGAATACAAATTGATTAGATAGTTTAGGTATCATAAAACATAGAAGAGTGACGTCAGAAAAAAGATTAAGTGGTCCATAGAGTCTGCCCGTATATATATATATATATATATATATATATATATATATATATGTTTCTGTTTTTTTTTTTTGTCTGAGTGTAGATCTTTGTTTGTCCCAAGCATGTTTGAATCCACTTAGTGTTGACTACTCACCACCTCTGCTGGAAGTCCATTTCAAGCATCAACTACTCTTTCGGTAATATAATACTTTCTAAGATTAGTTTGGAACTTTCTTCCAGTTCGTTTGAAGTCATCTCCTGGTGTTCTTCATCTTAGATACATATTGAAAATGCAGCCCTCTAGAACCTTTTTGATCCTGTTGATGTTTTTAACAGTTTTAGTCACGTTTCCCCTTTTCTTCTTTCCTCCAGACTGTACATTTAAGGTTGCTGAAGTCTCTCCTGATGTTTTTTCCTTCAGACCTTTCACCATTTAAACTGCCTGTCTCTGGAGTGGACGGGTTCTATCTTACCAATATCTTTTTGTAAGTTGTGAGTTGGTAAATCAAAAGTTGATTGTATAGTGATTGTACGGTCATATTGTAACCTGTATGGCAAGCTTCAGCTTTAGAGAACCAGCTATTGGTGAAAGTACTGCCATCTGTCCTTCCATAACTGATAATAGGCAGGGGCGTAACTACAGGGGTTGCAGGGGTTGCGATTGCTACCGGGCCCCATGCTCCAGGGGGCCCAGTAGCAAACCAGTGGGTGAACTTCCAGGATTGCAAAAGTCACACTTGCGACCGGGCCCTGGCATTGCACCACTGTGGGGAGGCCCCAAGATTGCAGGAAGGGAGCCCACTGCAGAACTTGTGAAAGGATCCTGCTGCGGGACTGTAATAAAAGGCCATGCAACGAGAATAAAGAGCCCCAGGATTAGTGGGAAGAGCCCTGGGCTTGAAGGGAAGGGCCCCAGCCAGGGATGGGGGGGGGGCCCTTCATGGTTTCTTGCATCGGGGCCCTGAAGGCTCTAGTTACGCCTCTGATAATAGGGATGCTCTTTTTGTTACGTTCAGACAAGACAATACTAAATTCCTATAATAATCCAAAGACAGGCCCATGGTAAATGGAGAGAAGCCAATTATTTCTTAATTAGAGGATTTCGAAGACCCTGGAAGGTCAGTGACATTTTCAGGATGTTATACATGGAGGTGATATAAAGCAGACAATGCTTCTGACTGCATTTGTCCCTAAATTCTGCATACGTCAACTCTCATCAATCAAACTGCAAGCATCAGCTATAAGAGGACTTTCTTTTCTATACAGTTAAAGAAGGCTAGAAGTTCCAGGACCGGGCCGAGGGGTAGACTAGGCACAAGAATCAGATTCCTTGGGCACTTTACCAGGCTGGGGGCACCACCGATGTCCTCGATGAGGAAGTGAGAAGAAATCTCCCTAACAGGGAGTTTGGGCCGCAGTTACTTAAGTATGAGTTACAAGCTGTATTATGATGAATTGAATGCAAGCTGTAGTGGTGAACTGTGCGGATGCTTAAAGCGGAGTTCCAGCCTCAAAATCAATTTTGGGACATCCGCTTGCTCAGTGTCACCTGTAAAAGAAATGGATAGTCATTTTTTTTTGTTTACTTACCTTGATATTGAAGAAAATATACTCACCTTTTTTCCACTTCCTCCCTCTGCGGCCGCGGCCCGCGCCGTCACTTCCTGCTTGCATTGATTCCTGGGAGCTGAACGTCATCGCTCCCAGGAGTCAATGCGCCTGCACCGGCCCTGCTCGTCAGTTCCAGTGCAGGCGCGTCATTCCCTGCTAAACAGCTTCTGGGCATGCCCAGAAGATGTGCAGGGATGACGCTCCTGCCCCGGAGGTGACGGCGGGGCCGGTGCAGTGCATTGTGGGACCAAAGAGGACATGGAAGAGGATGCAGAAGAGGATGCGCTGGCTTCAGCTGCCCACACCTGAGATGGCAGCGCTAGGAGAAGAAATTTTCAAGGTAAGGATTTCTTCTAAAAGGTAAGTGCGACCTGGGACAGTTCAGAGGCTATCCATTGTGGAATGCTCTAGCCCTGACTGTCCCAGGGGTATTTTTAGTAAAGAAAAATTTCCGAGGCCGGAACTCCGCTTTAAACTCTCTCTCCACTGAATGGCTTTCCTACTCAGTAAAAGTGTAGTGACAACTAGGACTCCAATAAAATCCTGAAGTTTATTCTGCTCACATTTTGCCTCCACTTCTCAGAAACATGCTAATACATTTTTTTAAATAAAACTTTTCAATTTTCTTTACGTACTGTACCTTATTTTTGACCCAGTAATGTCATCACTAGGTCTCTATGCTTCTTTATGCAATGCAGGCAGATAATTGCTGATGGGAGGGACTGGCAATGCCCTGTACATAGCTTCCTGAAAACATCTCAGCTCCCTGCCTCAGAAGTCCTCGTAAGAGCCCTCAGCCCTTATGCAAGCAGGTTTTCGGGAGGAGTTTCCGAGCCGGATGTATTTGCATGCAAACCATACTAGGTAATGCCCACCTTTGATGGTGAGCCTCTACGATTGATAGAACTAAAATTCAACAAATGAAAAGGATAGGCCAGGGACAACCCAGCTGAAAATAGTATAAAAGAGGAGATCCCTGTACGCTTTATGGCACTTTCCGATGTGGTGGATGTCATTGTCTATGCATTTGTACAAAAAAAATATAGTGCTCCCCAATGGAAGAACTTACTCTAGGAGATACTGTTAATGTTGTTAATCTCAATATGCCGGAGTAATCTATTTGTTCTTATGCTCCTGTGGGGCTTTTTATGTAGGCAAAACATGGAGGCCTTGGTGGAAGAGACTATGCGATCATATTTTGGTGATAAATAATGGGGATATCTATAGCCCATTTGGCAGATCAGTTGACCATGGTTATTGGGTTCCCTTAGAAAAATGTATGGCCCTAATCAAATCCATCAAAGCATATGAGGAGGAGACTGGAACAAAAGTCTTCTCCAGTGTATAGCGAAATTAATTCACATTTTAACCACTTGCCGACCGCCGCACGACTATTTACTGTGGCAGTCAGCCCCTACTGGGCAAAACAACGTAGGGCTACATCACTCGCCCACGAGCCTCTAGGGGGCGAGCGCGCGCAGCCGGAGGCGCGCTCCCACCCCCGCTTGTTAACTAACATCCCCGCGCGAGTGACCGGTGGCTCCGATGTCCGCCAGCCACTCAGGATCTGGAGAGGGAGAAAGGCAGGCGGCTAATGTAAACAAAGCCGCCTGTCATTCTCCGTGGTGTAACTGCAGAGATCATACGATCCTGCTATGTAGGATCGTATGTCTCTGTGGTTACATCACAAGCCACGCCCCCCCCCCCAGTTAGAATCACGCCCCTAGGGATACATTTAACGCACTGATCACCAATAAAGTTAACCCCCTCCTGGCAGTGTCATTTTTACAGTAACAGTGCATATTTATAGCACTGATTACTGTAGTAATGTCACTGGTACTCCCAAAAGTGTCAAAAATGTCAGTCAAGGGTCCGATCTGTCCGCCGCAATGTCGCAGTCCGGCAAGAAAAATCGCAGATCACCACCATTACTAGTTAAAAAAAACAATAAAAATTACATAAATCTTTCCCGTAGTTAGTAAAAGCAATAACTTTTGCGCAAAATACGTTTATTGCAATTTTTTTTACCAAAAATCTGTAGCAGAAAACAAATTGGCCTAAAATGTTAAAAAAATTAGATTTTTACATTTTTTTTTGGGGAATTTCATATAAAAAATGTGAAAAATATTGTTATTTTTTCAAAATTGTCGCTCTTTTTTTGTTTATAGCGCAAAAAGTAAAAATCGCACAGGTGATCAAATACCACCAAAAGAAAGCTCTATTTGTGGGGGACAAAAAGGACATCAATTTCATTTGGGTACAGCATTGCATGACCGGGCAATTGTCCATTAAAGTCAGGCAGTGCCAAATCACAAAATAGGCCCTGGTCTTTGAGCAGCCAAATCCTCTGGGGCTAAAGTGGTTAAAAGTAACTGTCCCTCCAGGGTTAAATGAAGTGAAACATTTTGCTCCATTTCTTGACAATTTTGTTTCAAAGGTTAGGGAATAAGTCCATGTAAACTATTTTTCTTCAATGTTGGATGTATATTCCCTCCATTCTCTCCTGCCTGTCATGTGTCTAATATAGTTAAAAATGGGCCATGTTTTTGTTTTGGTATTTTTGGCCCTTTAACATGCAATAATGATGATGATTGCTATATGAACTACATAGGTGTGCGCAGCCTATTGCATTAGCTCAAACACATGCATGTGTATATACATATGACAGTGTAAATAGAGCAGTGGATGGTGTCAATAGGGCAAAGATTGATGTCAGTAGGGCAGTGGATGGTGGTCAGTAGTTTTTATTTTTATTATTTAATTTTTTAATATTCATTACAATTTTATTTTTTAAGTTATTTTTTACAAATTTGTAGGAGCCCCATTGGGGAACTTTGCTGAAATATGAGTTTAAACAGGGGGAATCTGCACCACACAGGGTGATTAGGGTGTGCCCAGGTCCACCTTGCACACCCTGTGCGCACACCTACGGAACTACTGTAAAGTAGGGGTCTCCAAACTGCTGCCCAGGGACCTGATGCGGCTCTTTGATTGCCTTTATCCAGCCCTTGGGGCACTTTTCCTTGCACTGACACCAACAATGGGCAATATTCCTGCTACTGACATCAATAATGGGGCACTATTTCTCCCACTGACACCAACAATGGGGCACTATTGCTCAAGCTAACACCAATGATGGGGCACTATTTCTCCCATTGACGCCAACAATGAGGCACTGTTGCTCAAACTGACATCAATAATGGGACACTATTTCTCCCATTGACGCCAACAATGAGGCACTATTGATCCAACTGATACCAATGATGAGGCACTATTTCTCCTATTGACACCAACAATGAGGCACTATTGATCAAACTGATACCAATGATGAGGCACTATTTTTCCCATTGACGCCAACAATGAGGCACTATTGCTCAAACTGACACCAATGATGAGGCACTATTTTTCCCATTGATGCCAACAATGAGGCACTATTGCTCAAACTGATACCAATGATGGGGCACTATTCCTCCCACTGACACCAACAATGAGGCACTATTGCTTAAACTGATATCAATGAAGATGCACTATTCCTCCCATTGACGCCAACAATGGGGCACTATTGCTCAAACTGACATCAATGATGGGGCACTATTACTCCCACTAACACCCTAATCTCAAAGATCTCAAAGATTAATTGTTTAATACAGAAAACTTTTATTAATCCCAAAGGAAAATTGGGAAATTGTTACGACACAGCCACACTCAACAAAGACAACACAAGGTTACTACAATGAACAGAATAAGATAGAAAGACACAACAAAATTACCAACAACAGCCATTAGCACCAAATAAAACACATTAAATCTACACTACAACTAAACCATCCATACAATTAACAATGCAACATAGAAAAAAATAACACATATTAAAACAGAAAATTCAACTATCAAATGCAAATAATACACTACTTTCAATAACATTACCCCAAATAATAATTAACATAATACCAACATACTATAAAACAACATAAAATCCTGATCATAAACTACAATTAAATCTTTACCTCCAGCCCTCACAGAGAAGAACTATATACCTTGATGGCGACAGGCAAAAATTATTTCCTGTGTCGCTCTGTGGTGCATCGTGGTTTTAACAATCTGTCACTGATGGTACGCCGCAGACTGACCAGCGTATTGTGGAGTGGGTGGGAGGAGTTGTCTAAGATTGAACATACTTTGAACAATATTCTCCTCTCCAACACTGTTGTTAAAGACTCCAGTTCCAATCCAACAACTTCACTGGCCTTGCAAATCAGTTTGTTGAGTTTGTTGTTTAACCACTTACCTACAGTGCACTTTCACCCCCTTCCTGCCCAGACCGATTTTCAGCTTTCAGCGCTCTCACACTTTGACTGAGAATTACTCAGTCATGCAACACTGTACCCATTCAAAAATTGTGTCCTTTTTTTCACACAAATAGGGCTTTCTTTTGATGGTATTTAATCACTACTGGGTTTTTTATTTTTTGTGCTATAAATAAAAAAAGACTGAAAATATTGTGAAAAAACGCATTTTTCTTTGTTTCTGTCATAAAATTTTGCAAATTAGTAATTTTTCTTCACAAATTTTGGCCAAAATTTATACTGCTACTTATCTTTGGTAAAAATAACCCAAGTAAGTGTATATTATTTGGTCTTTGTGAAAGTTATAGAGTCCACAAGCTATGGTGGGAATCATTGAAAATTGATCACACTTGATCACACCTGATGTACTGAAGGCCTATCTCATTTCTTGAGACACTAAAAAGTCAGGAAAGTACAAATACCCCCCAAATGACCCCTTTTTGGAAAGTAGACATTCCAAGGTATTTAATAAGGGGCATGGTGAGTTTTTTGAAGTTGTAATTTTTTCCCACAATGCTTTGCAAAATGAAGATTTTTTTTTTTTTTTTTTTTACAAATTGCCGTATTAACAGGTTATTTCTCTCACACAGCACATGTATACTTGCAACTACACCCCAAAACACATTCTACTACTCCTCCTGAGTATGGCGATACCACATGTGTGAGACTTTTTCACAGCCTGGCCACATACAGAGGCCTAACATCCAACCAGCACCGTCCGGCATTCTAGGAGCACAAATTACACATATAATTTCCTGACAACCTATCGTACTTTTGAAGGCCCTGGAGCACCAGGACAATGGAAACCCCCATAAAATGACCCCATTTTGGAAAGCAAACAGCCCAACGTATAATTTTTGAGGCATAATGAGTCTTTTAAATATGTCATTTTTTTCCACAAGTTTTTGGAAAATGTGGAAAGAAAATGAAAACACATTTTTTTTTACACAAAGCTGTCCATTTATGCAATATTTCTAACACATAGCATGTACATAGCAAAAATTGCACCCCAAAATACATTCTGCTATTCCTCCTGAGTATGGCGATACCACATGTGTAACACTTTTTCACAGCCTGGCCACATACATAGGCCTAACATCCAAGTAGCGCTTTACACAAAGTTGTCCATTTATCCACTTTAAGACTGGGCCTATTTTTGACACTTGGTGTTTACAAGCTAAAATCATTTTTTTTGCTAGAAAACTACTTGGAACCCCCAAACATTATATATATTTTTTTAGCAGAGACCCTAGAGAATAAAATGGAGATCGTTGCAATATTTTTTATCACACCATATTTGCGCAGCAGTCTTCCAAATGCGATTTTTTTGAAGAAAAATCACTTTTTTGATCTAAAAAATAAGAAAACAGTAAATTTAGAAATTTTTTTTCCATAATGTGAAAGATAATGTTACGCCGAGTAATTAGATACCCAACATGTCATGCTTCAAAATTGCGCATGCTCACAGAATGGCGCCAAACATTGGTACTTAAAAATCCCCATAGGCAACATTTTAAAAATTTCTGCAGGTTACTAGCTTAGAGTTACAGAGGAGGTCTAGGGCTCAAATTATTGCTCTCGCTCTAACGATCGCGGCGATACCTCACATGTATGGTTTGAACACCGTTTACATATGTGGGCGGGACTTGCGTATGCGTTTGCTTCTGCGCGCGAGCTAACGGGGACAGGGCTCTTTAATTTTTTTTTTTTTTTTTTTCCTATTTATTTTATTTATTATTTTCTTATTTTTACACAGTTTAAAAAAAAAAATGTTTTGATCATTTTTATTCCTATTACAAGGAATGTAAACATCCCTTGTAATAGAAATAGGCATGACAGGTCCTCTTTATTGTGAGATCTGGGGTCAAAAAGACCTCACACCTCACAACTACACTAAAAAAGAAAAAAAAAAAAAAAAAAATTGTTGAAAGAGGAGAAAAAAAAAAGCAAAAAAAAAAAAGCGGCCCTTTAAACCGGTTGCTAGGCAACGTCTTTTGACGTAGCTCCGGTCCTCCAAGACCATAGAGTTGAGTGAGGGCCATCTTGCCCTCACTCGACTTCCTGTCTCTGAGGATCCGGGACCGGATAGTTTTCCCCGCTGCCGGCGGGTCCGGTAAGCTGGGAAAACGTCTGGGATGCGGCAGGAGGGGGGGGGGGCACCTCTTCCCCTGCACCGTAAGGGTAATTACGCGGCGAATCCGCCACTGGGACCACCCTTATCTGAAAGCCGACCGCCCGCCGTTTCAAAAAATACCGGGGTTATGGGGGCTATCTGCTGCCATAACCCCAGTATTTAGCTTTTAATGGCCGATGCATATAGTCGTTAGGCTGTCAGTAAGTGATTGCATGTATATGGCAAACAGGTGACGATGACTGATGGGGTGACAGGTGACGATGACTGATGGGGTGACAGGTGACGATGACTGATGGGGTGAAAGGTGACGATGACTGATGGGGTGACAGGTGATGATGACTGATGGGGTGACAGGTGATGATGATTGATGAGGTGACAGGTGACGATGATTGATGAGGTGACAAGTGACGATGATTGATGGGGTGACAGATGACAATCACTGACCGGGTGACATGTGACGATGATTGATGGGGTGACAAGTGACGATCACTGATGGGGTGTCAAGTGACGATGATTGATAGGGTGACAGATGACGGTGACTGATGGGGTGACAGGTGGCGATGACTGATGGGGTGACAGGTGACGGTGATTGATGGGGTGACAGGTGACGGGCGATGGTCACTGATGGGTGACAGGTGACGGGCGATGGTGCACGGCGGTATTGATGGCAGTCTCTGGTGACCGGTGAACTTTAGGCTACGTTCACATGTGAGCGTAGCGATCGCGGGCAGAATCACTGCGATTCTGCCCGTGATCCAGAAATCATTGCAAATGGCGGGACGCCTGTGCGTTGCCCGTGATTTGCAATAGCACCCCAAACGCTGTGCGATGTTGCTGCGATTTCCACCTGCCAAATCGAGGTAACATCAAGCAAACAATGCATGACGCCCCAAAGAAGCTCTTGTACCTTTTTTGGGCGTCATGCGATGTTTGCGCGATGTTACTGCGATTCGGCAGGCTGAAATGGCGGCAACATCGCACAGCGTTTGGGGTGCTATTGCAAAAAACGGGCAACGCACAGGCGTCCCGCAATTTGCAATGATTTCCGGATCGCGGGCAGAATCGCGGTGATTCTGCCCGCGATCGCTGCGCTCACATGTGAACGTTATGGGTGTCAATTTCTGGGCACTGATTAGGTGACTGTTGGGTGACAGGTGACATTGGGGGGGGCTGAGGACTGTGTGTGGGGACCTTTATTTGTGTGATTTTACATTTTACAGGGGTACAGAGCAGTAACTCAATGTTTCTAGCTCTTCTCCCCTCATACTGGAAACTGTATGAGGAGAGAAGAGCTAGTAACAGTCAGTTACTGCTCTGTGTTTACATTTTCTGATCGGCTGTGAATGGATTCACAGCCGATCACATAGTAAACAGTCACTGTCAGTGACTGTTTACTACCGCCGGTGACAGCTGTGTTCCTACGGAACACAGTGCCACCGACATGACCGCGCTGCGCGCTCCCGATCGCGCATGCGCGGTCATCTCCCGGGCGCCTTCATTGTGATCGGCTGTGTCATTGGAACACAGCCGATCACGTGGGAAACAGCCATGCCTATTGGCTGTTTCCCCCCTGCCGGTGACCGGCTGTGTCCCGGGGACACGCCGACACTGGCAGTGCACGGCGGCGCGCCCGCGATCGCGCGCCTGCCGTGCTTGAATGGGCGGACGTCATATGACGTCCGCCCAGGATAATAGCCGCACCGTCCCGCCGTCATATGACGGCGGGCGGGCGGTAAGTGGTTAAGCCTGCTTCCCCAGCATGCCACTGCATAATCCCACTGATGCCAGGATAATTTCTACTCCCAATGGCCACAGTCTGGCCCCCATAAATTCTGGAGGACAGTAAACTGACCCTTTGTTTAGAGAGTTTGGAGACCCCTCAACTAAAGTGATAGTAATACTTATAAGGCAATGAGTGTATTGCTAATTAATCTTGCATACAAATAGTAGGGTTTTAAATTATTGTTCTTTTTTTTAATAATTGTTGTTCTTCATTTGGCGGTATTACTATGTTTCCCTTGTGGTGCTCCTGCTCCCCACTGCCTCCCAGCCAGGGGCTGACTGGCAACTTTCGGCCCAGGGGGCAAGTTCAAACCAGAGGCCCATGGTGCAGAAACTCAGCCCGACTCCCACTCTCCCTCTTCCCTGTCTCCTCCTGACCCTCATTCCAGGCTGAAGCTTGGCTCCACGTACTCTCTACTCACCGGCCAAATCTGGATTCCCGACCTGGCTAGCAGGAAGCAGTCTAGGGGAGCTGGGACAGCTCGGTCGGGGCTGCCTGGGGGAGGAGAGTCTCCAGTAGGGCATGGAACCGGCCTCTGCTCAGACACAGTTTACACCATCCATGCTGGGGTAGGAGGTCTGCACTCTGTCCTGGTCTTCATCCCGCGCTCAGTAGGTCAGCAGGGGGGACTTTTTACTTTTCTTCACCAGGAATCCTTTAGGCATGTCTGTGGCAGAATCGGTGCAGCCTTTTTTAAGGGCATCAGAGCGGCCCAGGGGGCAATTGCCCCCCTGCCCCCTGGCCCAGTCCTCCCCTGCTCCCAGCTAGGACTCCTGTTTTGTTTTATTGATAGGCGGGTCCCCTCTTTGATTCTATGGATGCCTTTCATTTTTTGTTTGTTTTGTGGCTAACTTTGGCCCCTTTGGTATTTACTTTCTAGTTTGACTGTGTCGTGCTCATGCATTTTAATGTGTGCTCGTCCACTGGACGTGCATGCGTGAGAGCGGGGATGCATGGGCTCTGACATCATTTGCACACACGCTTTACACGGATGTCTCTTTAGTCGACTGGTGCCGGTTTTGATGCCTGGAATTTTGTCCTGGTTCACTTTATGGACCCAGTTTTTGACACCTGAGGCTTCCAGGTGTTTAATATAATCGCTCAGTGTGTACTCCTTGGACAAAATATTGGTACAGTACACAGAGATCAGGTGGTACAGGGATGGTACCTTTTTTGATTATTTATTGAAGAAAGCTCTTTCAGATTCTTTATATGCTGGAATGATGTGAACATCACCTTATGGTGAGCTCCCTGTTTGATCTGGATGGACAGGTTCTGTCAGCAACTATTTCTGTAGCGGATGATTAGTTGTTTATTTTTTCTTATATATTATATATATTCTTATATATTATATTATTTGTAGATTTGTCCATACTATGGACATATTTTGGGAGCCCCTGCTGCCATTTGTTTATACAAGCCTTAACTACCATTTGGTCATATTGGTGACCTCTTCATGCTGTGACACTATAGCTACACTATTGGGGGTTTGATCATCATATTACAGACTGCTGGTTACTTCCTGAGATCTCTATCTGAGAGGCAGTGGCTCCATCTTGGCATTTTCTAGATGCACCTCCTTGGGAAACATATTCATGTTGTCGATTATATCTGTTGATTTTGTCCACAAAGATCAAGAGTGGGTTCCAGTGTAATGGTATGTTGCATGTATATGATGTATCAATTTGTAAACAAATTTAATGTTGTATTTGTTAAAATGATATGCTTAGTGGATATATGTACACTCTTTAGATTCCTTCACATGTGCTCCTAAAGAAGGATTCCCAAAATGCATCGAGCCTACATGTGAACTGTGCATGGAATCTATACATGTCATGAACCTCTAAGTGGAGAGTTTTTGAACATGTTTTGTAAATGCTTTAACCACTTGCCGACTGCCTAACGACGATTTACGTCGGCAGTTAGCCCCTCACAGGCAAAGTGACGTAGGCACTGATTACTGTAGTAATGTCACTGGTAACCCCAAAAGTGTCAAAAATGTCAGTCAAGGGTCCGATCTGTCCGCCGCAATGTCGCAGTCCCGCAAAAAAAATTGCAGATCGCCGCCATTACGCGTTAAAAAAAAAAAACAACAAAAATGTCAAAAATCTTTCCCTTAGTTAGTAAACGCAATAACTTTTGCGCAAACCAATCAAAATACACTTTTTGCGATTTTTTTTACCAAACATATGTAGCATAAAACAAATTGGCCTAAAATGTTAAAAATTTTAGATTTTTACATTTTTTTTGGGGGGGGGAATTTCATATAAAAAAATTTGAAAAATATTGTTATTTTTGCAAAATTGACGCTCTTTTTTTGTTTATAGCGCATGATCAAAAAATTGCACAGGTGATCAAATACCACCAAAAGAAAGCTCCGTTTGTGGGGGAAAAAAAGGACGTCAAATTTGTTTAGGTACAGCATCGCACGACCATGCAATTGTCCGTTAAAGTCACGCAGTGCCGAATCGCAAAATAGGCCCTGGTCAGGAAGGGGGTAAAATCTTCCGGGGCTTAAGTGGTTAAATGGAATGAAGTCAAATCGTTTTTTTTTTGATACTCAGTCTTCTTAGATGTAGCCTGGCTACATGATTCATCTAAATCTGTTCGGGGTTGTTTTGTTACTTTATTATTAAAGCTTCTGCAAAGTAATGGAACACAGGATTATGGGAGGTATAGTCCCGGAAGGAATGGAAACTGTGGACCACCTGTTTGATTGGACTATCCTCCCAGGGAGCATTGAGACTCGCAAAGGCAGATGGGAGTGCCTATAAAAAGGGGGGCGGGATCAGGATTCGCTCTCTTGCCTCGAGGACAGCGCGCTGTGAGGAGGGGAAGAGCTGCTGCGGAGTGCAGAGGAAATAGACCAGAGGCCTAGCGGAAAGACACCGGAGAGAGAGAGCAGTGTGCGGAAGGAGCTCGGTGTTGGACCGGGTGTAGAGACACTCAGAGAGACTGCAAGCGCTTCTGAAGAGAGTGGGAAGCTGGGGGTGTGGACAGCGAGACGTGGAGTTCATCACATTGGGTGAGAGAGATCCAATTTAGGGCATATACTGTAATTGCTGGACCAAGCCGGGGGGGGGGGGGGGGATGGGGGCCTGTGACACAGTTCAGTTCAGCGGAGAGTTGCCTTGTCATAAAACAGTTGCCACAGGACACTGCAGTGCTGAATAGTGCGTGGTATATAAGGAGGCCTCACCCCATCCTTCCAGTTTCCCTAGATTGGATATCAGTGGACAGAGCACAGAAGCCTATTTCCTTTCCAGTTTGGATTACAGTTAATTGTTACTCTTATGATGGATTACAATTGATCGTCAGCTTTACCGTGGATTACAAATACTTTCCCTGGGATGACTAAGGATACCTTTGCCGGCGAAGAAAAGCAAGGCCTTGCTCATTCAGGAGACTCTTGCAATCTAAAGTAAAGGGGGCCCCCTATAGGATAGTGCACTCTGATATAGCCTAAGTTTCAGGTTAATATAGTCACTGAGATAAGTTAGTACTATTTTGGCGTTATTCTTTATTACAGTAAAGCATTGATTTCTATGGTCACTCTCGCATTACATTTGAGGAATAATCTATTAACAGATTATTAATACATTAGTCCTCAACTATATAGCATAACATATATATGCATTTGGTTGCTCTTTTAGATCTTGAGTGCTGAATCCTATACAACTCTGGCCTGAGGATTCAGGATCCCTCTTGTAATGTTGATCTTTTATATTGATTGTTTTATTGAAACTGTTTGTTCTTTCTTCTAATCTTAACCACTTAAGCCTCGGAAGATTTTTGAGAGACTGCGACATTGCGGCAGACAGATCGGACCCTTGACTGACATTTTTGACACTTTTGGGGGTACCAGTGACATTACTACAGTAATCAGTGCTATACATATGCACTGTTACTGTAAAAATGACACTGGCAGGGAAGGGGTTAACTTTATTGGAGATGCAGGGGTTAAATGTGTCCCTAGGGGCGTGCTTCTAACTGTAAAGGGGTGTGGCTTTTCATGTAACCACATAGACATACGATCCTACATAGCAGGATCGTATGATCTCTGCAGTTACACCACCAGGGAGAATGACAGGCGGCTTTGTTTACATCAGCCGCCTGCCTTTCTCCCTCTGCAGCGGACGATCGCAAGTGACCGGTGGACATCGGGTCCGCCGGTCACACGCGCAGGGATGTGCAGGAACAAGCGGGGGCAGGAGCGCGCCTCCGGCGGCACGCGCTCGCCCCCTAGAGGCTCACAGGCTAGCGACGTAGTACTACGTCAATTTGCCTGTGAGGGGCTGACTGCCGCAGTAAATATACTTTGGGCGGTCAGCAAGTGGTTAAGTTACAGATTAGTAAATTTGATCTTTTACCGCAATCTGGTAGTGTCTACTCATTCAAAACTTCTGAGCCTATAGTGTCAAGTGGGTTGGACCATATTCAGGGCAATAGAAGTGAGGAGGAAGTATGTTCACTTTGCCGCTCCCCAGGGGGCAGGGCTACATATATATGGCCACATAAAAGTTCTATGACTACAAATGGTGGTATTGTATACCAGATGAAAATAGCTAGACCCAGCTACATAAGAAGCAGTAAGTGCGCCACACCCTTAGGTGAAAGAGCCCAAAGGGGTTTTTTATGAGATATTCAGTGGGATAAATAATCCAAAACCAGTCGGGAGTTCAAAAAGTCCCCAAAGCTATGATGAAGGGGGTGTGTTTAACCCCCAAAACATGAGTCTTCTGAATATCCAACCAACTATCTAATATATAATAAAATACAGTTTGAACTCTTTGACCTATGGGTGTGGTGCTCTTACAACTTCTTATGTAAGTTGACTTTGCTCAGGACCCCCCTTTCCAGTGAATTTTTTAATACATATGAGCAGCCTTACCAAAGTGAGTCAGTTTAATGAATCTGGCTTTTCACAACAGTTTCTCACAATTTATATTGCTCCAAATACTGCTACTCTCCAGTCTGTAGGTGCACACTTCTTCGAGGTCTGTTCTTCCCATACACTGCATGCTCTTCACTTTGTCCTGCACACCACTTCCTTGTAGTTAAAAGAAACGTTATTGTTCCATCACAAATACAGAGGCTCCACCCAACTGCTAACCGACGTGTTTCACCTCCTTCTGGGGCCTAATCATAAGACTCTACAAATAAGCCAAAGCACTGGTTGAAGGAGCTGGGTGACGTGTCTGTATTTGTGCTAGAACAATAAAGTTGCATTAAACTACAAGTAAGTGGTGCCTGGCTTTCACAACAATACTTGAAATTAACAATAAAAGGCCTAGAGCCTCCTGTGTATATACATCAAAATTAGCCATGTGACGGTCCATGGGAGTCTCCATCCCGACTGGAGAGGTTACAAAGCCACTCTAATCACTAATATTCTGCCCTGCCAAGAAGCCTGCATATTTCAAGCTCCCGGCTTATCCCCTTTCCATTTTCATTAACTTCAGATCTGAGATACATTATGATTATCCCTGGCATATGTCTCCACCCCCCATACACAGCCCTTTCTGGTCTATGGCCCCATTCCAGATACATTGGCCCCCTCCTGTCTATGCCTCCACTCCCTGTACACAGCTCTCTTTGGCCTATGTGCCCACTCCCTATACACAGTTCTCTCCAGTTTATGTCCCCACTCCCTATAAACAGCTGTCTCCAGTTTATGTCCCCACTCCCCATACACAACTATCTCCAGTCTATGCCCCAACTCCCCATACACAGCTCTCTCCAGTCTATACCCCCACTCCTCATACACAGCTCTCTCCAATCTATGTCCCCACTCCCCATACACAGCTCTCTATAGTCTATGTCCCCACTCCCCATACACAACTCTCTATAGTCTATGTCCCCACTCCCCATACACAACTCTCTCCAGTCTATGTCCCCACTCCCCATACACAGCTCTCTATAGTCTATGTCCCCACTCCCCATACACAACTCTCTATAGTCTATGTCCCCACTCCCCATACACAACTCTCTCCAGTCTATGTCCCCACTCCCCATACACAGCTCTCTATAGTCTATGTCCCCACTCCCCATACACAACTCTCTCCAGTCTATGTCCCCACTCCCCATACACAGCTCTCTATAGTCTATGTCCCCACTCCCCATACACAACTCTCTATAGTCTATGTCCCCACTCCCCATACACAACTCTCTCCAGTCTATGTCCCCACTCCCCATACACAGCTCTCTATAGTCTATGTCCCCACTCCCCATACACAACTCTCTCCAGTCTATGTCCCCACTCCCCATACACAGCTCTCTCTAGTCCATGTCCCCACTCCCTATACACAGCTCTCTCTAGTCTATGCCCCCACTCCCCATACACAGCTCTCTATAGTCTATGTCCCCACTCCCCATACACAACTCTCTCCAGTCTATGTCCTCACTCCCCATACACAGCTCTCTCCAGTCTATGTCCCCACTCCCCATACACAGCTCTCTCTAATCTATGTCCCCACTCCCTATACACAGCTCTCTCTAGTCTATGTCCTCACTCCCCATACACAGCTCTCTCCAGTCTATGTCCCCACTCCCCATACACAGCTCTCTCTAATCTATGTCCCCACTCCCCATACACAGCTCTCTCCAGTCTATGTCCCCACTCCCCATACACAGCTCTCTCTAGTCTATGTCCTCACTCCCCATACACAGCTCTCTCCAGTCTATGGCCATAACTCCACACTGCTCATTGGGATAAGTGCTACTACTTATGGTGGTAAAACAATCAGGAGCTTTTATAGACAATAGCTACTTGTAAACAAACCCATCGGCCCTTGAAAAGAGGACTGAACAGCCGCAACACTGACATGTGTACAGTCCTATAACGGCCTCCCTAGCAAGTTATATTATTGTATTGGTGACTTCATATCAGAGGATTTCCCTCTCTTATAAACACGGCCCGTCCTTTTCTATCAAGTGTCTCTTACACAAATAAACACAGACAAGAACTGGCAGCCTAAAGGCAGCCATGGCATCTCTGGTTGTGTGCTTCCATCTCAGCTGGAGCTGCGGTGCCGCGTGATGAGCAGTCATTACAGCAGACATGGGGCCTGTGTGCAGCAAGCTAAAGCCTAACCCCAGCCACATTTTTTCTTTTTTAGATAGTACGATGAAGAGATAAAATATACTTAAACCAAGTCACTATAATATCACATACGTTTAAACACAGTCCCCATATAATGCATATAATCTAAATCTATGCATTTTCTGGGTTAATGTTCTTAAAGCATGGACACTTCACATGTTGGTCCCACCTAGACCCTGTCTCAAATCAGAGTTGCAAACCTACCAGATTGAAATTTACTAAAACAACACCCACAATTTAGTGGCACAGCCAAGTTATAACTGGCATTTCCAAAAGTTATAAAATTACAGTTTTAAGTGCAAATTTCAGTATTTAGGCTACAAACAAGTACAATGTGCAATTAGCAATGTGATTTAAAGTGATTGTAAATGATCACCTTGTAAAACAGCCCACTCCATTTAAAATGTAAACAAAAGGCAAAACATTTATGTATAGATATTAAAAAAAAAACATAAAAAAACATTATAAATTAAATGTTTCCCCCTTTTTTTAAGTGATCACATTCCCTCTGCCCCCTCTTTTCTCAGCTGCATAACAGCTGAGGGGAGGAGAAGCAATGGTACACTGAGCTTCCAGTCAGGACAAGTCTTGGAAAAGAGCAGGCCCCAGCACAGCTAGAGAACTGACCACAATGTGGTCTCATGCTTAGTGTGGTCAGTTTAAAAAAGTAAATAATAGAAAATCAGATGGACTAGCAGGAACACCAGGATTTTTACATAAAGGAAGCAATACAAAGAGAACAGGATGCTTTCTCATACAAGTACATGGTACAGCAGCCACATAGCAGGAATATGAAATGCTGGGGTAACAATTATTATCTAATTACAGATATTAAAGCAAAAAACATATTTCTTATTTTATTTTCAATATAATAAGTCATTTAGGGACAGGGCTCAGGAGGGAAAGAAATTAGAATGGGGAGGCACACACACATGAAATTGACTCTCACAGTGACACTGACAGCAGTGTGCAGCGGCACAGATGATTTGATAACTGAGTGCTATTGATGCACCAAAAGCTAAATTTAACAAGTTATAAAATGTTTTTAAAATGTATTTTAAACTTAAATTTAAAGTTGTGTAGTGTACAGATGGTATCGGTCTGGCTGTTTGATCCCAGGATCCATTCCCTGATAGGCTCCTAGAAGCCAGGCACATGATATTTCCCAATCTCTTGAGTCAAAGAACTGGCTGTTTATAATGATCACATGTATAATATATGATGTTTCTGTTTGCACATGGCACTTTATGTTTAAAATATTGATGCCTTTTTATTTATTTTTTTATTTTTGAGTATAAACTTGGATAAGGTGTGATCCAATACCTGTAGAACTTGCAAATAAGGACATTAACTCTGCACTTATACTTCACAGTGAAAGATCCCCCTTTGAGGTGTGGAAGAACGGTACTAATCAGGGACTCCTCAGCCACAGTCCCGAATGTACCAAAGGAAAGCTCTCCTATAAGAGACCATAAAAAGTCTCTAGGTTCAGAAGGCTAGTACTTACTGTTTGCTGAATACTATAGCTGCCTGCAATATCAGTCAGTTCTTGTACTTGGATTGCCTATGTTCTGGATCCTTAGAAGAGCTCTCTGCAATCTTTAGGAGGCTAGGCTAGAAGTCCCCCAACCAAAGCAAAAGCTGGGACCCCATAAAGATTATTTGAGCTGCAGGTTAACTCCCAGGGATGCCACAGGCCTCAGGCTGGGTCTTACTCCCCCAGGAACAAGAGACCTCTGTTCTGGGTTCCAGCCCATTTATACCACTCTCAGCCCCCTGCTGGTCACTCCCCATACTGACCAGGGATTAGCTGAAGAGGCATTAATCTGCTGGCCAGGGTCTGTATTCTTCCACCCTCTATTCACTGGGAAAACCGGGGAAAATAATCAAGCCTGTACCAGTAGAATCCAGAATGGACTTACTCAAACAATAAATGTTCTCCCTGGCTACAGAGAAGCCAAAAAATAAACATAGAACCCAGTAGCCTACTGGAGCGCTAATATTGTTTAAAATTAAATTACATTTCAAATACAATGACATTTTTCAATCAAAGTGGTACTAAAGGCTTTAGGTTTTTTTTTTTTTTTTTACGTTCATGCATTCTGTGTGCAGCATCCCTCCAGCCACCCCTAATACTTACCTGAGCCCCATCGCGATCCAGCGATGTTCATGACAGCCTCGACTCTCAAAGGACTCTCCCTCCTCATTGGCTAAGACAGCAGTGGGATCCAGCTAGCCAATGAGAAGAGAGAGAGGGTGAGGCCAAGTTGCAGCTCTGTGGACATGCAGAGTAGCGGCTCAGGTGCCCCATAGCAAGCTGTTTGCTCTGGGGGTGCTTGGCAGGAGGGAGGGGCCAAGAGCGTCGGTGTGGAGCCCAAGAAGAGGAGGATTTGGGCTGCTCTGTGCAAAACTACTGCACAGAACAGATAAGTGTAACATGTTATTATTTTTTAAACTTAATAGCTAAACTCCAAACAGATATTAAAAAAGTCATAAAATAATGCAATGATTTATTCCTTACATTAATGTATTTAAAGGGCAATGTAAAAGTATATTTAAGTATTTTGGAATACATTTTGTCTGTAAGTAACCAAATCTCAACTTCCTGTTATCCTCTGTACAGTATATTGCAGACTGGGGAAGGGGCAATCCAGGTGGGTTGCATGCACATGTGCTGACCAAAAGCATTTCAGTAGGGGGCAGTGTTGCCAACCTCCCGCAGCATTTTTTTACTGACACGGTTTGGAAAATTTACTAGCGGAGCACATTTTTTTACTGACAACCTGAAAAATGACAGAACTGCTATTAAAAAACGAAGACAAGAACTACAGTTAAAAAGTCAACACATCATGAAAAATGATCAGACTCTGATATTTACAGACAGTTGTGAAAATCACAGATTTTTTACAAACTGTCTGTAAATTTACTGGCTGTTGCCAACCCCGATAAGAGGAAAGAGCAGAGGAACGGAGGAGTGGGCTTCTGCTAGTTCTTTACTGTTCAATCACAGACTAGACGTAGGAAGGTGACCTAGGTTAATGCCTCATTGCACTAATGAAACGTCATGTCATAGGCTTATGGTGCTGTCTATCAGAGCAGTGTGGAAATCTCAGCAGTGGATGGACAAAAATACGAATCCTTTTACAGCTGAAACAGTTCCCATATCTGTATTTCAGCTGCGTATTTAGCTGTTAGTGGGCTATGTGCAGCGTGATGCGGCGGGAAGTGAGCACACAGAGTCCAAATTCAGAATTACTAATGTATTGTAGAAAAGTTCAGTAAGTACAATCAGGCTCAGCAAATAGGCTACCCACTTACAACTGTTACAGCAGTGGGGCATTAATCTGAAGATGCCGAAAGAATCTGCTATGAGGAGCGGAATGCGACCTGGCCGATCCAAACCCGATGGGGGGGGGGTTCCTGGGAGAGGTTGGCATAGTGCCTGCACTTTTCCTTCTTCTCCAGAACCTTTCCCTGACAGACAAGGGTCCTGTCCCCGTGCTAGTCACTCACAAAACGCGTGCCAAACCAGGGAGCCAGGACCTTAAATAGGCTCTGTCATAACCCAAGATGGCCACCAAAGTCACATGGCATCCAATCAGTCACAGTTGCATCCAATCAGATAGCGGTCTATCTGTGACAGAGGAAATCATAGAGAAACCAAGTTCTTTACCATCTCCTCCCCCTTCTGCATTGCTGCTATGGTTGAGCGCCACCTGCAGTGGAGAATATAGACTGCACCTGCCTACATGTTTGCTTGAAGTTCAGCTTTAAAGCGGAGTTCCAACCTGTTTTTGATATTTAACCCCCGGCGTAGCTGATCACAATACATCTAATGTTTTGAATGTTTTTTTTTTTTTTTCCAATGCATATAATCATTGTAGGCTAAATATAGATCTCCATTTCCGTTTTACCTCGTCGTGGTGAGGTTTGTCGTATCCTGCTGCCCATTGGCTCCTGGGATATATAAATATCATCAATCCCAGGAGCAGTGTGGTAAGCTAGCTTTCTTCTGGGTTTTCTATATTGATTGACAGGTTGCCATAACATTGGGATGGGAACTTCCTCCACTGCCGCCATTGCTATGGCAACCTGCAATGCAATCAGTGTGCCGCGCTTTGTACACAGTGTGCAGGCACAAGATTGGGAGGTGCATGCTGGGTAGAAAGCAGCCCCATATCCTGGAAGAATCTCCTAGCTCGCATGTCACAGAGGCTACAGTGAGAAAATGTAATATCTAAATAAAAAAAAAGATTACATGTACAGCATATGCCAGATTAACCACTTGCAGACCGCTCATATTGAGTGTACTGCGGTAAAGTGGCTGGTTAGCGTCCAGCAACGTAGACCTACGTCGCTGGACTCCTCCCCTCTTGGGCGGCGCGTGCGCGCCGCCGGAGGCTCACTCCCACTGTATTCAGACACAGCGGGAGTCGGGCCAGGGGAGGAGAGGCGGTGATCACCGCCGCTCTTCCCCGATCGTCGGGGATCGAGTGAGCATATCCGCCCGCTTGTGTAAACAAAGCGGGCGGATCTCCTCTGTGACAGGCAGGGACAGATTACAGGATTCAACATAGCTGAACCTGCGATCTGTGCCCCTCCCCCCACACACAACAGTAAGCACCAGGCATACATTAAACCCCTTGATCACCAATAAAGTTAACCCCTTCCCTGCCAGTGTCATTTTTACAGTAACAGTGCATATGTATATCACTGATTACTGTAGTAATGTCACTGGTACCCCCAAAAGTGTCAAAAATGTCAGTTAGGGGTCCGATCTGTCCGCCGCAATGTCGCAGTCCCGCAAAAAAAAAATCGCAGATCGCTGCCAGATCGCCGCCATTACTAGCTAAAAAAAAAACAATAATGACATACATTTTCTGTAGTTAGTAGCTACGTTAACTTTTGCGCAAACCAATCAAAATACGCTTATTGTGATTTTTTTTACCAAACACAGGTAGCAGAAAACAAATTGACCTAAAATGTTAAAAAATTTTGATTTTTACATTTTTTTGGGGGGGAATTTCATATAAAAAAATTTGAAAAATATTGTTATTTTTTCAAAATTGTCGCTCTTTTTTTGTTTATAGCGCAAAAAGTAAAAATCACACAGGTGATCAAATACCACCACAAGCTCTATTTGTGGGGAAAAAAAGGACATAAATTTAATTTGGGTACACGTAGGGGCACGACCGCGCAATTCTCCATCAAAGTAACTCAGTGCCGAATCGCAAAATATGGCCTGGTCAGGAATGGGATAAAATCTTCCGGTCTTAAAGCGGTTAAAAATACGCTCATTGAGAATTTTTTTGTCAAAGACATGTAGCTAAATACATTTTGGCCTAAATATATGACAAAAATTGAATATATTGGATATTTTTTAACTGTCAAAGTAGAAAAATATTGTTATTTTTTTCAAAATTGTCGCTTTTTTTAAATTAATATTGCAAAAAATGAAAAGCGCAGAGGTGATAAAATACCACCAAAAGAAAGCTCTGTTTGTGGGAAAAAAAAGGACGTAAATTTGGTTTGGGTACGGCGTTGCATAACCGTGCAAATGTCAGTTAAAGTCGCACAGTGCCAAGTTGCAAAAAGTGGCCTGGACGTAAAGCAGGCCTCCGGTGGTAAAGTGGTTAAATCAGATAAACTGTGACTACCATGGGGGTGTTTTTTATAAAAAAAAAACAACTGGAGCTCCACTTTAAAGTGGTTGTAAACTGCTGGACGTTTTTTATTTTTTCTTACCTGCAAGAAAAAGGCATAATCATGTTTACCTGAAAACGAAGCGTTCAATTGTCATCGCTGGAGGCCGCTTCCATCTTCACCTATCTTGCTTCTGGGTTTGTGGACTCCGGCTCTGTGACTGGCCGGAGTCGCGATGACGCATTTGCGGGAGCCGCCGGTCACGGCACAGGGCTCCGAAGGAATGGCATGGGTGGCCGTTCCTTTGAAGCGCATGCGCCAAGGACGTCATCGGCTGCATGTACAGTAAATATCTCCTAAACGGTACATGTTTAGGAGATATTTACACTACCTATAGGTAAGCCTTATTATAGACTTACCTATGGGTAAAATTTAGTGATGGAAGTTTACTTCCTGTTTGAGGATTGTTTTTTAGAAGTGGGTCAGAGCTGGTCCACAGGGGTTTAGGAAGTGATACTGCCACATAGTTAGTCTCTGATACTGCCACATAGTTTGTCCCGTTGAAAAAAGACACAAGTCCATCTGGCTCAACCAATAAAAAAAACAAAAAAACGGAAAAGAAAACAAAACTATACAATCCCATATACACAATCCTATACCCGCAGTTGATCCAGAGGAAGGCGAAAAACCCAGCAAAGCATGATCCAATTTACTACAACAGGGGAAAAAATTCCTTCCTGACCTCCCAAGAGGCAATGGGATATTCCCTGTATCAACTTTACCTATAAATATTAGTACCCACTTATATTATGTACACATAGGAAAGAATCCAGGCCTTTTTTTAAAGCAATCTAGAGAGCTAGCCAGAACCACCTCTGGAGGGAGTCTATTCCACATTTTCAAAGCACTAACTGTGAAGAAACCTTTCCGTTTTTGGAGGCTAAATCTCTTTTCCTCTAGACGTAAAGAGTGCCCCCTTGTCATCTTAAATTGAATAACTCAACACCAAGTTCAATATATGGACCCCTTATGTATTTATACATGTTGATCATATCCCCCCTTAATCTCCTTCTCTCAAGAGAGAATAAATTCAGTTCCTCTAATCTTTCTTCATAGCTGAGGTCCTCCATGCCTCTTATCAATTTGGTTGCCCTTCTATGCACTTTCTCCAGTTCCCCGATATCCTTTTTGAGAACTGGTGCCCAAAACTGAACTGTAGATTCCAGATGAGGTCTTACTAATGGTTTGTACAGGGGCTAAATATCTATCTCTCTCTCTGGAGCCCATGCCTCTGTTAATACAAGAAAGGACTTTGCTTGCTTTGGAAACCGCAGCTTAGCACTGCATGCTTTTATTAAGCTTATGATCTAGCAGAACACCCAGATCCTTCTCTGCTATGGATTCCCCCAGTTCTTCCCCCCCCCCTAGTATGTGTGATTCATGTATATTCTTGGCCCCTGAGTGCATAACTTTACATTTATTAACATTAAACTTAATTTGCCACATAGTTGCCCAATAAAACAGTGCACTGAGATTGGCTTGTAAGTTGAAGACATCCTGTAAAGAAGTTATTCCACTGCAAAGCTTGGTGTCATCTGCAAAGACTGAAATGGTACTTTTAATCCCAGACCATATATAATTTATAAAGATATTAAAAAGTAAGGGTCCCTCCTTTTCTTTTCTTTTTTTTTCAACCCCAAGAGGGATTTTACATTGAAATACCGTGCCTCAACCATGGGCCAAGCATTTGGCATGTGGTCCCATTGACATCAATTGACTCGTTTGGTAGCTGGAACCACCTGCCAAACATGATATACTGTTAAAACTTTGCGTTATGACCATGTATACTGCTCCAAGTGGCCACCATGTAAAATTGTAAGTGGATGGTCAAGGAGCAGTAGAAAACGACATATTTTTGCTGCCTGTTTGAATGTTTACTTGCGAATAATACATTTTTTATGTAATGCATATTCTTTTAAAATTGATGTAAAACATAATTTAATAAACCTGTAAAATAGTTGTATTTTCCTTTAATGTGCAGGTCAGTGTGGAAGGGGTTATCTGTGCACTCTCGGAGGTGAAGGGTACTTTACCTCTCCCAAGGACAGGCGAGTTTTAGAGAGCGCTTGCATTCCAGAGTTGTGACAAGTGACAAGCGCTGACACTGAACAGCCACGCGCTCGGTGAGACACAAGGCAGATGTGACACGCACTGAGTCATATTAAAAGTCAAAATGCAATTTGCTTAACACAACATGTTGTATTATACCCACGGGCCGCGCTGGCGTTCAGGACGGGGGAGACGTCTGTGGGTTGCTGAAAAATGCTTGATAGGAAACTTATGGTTTCCATTTTATAATCGGGACACTCAGGGCCAAATTGTTGCATCTTCAGGGCTGTCAAAGACAGAGGAGGGTCTACCAGATAGATGTTTAGTCTGAGCTAAGTGGCCCTTCATGTGGCCCTTTGTATTGCTCTATGCAATGTATATGTAGGTGTTTATTCTTCAGAAGGGTGCTAGACTGATTGGAGACCAGAGAGGAGAGGGGTTACTGGAAAATAGATGGAAGGAGGGGGTGACAGACTGGAGCTGGTGAAGAGACGAAAACTGTGAAGAGAGAGACGAGAAAAAGAAAAGACAGAATAAAACAAACCGTGGGAGGAATAGAGGACGGGAAGAGCTGGCAAGGCGCCCAACGGTACCTCATTTGGAACCAATACCTCTTTAGTTGAACCTCTTTTTATTCAAATGTATAGACCTCCAATAAACTGCACTAATTAACTACCAAAAGTGTTAAACTGCATTAACGTTTTCATCCAACCTTAATTTTGTTGCATTTATTAAAAAAAAAAACAAAAAAAAATAGAAATTAGTGGTGAAAAATAGCATCTACGGTAAGCTTAAAGCCTTGTACACACGCAACGATTGTTGGCCGGGAATTTTCGGCCAACGTCCGATCGGCCGATTGTTGGCTTGTTAGTATGATGCTTCCGACAACCGGCTCCGACTTTTCGGCCGAACAAAATCTGGTGTGCATGCTATTAAGTTTTTGTTGGCCGTCAACAGAACGGCCGATTTTCCGTCAGTCAGTACAGATTTTAAGTTTAAAATGTTCCTTTAAACACCTCATCAACATGCTAAGAAAAAATGTAACTAATTTAAAGCCTTTTCCTTTTTTTATTACATAGATTTTTAAGCCCTAATGATGTCCTCACTAGATCTCTATGGTTTAATGCAGGCAGATCATGGCTGGTGGGAGAGTTCAACAACAGCACCCAGCCTCAGTATTCTTCTCTAGATTCCTCACCTCTGGTGCAAGAAGTAGGCTGGCTCTTGGGAGGGGTTATGTATATGTAACCTGGACTGTAGCTGATACCTTCTGCAGAAATTCTTCCTTTGTTGCTGCTGAATTATTATCCTTCTATGGTGTGGACAGGATTAAACTGAATATTCATTAATGCAGAAGTGCGGCAACCATCTTTAAGGAGACCACTTTGCAATGCTCGTCTATGGAGTGTCTCTAGTGCAGTGGGAAGCCATCTTGGCTGAGTCTGGATCGAACCTGGAAGAATGGTGATTGGCTGCTGTAACAAAGCAAGGGGAGGAGGGATTGCAGGCTGCTGAAAGGGAGAGAGTGGAAAGACATAAAGGAGATTGGGTGAGATAAAAGAGACTCAACTTCTGGCTGAACGGAGATACTGGACTGCTGGCTGAACAGAACCCTGCCAAAGCTGACCACAATCATGTGAGCCTCAGACAGACTGCTTATGGCACAGGACCTTATCTCAGAAATGGGAATTTTCTTCCTGGGAAGATGTGAGGTGTTATTTGGATGCCTGGTGAAATCAGACTGTACTTCAGAACACTCCCACCATGTTTAAGGGAGGAGAAGAGGGACTGTCTCAGCAGGATTCAATGACAAATATCCCAGCAACTCCTATTTCTGTCTCAGGCCTCAAACTGAATCATAGCAGATGTCCAGAAACCCAGAAGAGGGCGCCCTGGGTCTGCTACGAAACTAAAATTTCACAAATTAATCTATTGTCAGTTGGGAACAGTTGTGCTTTGTTCAAGGGCCCCAACTTTGCCAGCCAATGTATTTTTTTTAAAATCATCATTCACTGGCCAGTAGGATAAAACAGACACCATTGTAGCAAGTAAGGCAATAAGGTAATTAGAGTTGAGATGTGAGTTAGGTTTAGAGGATAGAACAATTATCCTAGAGAAAACGAGGACATAATGTGCTATGTAGAGGGGGTAATAGGAGTTGAGATGGAGGTTAGGTTTAGAGGAGAGGACAATTATTCTAGAGAAAACGGGACATAGTGTGCTATGTAGAGGGGGTAATAGGAGTGGAGATAGGGGTTAGGTTTAGAGGAGGGGAACATTATTCTAGAGAAATCGGGACATAGTGTGCTATGTAGAGGGGGTAATAGGAGTTGAGATGGAGGTTAGGTTTAGAGGAGAGGACAATTATTCTAGAGAAAACGGGACATAGTGTGCTATGAAGAGGGGGTAATAGGAGTGTAGATGGGGGTTAGGTTTAGAGGAGAGGAACATTATCCTAGAGAAAACGGGACATAGTGTGCTATGTAGAGGGGGTAATAGGAGTTGAGATGGAGGTTAGGTTTAGAGGAGAGGACAATTATTCTAGAGAAAACGGGACATAATGTGCTAGGTAGAGGGGGTAATAGGAGTGGAGATAGGGGTTAGGTTTAGAGGAGAGGAACATTATTCTAGAGAAAACGGGACATAGTGTGCTATGTAGAGGGGGTAATAGGAGTGTAGATGGGGGTTAGGTTTAGAGGAGAGGAACATTATCCTAGAGAAAATGGGACATAGTGTGCTAGGTAGAGGGGGTAATAAGATTTGGGATGGGGTTGGGGGAGGATTAGGTCTGAAGGAGAGGACAATTAGAGGAAAGGGGAAATAATGGGAGTAGATTTAGTAAAACTGGTGCACTCTGATGCAGCTGTGCATGGTAGCCAATTCCTTCTAACTTCAGCTTGTTCAATTAAGCTTTGGCAATAAAACCTGGAAGCTGATTGGTTTCCATGCAGAGTTGCACCAGATTTTTCACTATTTGGTTTTAGTAAATAACCCCCCCGTGTGTTAGGTGGAGGAGTAATAGGAGCTGCGGTGGGATTTAGGTGTGGAGAATGGGTTATGAGGGTTCAGGTACACAAGGTAATGGGATGAGTGTTAACTGTGGGGAGAATTATAAGAGCCTGGGTGGGTACAGAACAGAAGTCCAGGGGCTCTTGTCGATATATTATATCAGGTCCCTGAGATTTCAAACTTTCATAGACAGAAAGGAGAAGTAGCAAGATTGAGTGTTAGGAAGAGAAACAGAAGCTGTAGTGGATGAGATATGAAAAGGAGAACAAGTTTTGTGAAAAAGAAAATTGAAGACAGATACTCTATCTGGAATAACTGTTTCTTGGTGCAATAAAAATTCTACACTCACCCATAACTTACTGTTAATCAAAGAGATTTTCCCACATTAGAGAACAACTGCTGACGTCACTAACCGCCTGAAGAGACAATCTCACCCAAACAGCTATGCTGGGATTCTCAGCACAGGTTGATCTCAGGCATTGACATTGTTTTACTTTGTATCTCACTGTAGGAAGTGGTGTTAGGGGAATGATTCTCCTATCAGATGTGCTGGCCTCAGATTTGCATTCCAAATCTCTATCAGTATTCAGCTATATTCCGGAACATAGGCCTCCCTGATGTTCCAGACACTGTAACACTTTACTTATGGCACTGCGGACATATTTTATTGAAGATTGTGCTTTGAAGAACACCCAATTTCCACCCGTAGAGTCATTTTGAGTATTAGCATAAAACTGAAAACCAGTTTAGTTAAAGGACCCATATAAAGGGAAGGATTGGGTTGGGGATCTGGGGGGCATTTGCCTTGGGGGGTTCTCTCTTCAGGGCAATCAGAGTGAAGAAGTGTTACCAGCACACCAAGGATTCCTCAAAAGGGTCCAAAGTTATTTTTATGGACAGCTTTGACTGATCATGAGAAATGAGGTCCACTGGGCCTTTTGGCTATGTGGACCTACTTGCGCCTTACCCTTGTCATGAGTCTTGTGCCCCGGGTCCAGGAAAGGGTTTTTCCTCAACATTAGAAGACTACTTGACATGCCCTAGTGCACTTTTATGTGTGTGTGTTCCCATTTACTTTTTTGGTTCACTTTGGTGTTTTTGTGCCCCTCAGTGGGTATAACAGCATGACATGGAGTAATATTGGGGTCCCAGGGTGTGACATGGAAAAACATCAAAGACCCTGGATGTGACATGGAGGGACATTAGGGTCCCCGGGTGTGAAATGGAGGAATATGGGGGTCACTGGGTATGACAGCATAACATGGAGGAACCATCAGATCAGGGTCACATAGAGGAGTTTTTAACCCCTTCCCTTTTTTTTGGGGGGGGGGCGCAAGTAACTGATCTTGCCTAGGGCATAAAATAGTCTAGCACCGGCCCTGGGTATGGTAGGTCAATACTGAGGAAGAGATCAGCTTCAGGGAGCCCATAGGCTATACTAGAGAACATTACTTAAATTTTATTTGGACGGCACAGCTTCCACTGTACAGGACTTCTTTACAATGCCTTCCATGCTTTTGCCTCAGCTAACATTTTACAAGATTAATGAGACCCAGTATATATTAGAAACTTGTGACTAAATAGCATCATCGTTTTAGATAAAGGTTTGCAAATAAAATAACACATTTCTGAGTAACCCAAATTCTCCACTTTTCTGAAATCTCACGCTGGGTAAGGGGAGGCAGTGTGTTGTGGGGTATATTGCTGACAGTTTTACATGGCTGCATCTGACATCAAAGAGCAGCAGTGAAATGAATCATGCAAATATTTGGCACATAATGGTGGGAGGCTTCACAGCTGCTCAGAAGTAGGGAGAAGCAAGGACATTCCTTATTACCACATACAGGCTTAGTTAAAGACCAAGTCTTTTCTGGCACTTTTTGTTTACATCAGTATTTTATGCTATAAAATTACTTATAACCCCCAAACATTATTCATTTATTTTAGCAGAGACCCTAGGGAATAAAATGGTAGTCGTAGCAATTTTTTATGTCACACAGTATTTGCGCAGCGTTTTTTAAACACAATCTTGTGGAAAAAATACACTGACGAATTAAGAAAAAAAAAAAGAAAAACACAATATATACCCCCATTTTTTTTGTAAAATATGAAAGATGATGTTAAGCTGAGTAAATAGATACCTAACATATCACGCTTTAAAATTGCGGACACTCATGGAATGGTGACCAATTGCGGCACTTAATCTCCATAGGCGAAGCTTTTAAAGTTTTTACAGGTTACCTGTTTAGAGTACAGAGGAGGTCTAGCACTAGAATTATTGCTCTCACTCTAATGTTTGTGGCAATACCTTGCATGTGTGGTGAACACACCATTTACATATACATACAGAACCTATGTATGCGTTAGCTTCTGCACGTGAGCATGGAGGGATGGAGGCGCATTGAACGTTTTTGTTTTGTTAATTTCTTTTTTATTTTTACATTGTCCCTTTAATTTTTTTATTTATTTTTTTATCCCTATTACAAGGAATGTAAACATTCCTTGTAATAGAAATTAGGATTACAGGTCCTCTTTAAGGAAAGATCGGGGGTCAAAAAGACCCCAAATCTCTCCTTTACCTTTAAAAGCAAAAGATTAAAAAATATATATATATATATGTATATACAGTGTATATATATATATATATATTTTTTTTTTTGATCTTTTGCTATAAAAAATGTTTTTTGTTTACTTTTACCCTAGGCCGGAAGTGATGTCATGATATTGCTTTGATCCTCCAAGGTCATAGAGGCAATCAGAGATGATCTTGTCTCTGTTGCCCTCTGTGACCAGCCGGCTACACCATCGGATTGTTTCTTGGGTGGCCAGGTAAAATCTGTAAGCACAAAAAACACCAGCGAGTTCCCTCCCGTCGCTTCTGAAAGTGATCCAGCGGCTAATGAGCCACTCAGACCGCTTTCATGAGAAAGCCAGCCACCAGCAAAAAATAAAAAATACCGGGTTATGACTGATAGCTTCAGCCATAACCCAGGTAAGCCACTTGCAAACCGCAGTGTAAATATATATATTGCGGTCAGCAAGTTTAATTAAAGAGTATAATGAGAAACGATGATATGCCATATATAGCTAGGCATAGCAGCCAATAAGATTACAACTTTTAGCAGTTTACAGCAGTTAGGACAATGGAAGATGATTGCTTATTGGTTGTTGCTTATTCCAAAACTTAACAGTAATGTTGATTAATCATGGCGAACAGAAGTGCATGGCATCTATTTCCAGCAAGACCATCTCATTGCTGACTACCATATCTGACCATCTCTGGTTGATCTCATACTTGCAAGAAAATCAGTTTATCATTTGACTGACGGGATTTGATTGGAAGTAAGCAAATTGATTGTATTTTTGTGTAGGAAACTCTTTGTGGCTAATTTGTTCAATCCAAATATTATGCAAGGGATGGGATTAGAGGGGTAAAAACTGGAAGGGATTTGTCATCGGGAACACTAAGCAGGTGTCGGTAGACATCACTAAGTGAAGAAGTGCATACTCTTACACTCTACACTCTTTCAGGTGCAAAACTTTTCTCTGCTTTGCTAACCTAACACCTATCTGGGATAAAACTCAAAGCAGCATTGTCAAGCAACTATGTATAAGTTGTTGGCTGCTTCTCTTTGGGTTGGAGCTACCAAGCTAAAAACAAAGACCTGGTCCTTCTCAAAAGCACTTATGGTCCAAAATGTCTGTAATTGTTCCTGCCTGCTATCACCTCTTCCTGGTTCTGCACATAGTCCAGGGCCAACAGCTTCCTCCAATGCTGCCAACCATAGAGTCCGCCAAACCTGCACTTGCTCTCTGGGTGCTTCAGAGTCCAAAACCCCTCTCTGATCATGGACTTCAAGACAAACCAATAGAGTAAAATTGTATTTTTATTATAGGACAATCTTTAGAAAGGTAAAAAAATATTCTTGTGTAAAAACAAATGCAGTATTGTTAATTCAATACACAATAGAAACAGATACTTGTTACATAAAGGTATGGAGAACATACGACTAGGGATAGACCGATTATCGGCAAGGCCGATATATCGGCAGCCGATATGCACTTTTCCCGATATAACGGTATCGGCCCCGGAACTGGCCAATATTGCCAATATTTTTGTGACGTCATTCTGCCTTCTTAGGCTGCCCCCCTTTGCCTTGGACAGCCTCGTCTGGAGTCAGGACTAGTCTTGCGGGAGTGTATCACAGCCATACACCCACCCACAGCAGCCCGATGCCAGCCAGCCACCCACATCCACAGGCCCTGTACCAGTCAGCCACAGGCACTGTACCAGCGGGCCAGCCAGCCACCCACAGGCCCTGTACCAGCCAGCCACCCACAGGCCCTGTACCTGCCAGCCACAGGCACTGTACCAGCCAGCCACCCACAGGCACTGTACCAGTCAGCCAGCCACCCACAGGCCCTGTACCAGCCAGCCACCCACCCACCACAGGGTGCCAGACAGTCAGCCACCCACCACAGGGTGCCAGACAGCCAGCAATCCACCACAGGGTGCCAGCCAGCTAGCCACCCACCACAAGATTCCAGCCAGCCATCCACTACAGGGTGCCAGCAAGCCAGTCACCCACCACAGGGTGCCAGCCAGCCAGCCACCCACCACAGTGTGCCAGCCAGCCAGCAACCCACCACAGGGTGCCAGCAAGCTAGCTATTAAGCATTAAACACAAATTAACATGTTCAGTACCAGATTTGTGTAAAAAATTGTCTTTATTTTGCAAAACTTTAAATGTACAAAATATCAGCCCATATCAGCCGATACCTATACGTTGTGACCAAAATATCGGTATCGGCCCTGAAAAAAACATATCGGTCTATCCCTAGTATAAATACATAAGGGGTCCATATAGTGAACTTGGTGTTGAGTTGTTCACTTTAGGGTCAACACAGAGGACAAGGGGGCATTCTTTACGTCTACAGGAAAACAGATTTCGTCTCCAAATACGGAAAGGTTTCTTCACCGTAAGAGCTGTAAAAATGTGGAATAGACTCCCTCCAGAGGTGGTTCTGGCCTGCTCAGTAGATTGCTTTAAAAAAGGCCTGGATTCTTTCCTAGGTGTACTTAATATAAGTGGGTACTAATATTTATAGGTAAAGTCGATCCAGGGAATATCCGATTGCCTCTCGGGGGATCAGGAAGGAATTTTTTTCCTCTGCTGTAGCAAATTGGATCATGATTTGTTGGGGGTTTTTCGCCTTCCTCTGGATCAACTGCGGGTATAGGATTGTGTATATGGGATTTTATGGTTGGCTTTTTTATTACTGTTTTTTTTTTTTTTTTTATTGGTTGAGCCAGATGGACTTGTGTCTATTTTCAACCTAACTATGTAACTATGTAATAAGTATCTGCTTCTATTGTGTATGGCCTTTCCGATAATCGGTCTATCCCTAGTAGTATGTTCTCCATACCTTTATGTAACAAGTATCTGTTTCTATTGTGTATGGAATTAACGATATTGCGCTTGTTTTTACACAAAAAGATTTTTTTACCTTTCTAAAATATGTCCTATAATAAAAATACAATTTTACTCTATTGGTTTGTCTTGAAGTCCATTTGGGGGTTTGATGCATATTTGCTCACAAATTGGTTCTTATTTACTTTGTAAGACTCCATTTAATATGTTCGCATGATATAAATACAAGGCTTAAATAGTATTATGTAAATAAAAGTTGCATGAATTCCCTTGACAAGGAAAACAACATGACTTCTTGCTGCCAGACTGTGAGCAGGGCGCAGCGGTGGGAGGTACGGGTTCCTGAATTGGCACATTAACCTTGGCCCCTATTGATCAGCACCATGCAGGCAGTGCAAAGTGCACACTCTATTAGACTATTGATTTTACTTTTAATATAATAGAGAAGTGAGCCTTGTTTACACAAGCTCTACATATTCCCCATGAAATGACCATCTATCTGGTGCGCTTAGGGGAGATACGTGGGATAATAGTTGTATTTATGGCTGCACATCCTTAGAACAAAGGAATAAGGTTCATTATCCGACCCGAACGTGCTCCTACAGTAAATACTGGACTGAACATCATGAATTTTCAAGGTTGGTTATTGTATGAAACAACACCAGGACAATTATTTTGTGCCTTAAAAATACTAGTGATAATAGTAAGAATGATAATAGTAACTGTAACAATAATTATGACAGCAGCAAACAGCAACAATACCAACAATAGAAATATTAATAACAACAAACAGCAGCGATAGTAATAAAGTAGAACTACAGGCAAAATTTTAATTTTTTCATTTTGGATAGCGTATGGGAGGGTTATAACCCCTGTAAGGTCTATTTTTGCCATATGTGTCCCATTGGGGAGACTTTTCTTCACTTCCTTTTTCATAGCCAAAACAGGAAATGAGAGGAAATCCCTCTAAAGTGAGGTTGTCATCAGGGTCACCAGAGCTAGCATTCCCATTGGAGCATTTCGCCTCTGATCCTGTTCTGGGGACAACCCCATTTGGAATTTTTCCTTACGTTCCCTGACGGTGATAACGGTAAACAGGACAAATAGAGAGGTTGAATCTCCCTAGTGGGAGAAAAGACAGCAATAAAAGCTGACAGGTGTTCTAATCCATCTCCATTCTATCCAAAACTAAAACAAAAGTTTTGCCTTTATTCAAAAGCACAACAAATACTAACTATAGTAATGAATGAAAATGAGTGAATCAGTTGGGGAATCCGTAAAAAATGACAAATGTCAACTTTTTGGGCAATTTGGAAATTTTTTGCCTTAACCACTTCTGGACCGGAAAGGTTTTTTCCCCCTTATTGATCAGGCCATTTTTTGTGATACAGCACTGCATTACTTTAACTGACAATTGCTCGGTCGTGCAACGCTGTACACAAATAAAGGCGCAGGCCTACCCCCCAGTATCGATGGTGTAAACTGTGTCTGAGCAGAGGCCGGTTCCATGCCCCACTGGAGACTCTCCTCCCCCCCGTCCAGCCCTGACCGAGTTGTCCCAGCTTCCCCCAACTGCCCCTTGCTGGCCACGTCGGCAGGTGAGCAGAGAGTACTTAGAGCGGAGCTTCAGCCTGGAATGGGGGTCAGGAGAAGTCCAGAAAAGGGATAGTGGGAGGGGGGCCGACTCACTGCAACATGGGCCTCTGCTTTGTACTTGCCCCCTTGGCCAAAAGTTGCCAGTCTGCCCCTGGGAGGAGCAAAGAGAACGATTAGGTTGGTATTTTGAGACTAGGCTAGTGATGTAGCTCGGGGCTGAGCTGTGGATGGCTTTGTAAGCTGTTGTTGGTATTTTAAATGTAATTCGTTGGGTGATTGGAAGCCAGTGGAGGGATCGGCAGAGAGGAGAAGCAGACATGGAGTGGTTGGTAAGGTGGATGAGCCTGGCAGCAGCATTCATGATGGACTGAAGGGGGGATAACCCATGTAGAGGGAAGCCAATGAGAAGAGATTTGCAATAGTCAAGGTGAGATGACCAGAGAGGGAACTAGGAGCTTTGTGGTGTCATTGGTTAGAAAGGGGCGTATAACACCTCTCTTTAATTATTTCCTCTTTGTATTTAGCGTTTTGCCTAGAGTTCAGCTTTAACAGCTATATTGATTATGGGTATGCATAAGAATGGGAAGAGGATGGGGGGGGGGGGTTGTATGTTTTCTTTGGAAGCAGCTGCCTGTCAATCATCCTCTTATTCCCCAAATTCTGTATTCTGCTCCCAAGTCCCACTGTCTGTATATACAGTACGTCATCCACTATATCTCATTACCACTGACACAAACTTGTATATGAATGGTGATATTCCTCCCCAAAGAAAAATAAACAGCAAGCCAGATATGAGGAATAACATTGTTTTCAGTGCAACCACAACAATGTAACATAACCCAGATGTCGCTCATCTGAAAAGCTTCTTACTAAAAACGCAGGGAAAAAAAAATCAGCTCAGTGAAGCGTACTTTCAGGATTATTCAGTGTAAGGAGAAAAATGCCATGTACAAAGATATACTCAGCCTTCTGTTGGTTCCAAAATAGATTGGGTATAGGGAGCATTTCATTTTCTCCCCTTCCCCCCATGATGCAGTATTTACTGGTCCACCCATGAATGCATATTGAAGTAGTTAGTGCCAAAATGGCAAGTTGCCTGTAGGCAGGTGTAGCCTGCTTTCTCCTCTGTAGGTGGCGCTCATCTGCAGCTCCCTTGCAGTTGGAGAGGAAGTCAAGAGGAACATGGTTCTTCTATGGTTTCCTGGGACACTGGGGAAGCTATCTGATTGTATGCTACTGCCCTATGTGACTCTAGCAGCCATTTAGGGTCAGGCAGAGCCTATTTAAGGCCATGGCTCATAGGCTAGATGCGCATGTGTGAGTAGCATTACTTCAATCCAAGTTCTTTAATTCACACGTTGACTGTGTGTGTTATTGCTGTGACAGCGTGAGAAAAGGAATGCCGATAACCGGCAAGTGTGTTTACATTATAATCACCTGTGATTGGCATGTAATTAGGAGCCGCTGTAAATTGGCTCTTTACCCCAATCTGTGATCAGCTGTGTCCGAAGGACATAGCGATCACAGAGTTCACGGCCTGCACACTGAACTGGTTAACCACACTAAAGCCATCATTTTGCTAAAGCGTGGTCAACAAGTGGTTAAAATGGACCTTGCAGTTGGACAACTATTGGAGAACCTTCTTAAATTGTAAGCTCCTTGAGGCAGGGACTGATGTGAATGTACAGTTTATACTGTATGTAAAGTGCTGCGTAAATTGTCGGGTGTCTACTAATACCTGAAATAAATAAATACATAAAAAACCTGGTTGCTTCATGCAGTATTAAAAATGAAGGTAGTTAGGCTTTGAATTAGAGATCGACCGATTATCGGCAAAGCCGATATATCAAGGGCCGATATGCACTTTTCCAGATATATCGGAATCGGTCCCTGAGGTTACCTATATTTCGGGAAAGTGCTTGTACCGGAGTGATGCCTGCAGCTAGAGGCATCTCCCCGGTAACGGTGTCCATAGCCGACTGTCGGCTGTCTTGTAATAAAACCGATGCGGCTGAGAAGCAGCTCGGCTGTCATTACAATGAGCGGGAGGGGATGTCCCCCCCTCCCGCCGCCTTCCGCGGCTCGCTCGCCCACTGGGAGACCTGGGCAACAAGCCTACACGGCAGCCGAAGACCCGATCAAAGCCGCATTCGGATATGATCGGGTCTCCATCAGTGGCGGCTGGTCATATGGGACGCAGGGGTGCCGCCCCCTCCTATCCATGAGTCCAGGCCCCCTAATCTACATGCGGGGTGCCGGACGCATGGAGTTCAATGGGGCGTTTTTTTTTTAACCATGTGATTAGAGCCAGAGGCTCTCACAGGCTAAAAAAAAGGGTGGGCTCGGGGCACAGAGCAGTGTGGCCCGAGCCCACCCAGTTGTGTGACAATAGCGAATGAAGATTCGCTATTGTCACACAGACCCTCCTCCTGGCCAATCAGGAAGCAGATTTTGAGACCCCGATTGGCCGAAAGGAGAAGCCATGCCGTTGGGCATGGAGGAGGAGGGAGGAGACACAGAAGACGGGGAAGAAGCCGAAGCTGCCGCCGCCGTCTGCTGCTGCATCCAGGCAGGGGGGTCCTGCCTGTCCTGTCCTCTCCTCTCCTGTCTCGCTGTGGTCCTGGGGGGATATAGTGCTGCCTGGTGTGGTCCGGTGGGGTATGGTGCAGTCGGTCTGCCGCCCCCCTCCGGCCCATGGAGCACCATCCGCCGCTGGTCTCCATGTTAAAACCCGGAAGTGATGTCATGAGTGGGTACTGTCTGGAGCCAGATTAAAAAAATGACAGCATTCAAAACAGCCAAACTTGGGCGTTTTGAATGCTTTTAAGTGCAGAGGAGGGGTTTGGGATCTTTTAGACCCCCAGATCCCTCCACAAGAGTACCTGTCAAATAAAAAAAAAACATTTTATTGTGCAAAAATATCGGCCAATATAGGACGATAAAGATATGCATTGCCCAAAATATCGGTATCGATATCGGCAATGAAAAACCGATCTTGGTCGATCACTACTTTGAATAGTAGTTCCCAAACAGATGTATTTGCTACAGCGTCCCAGAACCACAATCACGATGCTTTATTCTCCGATGGCCCAGCCCTCTTGCTGTGAATGTGCAGGTGTCTCCTGGAAGTGCCTGGTGACTTCTAGGCGTTTTCCAGTAATTAAAAGCTCATTAGTCTGTTTCTTTTCATCAGGGTGACACTTTGGGCTGGATAGAAAGCTGCAGACTGACGCCTGGAGGTTTACAGTTCCTACAGGCTGGGAGCAGAATCTTATCAGATTCCAGGTCCCCCTTCTTGCCAAAACTCCAGCCAGTCACCGAGGACGGGAATAGACTGAGTGTACATTTAAATGTGCCCATGAGGGCAAACAATCTGCTAGGAAAGGTTGGTTAAGGACTACTCTGTGTGTAGTCGCCCTTTGTACAAGCCACCCTATGCTGACAGATATCCCCTAAAGTATCTATAACAGTTAGTATGGTAAATACAGTTGGGTGAGGCCCATGCTGGTGTGTATATTTGGTTCTCAAACTTCTTCCATTGTCTCCAGCACCCACGCCAGCCACCCGTATCAGGGTCATTACTGTACCTATCACATTTGCTGCAGATTCAGTTACCGTCTACATTGAAGGAGAAGAGGGCATGCAGTATCTGCCACTATAAGGCAGATTAAAACGTATGTCAGGATAAAAGAAACATAGTCAGAACATCTTTGCAATACATTATTAGCATTATTATTCTACAGGATTTTTATTGCGCCAACAGTTTGTGCCGCAAAATGGAGGGAGACAGTGCAATTACAATACAATTCAATACAAGAGGGATCAGAGGGGACTGCTCCTTAGATATTACAATCTACACATTTTCCCAGTTTTTTTCACTTTAAAAAGCTGCAAATACAGAAAAAAATAGGTTTGATCTGCCAGAAATGTAATGTGCTCCCAACTTGCTCTTCAAACTGACAACACAGTGGGGTTGATTTACTAAAACTGGAGAGTGCAAGACGTGGTGCAGCTGTGTATGGTAGCCAATCAGCTTCTAACTTCGACTTGTTCAATTAAGCTTTAGCAAAAAACCTGGAAGCTGATTTGTGGGGCTACACCAGATCTTGCACTCTCCATTTTTAGTAAATCAGCCCCAGTGTACTCTGCTTCACTGAAATCCCAAGCAGCGTTGTCAGCCCTGTCCGAGTTATCCCCTGTAGTGATCGACCGATATCATTATTTTAATGCCGATACCGATACTGATATTTTGGTCATCGGATATCGGTATTTTCGGACATTAAAATGTTTTTTTTTTTTTTAGGTACTCCTTGTGGAGGGATCTGGGGGTCTCAAAGACCCCAAACCCCTCCTCGGCACTGAAAAGCATTCAAAACACCAAGTTTAGCTGTTTCAATGCTGTCAGTTTTTTTAATTCGGTGTCAAGTACCTGGAAGGGACATGACATCACTTCCGGGTTTTTTTACATGGAGAGCCGATCAGAGCCGAATGCGGCTTTGATCAGGTCTTCTCTTCTGTGGCGGCGGCGGTGGAGATAGGATGCCTGGGTCTCCCGGTGGGACGGGAGACATGGGCAAGCCGCGGAATGCGGCGGTAGGGGATGTCCCCTCCAGCTCCTTGTAATGACAGCTGAGCGGCTGCAAATTGAGCACCACAAACCAAACATTTTATTTAATTAGTTTTTAATATTCAAAGCAAACTCATCCATCCATGTCTCCATGCTTTATTGTGCTTAGAAATCACTTTAAAAACACCCCCTAGAATTTATGGCTGTGGCCATCTTGAGTAGGGCAGATGATCCATGTGTAGCACTGTCCCCGTAGGGCCTGCTGTAAGATGACTTCTCAGGCCTCCTCTGATTACGGGAGACATGGGCAAGCCGCGAAAGGCGGCGGTAGGGGATGTCCCCTCCCGCTCCTTGTAATGACAGCTGAGCGGCTTCTCAGCCGCATCGGTTGCCATTACAAGTAAGCCGACCATCGGCTATGGACACCGGTACCGGGGTGATGCCTCTAGCTGCAGGCATCACTCCGGTACATGCACTTTCTCTAAATATGGGCAATATCGGCAAATCCAAACGCCGATACAGATATATCGGGGAAAGTGCATATCGGCACCCGATATATTGGTGTTGCCGATAATCGGTCGATCTCTAATCCCCGGCTGGACTACAGAAATCTGCCTATCACTCACCCATCTCTGTTCTCCTCCACACGCATGCTTGATGTATTTTCCAGAAAAAAAAAAAGTGTGGACTCATAGGTCTGATGCACACTGGGAAAGGAGAAAAGCAGCAAAAAAAACGCTCCTAAGCCATGTTTTTCAAGCGTGTTTAGGCAAATTTAGGTGCATAAAGCTCTTAGGTATTTATACAATTTATTGGCTAGAATATTCATTTTTTATGCTCAAAAGCTCCTCTCCTGAATGCATAAATGATGTTTTTTTTCTGTGTTTAATCTCCCACTCTCTAAACTCCTGTAAATGCCTATAGTGTGCATTGACACATAGGTTAACATGGAGAGGAGCTTGGAGGCAGAGAGAAAAAGCTCAAATGCCTGTAAAAGCAGCATTTTGAGCTCAGGTGTACATGAGTCAGTATAGTCTCACCGAGTTCAGCTCCCTGCAGCTTCATATTACTTTCAGAGCTGTCAGAAACATAAAAGGTTACAAAGTCCTAGTGAGTGATCAGTGGGGGAAAGGAGACTGAGAAAATCCTTTCTTTTTCCTGCAGCAGACTGATGACTTTATTACCTTGCATGCCTTTTTTCAGTCACCTAAAGCAGAACTACACTGCAACTGAGCACCACAAACCAAACATTTTATTTAATTAGTTTTTAATATTCAAAGCAAACTCACCCATCCATCCATGTCTCCATGCTTTATTGTGCTTAGAAATCACTTTAAAAACACCCCCTAGTAGGGCAGATGATCCATGTGTAGCACTGTCCCCGTAGGGCCTGCTGTAAGATGCCTTCTCAGGCCTCCTCTGATTACCAGCACACAGTCCCTTAAGTCATAGTACATATATCCCTATTTACTACTAATGGCTCGTCACACAGTAAACAGTCCAGGGGTATTGGTTTTTTACTATTTATTTTGGAACTTGGATGGGAGAAGGGAATAGTGGGATACTCCAACTGTAACTATTCACAATGGATAAGGACAACTCTCACTTGTCTCAATAGGCTGCTTGTGGAAACAGCAGCGCTGTTTAATCCATACTGCCACATTTATGGAAAGGGTTAAGTCTCCTTGCCCTTTTCTTTTCAGCAATAGACTTGGTGAACTACATTATCTTTGGGTCGCTCACTAGCATCCCCTTTACTAACACCCGTCCACTGACTCTGACAACCTCTAGCTGCAGAGGTGGCCCCCCTCAGGTGAGGCCCCTTGACACAGATCTGTACTCACTGTACTGCAGAATCAGATCCTCCAGTGTTTCCCCTCTCAGTCAGCTTCTCTGGACCTCTGGGTTCAGCTCCTCACTGGCACTCTCTAGGCCCTTAGGTCGACCACCTGAGGCCTCACAACCCCTCTACAGAGGAGGAGGTAATCGCCCCCCCCCCCCCCGGGACTCCGCTATGCAGCCGAAAGGACATCAAGCACATGTGCTCCTTGCTTTTATACAGTATCCCAGCATGCACCACATCACTTTTTATCTGCCAAATCACCAGGGCTGTATCAAAATCCTGTTCACTCATTCCTCAGGTTTCCTCCCACTGTCCAATATGCCTATTGGACCAGTGTGAAACATTCAGGAGACAGAATGAGCTGCACCTGAGCACATTGAGCAGACCTCACTAACAGATCCTGCTCTCTGGTAAGCAGAGAACAATATAGATTTACCTGCAGTCCTTCTGGTAAGCAGACAGGACCCAGAATTATACTTTTTCCTCTACTTAACTATACTTTTTTCTCTAGCACCTAACTAGGAGGATGCTACATATGTATCATTTACTTCCTGGATTCTATGCCCTTAGCCCAGGCATGTAGGCAGGAGGGTGTGCTTAGCTGAGAAAAACCTCTTCTCCCCTCCTGAAGACTCCTGGGATGTATGATATAATTTGCCTAAGCCAGAAAACCAGAAAGTCAGTGAAGAAATGTAAAAAAAAAAAGACTATAACACAATTAAATATATTATATCTTCCTATATACAGTGCCTTGCGAAAGTATTCGGCCCCCTTGAACTTTGCGACCTTTTGCCACATTTCATGCTTCAAACATAAAGATATAAAACTGTAATTTTTTGTGAAGAATCAACAACAAGTGGGACACAATCATGAAGTGAAACGAAATTTATTGGATATTTCAAACTTTTTTAACAAATAAAAAACTGAAAAATTGGGCTTGCAAAATTATTAAGCCCCCTTAAGTTAATACTTTGTAGCGCCACCTTTTGCTGTGATTACATCTGTAAGTCACTTGGGGTATGTCTCTATCAGTTTTGCACATCGAGAGACTGACATTTTTGCCCATTCCTCCTTGCAAAACAGCTCGAGCTCAGTGAGGTTGGATGGCGAGCGTTTGTGAACAGCAATTTTCAGTTCTTTCCACAGATTCTCGATTGGATTCAGGTCTGGACTTTGATTTGGCCATTCTAACACCTGGATATGTTTATTTGTGAACTATTCCATTGTAGATTTTTCTTTATGTTTTGGATCATTGTCTTGTTGGAAGACAAATCTCCGTCCCAGTCTCAGGTCTTTTGCAGACTCCATGAGGTTTTCTTCCAGAATGGTCCTGTATTTGGCTCCATCCATCTTCCCATCAATTTTAACCATCTTCCCTGTCTCTGCTGAAGAAAAGCAGGCCCAAACCATGATGCTGCCACCACCATGTTTGACAGTGGGGATGGTGTGTTCAGGGTGATGAGCTGTGTTGCTTTTACAGCAAACATAACGTTTGGCATTGTTGCCAAAAAGTTTGATTTTGGTTTCATCTGACCAGAGCACCTTCTTCCACATGTTTGGTGTGTCTCCCAGGTGGTTTGTGGCAAACTTTAAACAACACTTTTTATGGATATCTTTAAGAAATGGCTTTCTTCTTGCCACTCTTCCATAAAGGCCAGATTTGTGCAGTATACGACTGATTGTTGTCCTATGGACAGAGTCTCCCACCTCAGCTGTAGATCTCTGCAGTTCACCCAGAGTGATCATGGGCCTCTTGGCTGCATCTCTGATCAGTCTTCTCCTTGTATGAGCTGAAAGTTTAGAGGGACGGCCAGGTCTTCGTAGATTTGCAGTGGTTTGATACTCCTTCCATTTCAATATTATCGCTTGCACAGTGCTCCTTGGGGTGTTTAAAGCTTATGAAATCTTTTTGTATCCAAATCCGGCTTTAAACTTCTCCACAACAGTATCTCGGACCTGCCTGGTGTGTTCCTTGTTCTTCATGATGCTCTCTGCTCTTTAAACGGACCTCTGAGACTATCACAGTGCAGCTGCATTTATACGGAGACTTGATTACACACAGGTGGATTCTATTTATCATCATTAGTCATTTAGGTCAACATTGGATCATTCAGAGATCCTCATTGAACTTCTGGAGAGAGTTTGCTGCACTGAAAGTAAAGGGGCTGAATAATTTTGCACGCCCAATTTTTCAGTTTTTTATTTGTTAACAAAGTTTGAAATATCCAATAAATTTTATTCCACTTCATGATTGTGTCCCACTTGTTGTTGATTCTTCACAAAAAATTACAGTTTTATATCTTTATGTTTGAAGCCTGAAATGTGGCAAAAGGTCGCAAAGTTCAAGGGGGCCGAATACTTTCGCAAGGCACTGTATTTACTGAACCTAAAAATTGTCATTGTTGAATGAGAGAGCGAAGTTCTGCTTTAACTGTTTCTCTAAAAATTACAAGTTTTCCGCTAAACCATCTAGTATGTCTCTGGATTGTGGTAGAAGGTCCAAACAAACTCCATAGATGTGTCTCTTATGATAATTTATCACAAGGCATTGAGCTACAAGTTTTAAATGCTAACCAATAAGCCACCATGTTGAACTGACGTACCCAGCCAGCTTTATGTATACAGCCCGATTTTGGCATCAAAGTTGAATTATTTTCTGTCTCTACGTTGTTCTCGAGCCCTTGATGAACAACTTTCTCCCTCTCTGTTTAGGTGAATCAAAGGTTAGGGGATTTGCTGCTGTAAGGGTTGAATTATTGCATGTTAATTCTTCAATAATCCTGTTAAGACACTTTAAGTACAAATAAAACATTGAGAGGGTAATTGCTCTAAATCCACCCAAGTTCTGACTTTTTTATTTACACATAAAACCATTATAAATGATTTCACAGAGTAAACAGCATCGTTAAGCGCTCACAGATAGAGCCGATCACCTCGCTCTTCTGCTCTGTGTATTTTAAGGATTGTTGCTAACTCTTCCTCCCAGCCAAGCTAAGTAATACGGTTTGGCTTTCGTCAGTATAATCTGACAGGATTTTAGGTTTAGATTTCAAAGAAATTACATATTTTTTTATGACTCAAACAGATATTTTAAAAAAACTTTCTGGCTGAACATAAAAAAAATTAATTTAAAGAGACCCTATTACTTTGCCTTGAGTGTCTCTTTTAGCCCCCCCCCCCCCAATGGACTTACTTATACTTTACCAAAACGCACCCCCGTTGCTCCATTGCACTCTTAGTGCTGATATTATTTACTCAGTACTTCTGATTGCAGGAAGCATTTGGGAAATCTTGAAGACCATAAAAGGACAGCGTAGTGGAGGAGCATGGATAAGGTAAGTATAAGTGGGTCAGAAAAGTGACCATGTCTCTTTAATTTCACTCCATGGAAACAGATTTCCATTGACTGGCTCTAATTGTATCTGGCCATACATTTGCACTGCTTGGTTGCTCAATTAACTAAATTACTAAAGCCGGACATAGCTGGTTCGAATCTCGATTGGTTCAGCAGGTTTTCAAAGATTCAAACCATATATGGGCAGGCTGAATGTACCCAAGTTGATCAATCAATGGACTTGGATACAACCAGCCTGTCGGCTTTTTCATGCAAATACTACCAGCGGCTACAGCCAATAGCAATAATTACTGTGTGCTCTCCTGACTGGGATGGCTCCCCTTACTCCCCCTCCCCAGCAGCAGAATACAATAGCTCTGTGGGAGGGATTCTTCCTTTAACCACTTTACCACCGGAGGACTTTTCTGCTTTACCTCCAGGCCACTTTTTGACACTGTGCAAATTTAACTGACAATTGCGCGGTCATGCAACGCTGTACCCAAACAAAATTTACGTACTTTTTTTCTCACAAACAGAGCTTTCTTTTGTTGGTATTTGATCACCTCTGCGCTTTTCATTTTTTGCGATATTAATAAAAAAAGAGCGACAATTTTGAAAAAATAACAATATTTTTCACATTTTTTTATATGAAATTCCCCCCAAAAAATGTAAAAATCAAATTTTTTTTACATTTTAGGCCAATTTGTTTTCTGCTATATATCTTTGGTAAAAAAAATCGCAATAAGCGTAGTTTGATTGGTTTGCGCAAAAGTTATCGCAGCTACTAACTACGGGAAAGATTTATGTCATTTTTATTGTTTTTTTTTTTAACTAGTAATGGCGGTGATCTGCGATTTTTTTTGCGGGACTGCGACATTGCAGCAGACAGATCGGACCTCTAACTGACATTTTTGATACTTTTGGGGGTACCAGTGACATTACTAAAGTAATCAGTGCTATAAATATGCACTGTTACTGTAATAATGACACTAGTAGGGAAGGGGTTAACTTTATTGGTGATCAAGGGGTTAAATGTATGCCTCATGGTTACTGACGTGTGTGGGGGGAGGGGATTGTGTGACACAGGCACAGATCGCAGGTTCAGCTATGCTGAATCCTGTAATCTGTCCCTGCCTGTCACATAGGAGATCCGCCCGCTTTGTTTACACAAGTGGGCGGATTTCCTCACTCGATCCCTGACGATCGGGGAAGAGCGGCGGTGATCACCGCCTCTCTTCCCCTGGCCCGACTCCCGCTGTGTCTGAATACAGCGGGAGCGAGCCTCCGGCTGGGCGCGCTCGCCACGGAGAAGGGGAGGAGTCCAGCAACGTAGGTCTATGTCGCTGGACGATAACGAGCCACTTTGCCACAGTACCAGCTCAGTGAGCGGTCGGCAAGTGGTTAACAGGGCTGTGTTGACAGGGGAATAAAGTGATTTATTCCTGGCTCCATCTATGGCCACACTGAGCTTTTTTTTCATACAACCCAGCGGATTGCACAAAAAAAACTGTCAGCTCTGGTTGGAGCCGCTGTACTCACTATACGAAGTAAGTACTGTCATCTTCCCCACTCACCTATTGTGTTCGGATAGGGGGATTCTTCCTTTGACAGGGCTGTGTTGACAGGGGAATCGAGTGATTTACTACTGGCTGCATCTATGGCCACACTGAGCTTTTTTTTCATCCAACCCAGCGTTTTCCACAAAAAAAAGCTGTCAGCTCTGGTTGGAGCCGCTGTACTCACTATACGAAGTAAGTACAGTGATCTTCCCCACTGACCTATTGCTTTCTGATAGGGGGATGCCCCCCCAGAACACTCCGATCAGCACTCTCTGCCATTGGCGGAGAGTGCTGATCGAGAGTCGGTCGGCTGCTGGTTTTTGTTTTTTTTAATTTTTTTAACTGGCAAATGTCTCCTGACATTTGGCCCGTGTGTACCCAGCTTAAGACTACCGGTATATTCCTCCTTCTCCTAACAGACCTATATTTGAGCATGAGACTTTAGCGGTACCCCCGCAGGAGCCACTTGGATATTGGTGCACACACTCTTCCACTGCTTATCTTCAATGACCAGTCTAGGGGATTTGTTTTATGTTTTATTTGGAGAACTTGGATAGGAGAAGGGATTTAGTAGGATACTCCAAATTAACTATTTACAGGTGAGGACAACTCTCTCAATAGAACTGTAAAGCAGGTCATCTGCAGGACCATACTGTGCCTGTGTTGAATGAACAAGTCCATCTGAACCTTTCCTCTTCAAGACACTAGCCAATGTCTCCTTTAGCTTGCACCCAGTTGCTGACTTCTATCACCCAGAGGGGGATCTAACAGCACAAGTCCCAGGGATCCCCTGTGGGGGTCTGTACTCACAAGGCTCCTGAAGCAAACACGGTAGCCCTCTTCAGGTGATACTCCCTCAGTCAGCTCTCATAATGACCATGGTTTGCAACTTCAATTTTTCAGGCCCTCAGGTTGACTATGTGAGGCCACTTGGCAGCCTATGCAGGGGAGAGGCAGCAGCCCCTCCCCCTCCTGGACCTCTCTTTCTAGAGGTGTACTGGACAAGAAGCCCATGTGCTCTTCAGATATAAATACAGATACCCAGCATGCCTTGGGCCACATCCCCTTCTAATTGGCCAGGGCTGTAGAGACATCCATGTTCTCATCTGCTAGGTTTCCACCCACTGTCCAATATACTCCATAGCTACTGGGTCAGTGTGAAACATCAAGACAGCATGAGTAGCACCAGAGAACACTGAGCAGACCTCACTAAACAATCACAGCTCTCTGTTAAGCAGACAGAACATAGATTTGCCTAGCTGTCACCCTGTTAATCAAATAAACCAAAAACTATATACACTCACTCTAGCACCTACCTAGGAGGGCGCTACAAGACAATATAGACCAGGGTTCCAGCCTCGTCTTCTCTCTGCCTCACCCATCTCCAAACAAGTGAGGGAGCTTTCAAAGGACAGAGTTACTTGACAGGAGACTATACACCAAGAAGTCTGGAGAGAGGTTTGGTGAATCTGGTTGCAAGAGGTCATATAAAAATCACTCAATTTTAACGTAAAAGCAAACAGTGCACCGCTCCAGGCTTCTCATTTTTGCAAAGTGAACCTTGTGGATATGTCCAGCTTGGTCCATCCTTCCCACCAAAACAAACACAGTGGAATATTTGTACCAAACTATTTATTGAAATAATGACCGTACCCACCTTCACGCTTTCTGGTGAAACGGGTCAGCAGGAGCCGCTGAATGGAGTCATCCGATCACTCACAATAAATAGTTTGGCACAAAGATTCCGGCATGCAACCTCCTATGTTTGTTGTGGTTAAATGTAAATTGACTGGACATTCTGACTTTGGGCCAGCTGGAATTTTTCCTGGAAAGTTCTAGTTGTACACTGATTGACTTTCTAGAATTGATTTACTAAAGGAGTGGATAATGTTCTCTTTGCCAAGTGAATGTTCACTTAGCTAGTATGTAAGCTTTCACTTCAAATTTACTATCATATGCAGTTTTAGTTTGAGGATTGAGGATTCCAAGTTAATAGGGATGAGCTTAAGTTCAGCTCTGGGTTCAATCCAAGCCCACATCAGCTGTCAGTGCTGGGTCAGTGAGTTGCAGGTAGGGAATACCCCATAGCTGCACATACACAAAAGGGCGTAGATGCCCATCATTGACCTTACCTGTATATGGCCACATGCCCATATTAGGTCAATGTTTCCAAATTTAGACTGAACCCAAGCCCATCACTATCCATCACTATAAATAAATACACCACCACCTTACGTACTGATATAGGAAAACTTTTCAGTGTGAATCTTCTCTACCTCTCTAGTAAATTTTTAGATAAACCTGTCATGTCCGCCGAAGTTTATATACTAGTTGAGGGCTGGGCTTACTGCACCTATGTGGGGATTTGGAGAGGGCATTTGCTTGTGCCTCCAAAAGACAGGCTGAAGCTGCTGTTTAATGCAAGGCTGATGTTAAGGAAGTACTCCAACTTAAAAGCGATGTTTCTCCACAACTCGACAAGAACACAATAAACTCTTTTTAATCTGTGGCCCAACTTCTGTACTCTATATTTTTCACTATGGACATCAGTTCCTCATTACACTCTATGCACTATGAGTTCTTCAATACATTTGATTACTCTTCTCTTTGTTTTGTGCAGCATTTCTAAGTCAGTACCACTGAGCTTGTACTGGACTCCACCAGCCCAGGAATCCATCACCTCACTCCCAATGACATTGATTTGTATTTTTTACTTGAATACTAGGAATCTGCACTCCTGTACATAACCAGTGCATACTGTCGTCCCGAGGCCTTACTCCATCTTCTGTGACTCTTAGGCCAGATGCCTAGGATGCTCGTGCTGTAAGTTTTGACTCAGTGCTAGTCTCTGGGAAAGGAGCCTTAGCACAAAAACTCCTTCATTACTGGGACCTCCATCACCTGCCTATGCACGCGACACTAATACTGTAGTCATTAGTAACAGCAATATAGCTTCCTCAAAATAGCTTCACTTCACATTAGACATTTGTACTGCATCATCTCCAACTTGTCTTGTCCCCTTGTTAATCCCTGTTCTTGTGATATGCCATACACACATTGCAACCCTAAACTTCAGAAGGGCAGACTTTCCCAAATTGTGCTCAATGATGGAAAGGGTAAACTGGGACCAAACCCTAGGAACACTGACCACGGAGGAATGCTTTAGGAACACATTAAACAAATGCATCTTGCAGTGCATTCTTATGGGAAATAAATTTAGAAGAGACAAAGCAAAACCTGGCTGGCTAAACCATAATGTTAAAAAACGTATTAGGGGAAAAAAATGGCCTTCAAGAAATATAAATCAGAGGGCACAGTATTGACTTTCCAGCAATACAAGGAGGCAGATAAGAAAAGTAAATACGAAATCAAAATGGCTAAAATCAACTTCGAGAGACAAATAGCGGAGGATAGTAAAAAGAACCCTAAGAAATTCTTTAAATATATCAACAGCAAAAAAACTAGGGCAGAGCATATTGCACACATAATTAACAATGATGGGAGGATGGTTACAGAGGACACTGAAAAGGCAACCATGCTTAACGCTTTTTTCTCCTCCGCTATGGCTAACAAAGGGTGAAATCAGGGATAGGCTGGATAAAATTAACACAAATAAATCACCAGGCCCGGATGGCGTACATCCGAGAGTACTCAAAGAACTTAGTAAAACTATATCTAGACCACTGTTCCTGATCTTTGCTGACAGTATTATGACAGGAAATGTACCAGGGGATTGGAGGAAAACTAACGTGATACCGATATTCAAAAAAGGGCAAAGGCATGTCCCAGAAAATTTTTGGCCGGTCAGCCTGATATCGATAGTATGTAAACTTCTGGAGGGGATGATAAGGGACTATATCGTAGAGTTTGCTAAAGACAACAACATCATCAGCAGTAATCAGCATGGGTTTACAAATGGGCGTTCTTGTCAAACTAATCTGTTAACATTCTATGAGGAGGTGAGCTATGAGCTAGACAGGGAGAGACCAGTGGATGTGGTGTACCTGGATTTTGCTAAGGCATTTAATACAGTTCCCCACAAGCGCTTAATTTATAAAATAAGGTCTGCAGGCATCGACCACAAGGTTTGCTCTTTAATACAGAACTGGCTAAAAGGGCGTGTCCAAAGGGTGGTAATAAATAGCGCATACTGACCTGGGGTGGTAAGTGGGGTCCCCCAAGGCTCAGTCCTGGGACCAACCTTGTTCAATTTATTCATAAACAGCACTGAGGACGGGATCATTAGTTCTATATCAGTTTTTGCAGACGACACAAAATTGGGCAGGGCAATAACTTCACAACATGAGGCAGATATCTTACAGAATGACCTGAACAAAATAACAGAGTGGGCAACGACATGGCAAATGAGGTTTAATGTGGAGAAGTATAAGGTTTTGCCCTAGGGGACTAAAAACATAAAAGCACAATACACTTTAGGGGGGAACCTTTGGGGGAATCAAAAATGGAGAAGGATCTGGGAATCTTGGTAGAGGATAGACTAGGCAACAGTATGCAATGTCAGGCTGCAGCTGCCAAAGCTGGCAGAATATTAGCATGCATAAAGAAGGGGATGTATTCCAGAGATAAAACTATAATTCTACCACTTTATAAAACTCTGGTCCGAATGCATCTGGAGTATTCTGTCCAGTTCTGGTGGCCAGTCCTCAGGAGGGATGTGTTGGAGCTGGAGAGAGTCCAGAGAAGGGCAACTAAACTAATTAGGGGATTGGAGGATCTTAATTATGAAGAGCGTCTACAATCGCTTAATTTATTCTCCCTGGAGAAGAGATGACTGAGAGGGGACATGATAGCAATTTACAAATACCTCAATGGTGATCTCAGCATAGAAAAAAAGTTATTCAGTCGCAGGGACTGCATGAGGGCTCGAGGGCATACAATGCGATTAGAGGAGAAGCGTTTTAACCTCAGGCAATGCAGGGGTTCTTTACTGTTAGGGCAACAAGATTGTGGAATTCTCTACCACAAGAGGTAGTTTCTGCGGGAAGTATGGCTACTTTCAAAAGACTCTTGGACATACATCTCAAGGATCAAAACATTAAGGGGTATGAGAGATTATTATGGCCACACACACCTACACAGGTTGAACTGGATGGACTACTTTCTTTATTCAACCTCAACAACTATGTAACTATGTAAGATTGTCCTCAAGTAACTTGAGACCAGACCAAGTTGAATAACAATAAACATTCTTAACTGAAGTTGAAATATAACAAATGAACAGTTCACATGACATCTTAAATTCACATACCTGTACATGTTCTCTTAAGTACCCCTTAGCTAGTCCACTGGTGCCCTTAGTTGTCCCATGAGTTAATCATACCTTATAAAGGTGAGACATTCCATAAGACCATTTAGCAATGGCATAAGTCTATATCCCTAGAACCCTGACTCCCACAAGGGGTAGTTAAGCGCAAGAAACAGTTCACATCCTTAGCAGCATTATTTTCCTTAAGTGGGGAGATCTGGAACCATACCTCCGGCCATCTTACTTACTGTGGCACTCACTAGAGGTGGTTACCTACTTTCTATGTGTTTGCCCCAGAAGAGGTTTTTTAAATTCCCCAAAAAGCCCGGGAAAACCTAACCAGCAGTGTTAACCTTTACCTACCAGGGAGTACAACCTCAGCAGGGCAAGTACAACTAAACAGTGCAATATTCTAGTCCAGAAACCTAACCATAGACATCAAGTGAAAACAATAGAACCTCTTAATAAAACATAAACATGTAATATCCACCTGTTTACAAACATGGCTGGAAGGTTCAGGCACCTTGTGCCTGCAAGTACTTGCGTTTATCTTTAGATCAATTCCTATTGTGTATAGAGAGGATCCTTAAAGAGGCTGTATACCCCCTGTGGTGTTTGTACCTATGGGTAAGCCTATAACAAGGCTTACCTATAGGTACTGTAAATATCTCTTAAACTTGCACCGTTTAGGAGATATTTCCATTGCATGCAGCCAATGACGTCGCCCGTGCCGTTTCTTCAGCTCTGTGCCGTGACCGGCGGCTCCCACATGCATGTGCGGGAGTGACGTCACACGGCTCCGGCCAGTAGCACAGCCGGAGTCCGCAGACACAGAAAGAAGAGGGCGAAGATGGATGCGGCTTCCAGCGGGGACGACGTGGGCCAGAATAATTCAATGCAGTGCGTGGCGTATGGTCTGAGCACTGACAGGCTGACCCCCACCCCTTAAACCTCTGCAGCAATGCTGGCAGCACTCATTCGTCTATTTCCCGAAGACAACCTCTGGATATGACGCTGAGCACGTGCACTCAACTTCTTTGGTCAACCATGGCGAGGCCTGTTCTGAGTAATCACTTTTGTTGCCAGCGGTTTAGACATCAATGGCTGTGTGTTGAGTTATTTTGAGGGGACAGCACATTTACACTGTTATACAAGCTGTACACTCACTACTTTACATTGTAGCAAAGTGTAATTTCTTCAGTGTTGTCACATCAAAAGATATACTAATATACTTACAAAAATGTTAAGGGCGCTTCCACTATGAAAACCTAATACTGTATGTGTAAACCGTAGCATAAACTCATATATATTCACACAATATCAAAGTTCAAAAATCAATAGAAGTCAAAATCAAAATCAATAAAAGTCCATCATATACAATATCTCGCAAAAGTGAGTACACCCCTCACATTTTTGTAAACATTTTATTATATCTTTTCATGTGACAACACTGAAGAAATTACACTTCGCTACATTGTAAAGTTGTGAGTGTGCATCTTGTATAACAGTGTAAATTTGCTCAAAATAACCCAAAACACAGCCATTAATTTCCAAACCGCTGGCAACAAAAGTGAGTACACCCTTAAGTCAAAATGTCCAAATTGGGCCTTAAGTGCCAATATTTTGTGTGGCCACCATTATTTTCCAGCACTGCCTTAACCCTCCTGTGCATGGAGTTTGCCAGAGCTTCACAGGTTTCCACTGGAGTCCTCTTCCACTCCTCCATGATGACATCACAGAACTGGGGGATTTTAGAGACCTTGCGTGCCTCCAATTTCCGTTTGAGGATGCCCCACAGATGCTCAATAGGGTTTAGGTCTGGAGACATGCTTGGCCAGTTCATCACCTTTACCCTCAGCTTCTTTAACAAGGCAGTGGTCATCTTGGAGGTGTTTTTGCAGACGTTATAATGTTGAAATACTGCCCTGCGGCCCAGTCTCCGAAGGGAGTGGATCATGCTCTGCTTCAATATGTCACAGTACATGTTGGCATTCATGGTTCCCTCAATGAACTGTAGCTCCCCAGTGCCAGCAGCAGTCATGCAGCCTCAGACAATGACACTCCCACCACCATGCTTGACTGTAGGCAAGACACACTTGTCTTTGTACTCCTCACCTGGTTGCCGCCACACACGCTTGTCACCATCTGAACCAAATAAGTTTATCTTGGTCTCATCAGACCATAGGACATGGTTCCAGTAATCCATGTCCTTAGTCTGCTTGTCTTCAGCAAACTGTTTGCGGGCTTTCTTGTGCATCATCTAAGAAGAGGCTTCCTTCTGGGACGACAGCCATGCAAACCAATTTGATGCAGTGTGCAGCATATAGTCTGAGCACTGACAGGCTGACCCTCCCTCCCTTTCAACCTCTGCAGCAATGCTTGCAGCACTCATACGTCTGTTTCCGAAAGACAACCTCTGAATATGATGATGAGCACGTGCTCTCAACTTCTTTGGTCAACCATGGCAAAACCTGTTCTGACTGGAACCTGTCCTGTTAAACTGCTGTATGGTCTTGGGCAATCTTCTTATAGCCTAGGCCATCTTTATGTAGAGCAACATTTTTTTTTTTTCAGATCCTCAGAGAGTTCTTTGCCATGAGATGCCATGTTGAACTTCCAGTGACCAGTATGAGAGAGTGAGAGTGATGACACCAAATTTAGCACATCTGCTCCCCATTCACCCCTGAGACCTTGTAACACTAACGAGTCACATGGCATCGGGGAGGGAAAATTGCTAATTAAGCCCAATATGGACATTTTCAATTAGGGGTGTACTCACTTTTGTTGCCAGTGGTTTAGACAATAATGGCATTGTGTTGAGTTATTTTTAGGGTACAGCAAATTTACACTGTTATACAAGCTGTACACTCACAACTCTTCATTGTAGCAAAGTGTAATTTCTTCAGTGTTGTCACATGAAAAGATATAATAAAATATTTACACAAACGTGAGGGGTGTACTCACTTTTGTGAGATACTGTAAACCTTAACAATTAACTTCTTATATTTACTTCCTTTTAGTCTACTAAACATACCACTGAAATTGCATTGGTACCTGTTGTACTGTTGATTTTGTCAGAAATTTTGTGAGCTGGTAACTTTCTGTGTTCTCTGGCTGTGCACAAGAAGGGGTTATGCAGATGAGGATATTGAGGAGATAGGAAGAAGGAGGGAGATGATGAGAAGTCTGTGTTCTTTGTAATGTATCAGAAATGAAGTAGGCAGAGCTGACAACACATTCTTAGAAATTCAAAAATGTGTTGTCATGTTAAAGAGGAATATATTTCTAGCACATTAACAGTTATTTTTCTGTATTTGCAACATGTTTAAAAGTATAAAATAATGGGAAATGTGCATGTTTTACAGATTTGTACAAATATATTTTATTTAACTTTTTCTTGATATAAGCTTTAAGACCCTTTCCTCATTGCTAAACCCTGTTTAGCAGTCCAAGAACCTCCACTTCCCACTGAGGTTGAGGAATTGGATTTCTGAATAAAAGGCAATGGAGCTTGGTCCTTGAGTGGCAGTACCATTGGTGCAAGGACTCTATTTAGGAATTTCTGAATGTGCCCAGGTCACGTTGAATTCCTAATTTCTGGAGCACTGAAGCAGGTTCACTGGCAAAAAAAAAAAAGAGTGGAGCCTGGGCTGCTCCATATACAAAGACTGGGTCATTATCTGAAAAGCAAGCATTAGGTCTGGTCTGCAAACATCTGGGGTCCTGGTGGCAAGATGGCTCAAGTAGCAGACCCATGCTATTACAGAGAAGCTGAACCTAGCTCCGCTCTTATTTGCAGACCTTTTTTTTTTGCTGCTCTCTGGAGTAGAAGGCCTTATCAAAATATTTGTGAAGATTTTGCGTAGGGAATTCCTCTGCCTTCAGTTCTATGTTATGGAAGTAACATACTGCAAAAATATTGCCAAGGGGATAACCCTTGCCCTGGCCTTATTACCGCGTGTGTAGACTCTGGGCCTACCATTTACTAGAGACATTGAATTCCCATTAGCAAACCCTGCTCAGGATTCAGTACTGTTTAGCAGGACTTGTACATTTTTGTAGATATTTGTTAAAGTAATTTGGCTGTATCTTTATGCCTTCGTTCAAGGAACTGGACTAAACTTTATGTTTACATTTGGGCTTGCTAAAGGCTCTTATACTGGTTTGGTCACCAAGGGAAGGTGTATCTGTGGCCTGAACTCATCGACTTTAAAACATGATAATTTGAAAAAAATGTGTAAATCTCAAACCCTTTTGGTAGGTTATCTTTAGGGAGATATTTAAGGCTTTAAGGTTTATTTATTGGTAACGTGTTGCTAACTCCATTTCCATATCTAGGGGTCCAAACACTGGAGTTCTGCACTACAGTTTATTTTAATGCAATAATTTTTTTGCATTTAGGTAGCAATAGGGTCTTGTCCAACTAGGCTGCACTATTTGTATTTATGTATATTGTATGTATATGTTTATACTTTATGTTTATGTATATTGTATGTATGAACTTCATTAAATTAGAGAGCTGAGCCAACCTGGCAGTGGCTGGTACCAGTGATCTACTATGGTATTAAATGGAATTTAGTATATACACTCTTGCACGTAAACTTTTATTGCATTTACACTGTTTTACAAAATGTTTTTTCCAAGCACTCCACCAGACACCATAACCACCTCAGACCCCATAAACCACCGCAGCTTGGTTGGGGTCTCACCGTCCCCTACCCACCCTGGACCTACGACAAGGCTCCAGGTTCCCGTGGGTGAACCTCTCTTTCCCAGAAAGTGAAGCAGTAACAAGATCTTACAAGAGCTTAGTGATTATCCAAGGGAGTATGAAGAGCATAGCAATCCCTTGTAGCATATTCCCCCCAAACATCGAGACTTCATGAAGGGGTAAAAACAGACTGTTTATTGAACAGACACACACTCAATTTATACACACGTGAGCACATCCCCCTCCTCATCAAATTACTACACACAAGTCAGGGGTTGAATGATTACATTATCATATACAGATTAAATTGTATACAGGAACAGAATTACCTAAACTAATTATCCAGTCATCTGGACAGAACAATGTGAGGTCATTAACATTTAAAAATGGGACAGGCACAATCCACATTCCAGTCCACTAGACAAACAATAGGAAAAGACCCCAGTATCAGTCTGTCCGTCTCTTACACTCCAGTACAAGGAATACACATTATCTCAATACCCAAACAATACACAACAAGTCTCCCAGTGTAAAGTGGGAATAAATCTTCATATTTCTATATGAAGATATTGCTGACAAATATTACTGTCCCATCTAAAGCAATTCAAACCACCAGTCTTTCACTCCCAGTAACGGTTAATACCGTCACAATTATATTCCTTTACTTAAGAAGACCCGCCCAAACTTACAATCCTGAGACAAGGAGACCTTTACATGGGTTGATCGCACGAATATCATTAAAATGACCATACTGCCCGTATACTGTTTCTCCTGCAGATGGTACCTGTCCCTCTACCTAGATACTTTTTTAACGAGCTTCATAGCCCTTTAATTGGGTTTGTGGGGAGAGGTAAAAAACCAAGATTAGCCATGGCATTGCTGCAATGGTTAAAACAAAATGGGGATCTGGGTTTACCCAATATTTCCCAGTATTACCAGGCCATGGCTTTGCAACGGGTCCTCAACTGGAGATTACCTGCTTCCTCCAAACTTTGGGTGTCAATGAAAAAAAAGTAATTGCAGGTCGGAATCTGTCGCATGCTCCATGGGTTCCAACGAAAGACAGGGGCCTTTCTGATTGGGTGTCCCCTCTAACTGCCCATACTTTGAAGGTCTGTCATAGATTGAATGGGTCCATGTCCTTGGCTCCTCCGACCTCACCCTTGTCTCCAGTATGTGGCTTCCCCTGGTTCGCGCCTGGTGAACGACTGTCCTCTTTTGGACCCTGGGTGAGCGACGGAACTTACAGTTTGGCATGTCTTGTACAAAGTCATGCCATGGTCCCACTCACTACCCTTAGGGAGCACTATGGTAGCTTCACATTTGATTTTTGGAGACATCGCCAGCTTGCCAATTTGCCACTTGACAGCATCATGAGTCGCAGATTAGATCTAATCTCATAGAGTTTGAACGCCTGTGAACTGCTCAAGACCCTCTGCCTCATATGATCTCTGCCCTCTAAAAATGGTTAAAATGGCTGTGCACCAACGCTCCCCATCCAACTTGATGGAGCTTGAGAGGTCCTGCAAAGAAGAAAGGGAGAAACTGACCAAAAATAGGTGTGCCAAGCTGGTAGCATCATACTCAAAAAGAATTGAAGCTGTAATTGGTGGCTCGACAAAGTATTGAGCAAAAGCTGTGAATATTTATGTATATGTGATTTTTTAAAATATTTTTTATTTTTAATAAATTTGCAAAGATTTCAAACAAACTTCTTTTACGTTGTCTTTGGGGTATTGTTTGTAGAATTTTGAAGAAAATAATCAATTTAATTCATTTGCGAATAAGACTGTAACATAGCAAAATGTGGAAAAAGTGAGGCACTGTGAATACTTTCCAGATGCGCTGTATGTAAATGTTACCACTGTCTACACAACACCAACACAGCCAGTACTGACAAGCTACTGCAATTCAAAATTGCTCTTTGGCACTCAGAATTTAACCAGTACACTTCCCAGTTGTCACAATCAATACCCATATTGATAACATAGCTTACAATTATCAGTCTGTATATGGCGGGCTTAAACTACCCAATACAGAGGAAACATAAGAGCATGATCATTAAACGGAGGGCTGAACAGAATTAATTTGTTCATTTTTTGTTTATTCACCATCGGACCAGGACTGTGTATAGAGGAGTCTATGCATGATATTTGAACCGCCCTACTTTAATGAGAGATGGAGGAAAACATTGTTCTTTAATATTTTCTGATATAAAAACAGCCAACCCTTGCTCTTTAGAATATGGTTATATGCATAAAAATAACACATTTATTGCTAGCATTTGAAACCTTAAGGAGTCTACAGACACATTCACCTTGACTAAACAATGATGCTGATTTACCCTATAACAGATAATTAGGGAATGACTAAAGTGAGTCTGTATTAAAAATAAAACCTAAAAATTATTTTATAATAAACATGTATTACAATTTTCCTCACTGGCCCCTCAGAATGAGCTTTCCACAAAGTCCAGCACTGCCTGCATGCTTTATAGTATCTAATGTATAACTGACTAAGCTAGACAGCCATATCTCTGTTAGCAGACTTGAGTGACTCACTCTTGCACTCTCTATAGATCAGATTTTTTCAACCAGGGGGTCTTGAGGTTTCTTCAGGGGTGCCTTGGCAAGATGTCTATTAATTGCCCCAGTTTTGTATACAAGCCAACAGGTGGATCAAGCCTGCCTTATAGTTACACAAAGCCACAGGTTTTTATTGTACCCCATTACAACCTTCTTGCTGCCAACCTCCTAGCAACCAATGACATCATCAGTTGATAAGGAGGATATCCGTTGCCTGCATATCAACCTTGTTTGACCCTCCTATGCCTCTCTCTAGCTTTGGGGTCTCATTAGTTAAGTGATGGAGAAAAACTACAGAAGAAGAGAAACCCTGGAATACTAGTCAGTACCAGTTTGCAAAAGTGTATTTGCTTTGGAAGAATAAATCACCTCTAACGTTGGGTGTCCTACGTGTGGATGTTGCTGCATTTTGTAAAACTATTAAGAGTAGTTTTTACATTTTAGAATGGGACACCTCAAGACTGTCCATAATTTTGGAGGGTGCCTTGAGATTGTCCATAATTTTAAAGGGTGCCTTTACTGAAAAACACTGCTATAGATTTATCTTCTTGGCACTCAGGTCTGTTTCATGTTTGTATGTAAACAAAACAATTTTAATATATCAGTTTTATATAATTGAAAATAATGGGCAATTCATTAAGCATATGAAAAAGATACATAACCAGAGGTAAGTTCCAGTTAAGTGTCAAAATAATAAGGAGATCTGGGTTGGCTAAAGCTGGATACACACTATACAACTTTTGTTGGTAGATTTTCATTATATTTAGCTTCAACTATGTAGTGCAAGGGCCTGTCTGCTTGCATATAAATTGAGAGTGTTTAGGTCTGACCTCATATTATATGGTTTTGGTTAATCTAAAGGAAAAAATCTAAAGAAAAGTGTATAGTGTGTATCCAGCTTAAAGATGTATAAAAAACCTGTGTTTTCCTGAAAAGAAAAAAATAGCCCCGTCTCCCAGCTTGTTTAGTTATTGAGGTTGCCCAACTAATTTATGGGGACAGCCTCAAGGCAGAAAGAGTAAAGCCAGTTGGACTTTTAGAGGAAATGTGAAGGTTTGCATAGACTTTACAGGTATGTATTTTTTCATTATATATTCAGTTTTCATTTCCCAAGTCTGTGACAGGTTAACCTTAATATGAAAATTACACTTGCACTCACAAATGTTTATGCAAATAAACATTGACTGACACATAGAAATGAAAAACGCATTAGTTCAAATTTTTATTATCTAGAGGTTCCAAGAGCTATCAGCTCTGTATTATATAGTACCAGGATCATGAAATATTAATCAATAAATCATGACACTTGTCTTTTCGCATAATGAAATCAGCACAAGATTGTCAGAAGCTGTGTTCCCTAAGTTTCAGCTAACGAAAACTTTAAAAAATGTTTACATAAAAGTTTCACCTAAACAGTTATAGGTTTTTTTGACCTTCCAAAAATAGCTCTTCAATACATAGCAGTTCACTAATGAATCAAAATGACAGATTACTAGATTCATTTTGCCAATTTAAAATAATTATTTCCACTAGACGCAGTTCAGAGATCTAAGAATTCTCTGCCAAGCTGTTTTGTGCTATAGATGTGGCAATTTGTATAGTGTAAAGTATATTATATATATAAGTATATAAGTATAAGTATATATAAGTATTTGGTGTAGTACCAAATCTCTAGATTTCTCCACAAAATCGGCGTAAATGGAAAAAATGAAAGGCGAATTTTGCTTTGCTCATGAATGTCCCTTAATACTGTGATATGGTTTCAAATGATGTCCAAATTCAATTGTAATTTGATTTTGAAAGGTTTTAGAAATGTTCCTGTAAAATTATTTTTGAAAACAATGCACATACCTTAAACTTTTGTCCAAATCACATACTGACTAATGATTCCCTTTTTGGGAGTTTGTTTTTGTACTCAACATCACAAACAAATGCCTTCAATAATAAACATTAGTAAGTAGAAATTATTTAGGAAGATAACTTTTTCATCCTTGCAAATAGCAAATAATTAACACAGAAATATAAATACATTAGAAAGAGCCCCCTACCTGCGAAATAATTATATAAATATATACCCTCAGCCTTACATTTATACATCCCTACAAATACTCTTTCTACTCCTTTTCTTTAGCATTGGGACTTTTGAGGTGTCAATTCATATATATGTTAAAAAAAAAAAATTTTCCCCGTGACACCTTGGACTTGCTGACACTGGTGTGATTTGGTTTTCTCTGCTCCCAGGGGGGCGGTATGGTGAGGTAGAGGCCTCCAATTATTCGTCGTCGATCATCCAGCTCAGCTGAAATTCTGTGCAAGCATTTGGAATGAGAATTATGTCAATTATGAATGTATAGAAAATGTATACACTATCAATATATGTATTATATTTATTTTGTTTTAATTGAGTAATTGATGTTTTGTCTACAGACTTCACAGATCCTGATGAAGTGGGTCTATTGACCCACAAAATACATTATGTATTTACTAGGATCCCGCCATGTGACCAGTATGCAATAAATTATTATTATCCCACAGAATCAAAAAAGGTCTATTGTCAGAGACATTCATCTACGGCTGAAGAGCTTGGGTAACCAGGGCATGGCTTGAAGGAAAAATATATTTGTGTTCTGTGCATTTGGATATTCGTGAATACTGTATCATAAAAGCCTTCATGAGACTTAGCAATATATTGTATACTTAAATTATATATTTAATATTTTTATTTGATTTAAACAAAGTAACACATAATTTTATAATGTGTAAGTCTTAAATATGTGAATTGACACCTGAAAAGTCCCAATGTTAGAAGAATATGTTTAGAGATTAAAAGCCGGCATTTGATGAGCTATCTTGTGAGGCCAGCCCCATTGTTTGTTCTTACTTATATTAATATATACATATGCATGTACACATTATTTTACACAAATATATATATATATATATATATATATATATATATATACACACACATATATATATATATATATATATATATACACACACATATATATATATTTATTAAAAGAATGTGATATATAAATATATACATATATATATATGTATATGTATATATATATATATATATATATATATATATATATATATATATATACACACACATTATATATATATATATATATATATATATATATATATATATATATATATACATACATACATATATATATATATATATATATATATATATATATATATATATATATATATATCTATTTATAAAAGAATGTGAAAATAATGTATACATTCATATGACCCTGAAAACAGACACAGACAATATCATTATATCATCTACCACATAAGAATAAACATAAAACAATACACAAATCCTTCTATAGGCAGATTTAAAATGCTACTTTGAAAAAAAAAAAAAAAGATTTATTTTGATTTTCAGTTTATACTGTAAATATGATGCTTATTCCGCAAACAAGAACATGAAATGCAATATTGTATTTTTTTTAAAAAAACTTTAAACAACATATTGCCAATTATTTTGTTGGTAACATATTTCAAATAATTGTCAAGAATATTCACTATTACACATAATACTTAAGAGGACCTACTAATTATTTTAAAGTAAAACTATTATCTTTTGAAATACGGGTAATATTTCCTAAAAAAAACATAATGTGCAAATAAAAAAAAAAGAGAAAAAAAAAAGATATGCTATAGTGAAGTTAGAATAACTTTTTGATTACCATAAGATATTTAAGCCAAGCAACTGGAATGTTTCATTATTGTGAGACATTTAAAATAAATCTAAACCCTTGTTTATATCTTGGAAAAAAGTATTTAATTCATTTTGAAAATCACATTTCTTTCAAATTAGTTAGGCACAATAAAATATAAACAAAATCAATATAAAGCATGCTGATTTAGGTAATATTGTTAACAAATACTGTTGTACAGTTCAGGTTTAATAAAAATAAACATTACCATTATTTTCTATGTATTTTTATTTTACCTGGGTAAAAATTTAGTGAAAACTAGATGGACATTTTAAAATGATAAATACAAAATAGCTACCCTCAAAAATCTTCAAAAATATAAAATAGACACAGTGATTAAATGCAATTTTGAACACATTTAATATACATGTTTGACAACTGACCTTTTTGCGTGATTATGTATTTAAAAGGTATAATATGGAAAAGAAAAGCTGTTGAAAGACGAAGCTTGTCATTATATTATTTCCTGAAATTCTGTTTATAAAGCTTGCTTACCAAGGGAAAAAAATATTTGTATGGTGATAAATAGCTCTCTTTTAGCAAATTATAAGGAAAGACAATTTTATATTTTATGTTTTTTTTTTTTTAATTAATCACTAGAATTTAAATTGTTTTAGCCTTACAATTTAATCACATTTAAAATGAGCATCAATCATGGAGAGTGCAAGCAAAAAAATTGTTCCAATTCAAAAAAGAAATCCGAAATAAAATGTTACCTTTGTTTGTGAGCACAGCACTCAGAAGGTCTTGAAGTCGGCTCCTGAGTTGAAACACATGGAGGCTGAGAAAGCAGACTCCCAGTCCTAGGCTCTTTCCTTTGGAATTTGATAACATTAAAATAGATAAGAAAGTGGTTTATTAACCTCCGAGCTTCTAGGGGCTTTCACAAAACTCCTCTACACTATCCAAACTCTTAATTCACTTCTACTCTTTCTATTCATTGATACAGTAGATAACCTGTAAGATTCTAGAGGTTTAGTAGATGAGAAAAATCTTACCCAAATTGTAACTGTAGTTAATAAATGTTTCCCGCTAACATATTTGCCGCACAGATACAGTTATAATATTTAGATAAGCTACTTTGCTAAAGCTAATTTTAGAAATACGATGATTGTCAACCAGTCTATATAAATTGAGCTCCTACAGTGATGAATAAGAATTAGCAAAATTGAGTTTTCATTTCCCTTAAAATTTCAAAAATTAGTTTGTTAGAGTTGAAATTACACCTTTTTTTGGCAAACTGCTTTGGAGTCAATAGGTAAGGCAAAATTAAGGTGGTTTTCTTGTGGTTTGCAAGGGTGCAATGGTCTTCTAATGACTCTTGAGGGCTATGGAAGCTCCTTTAAACTATCTTGGACCTGTTCTTATGCCTTATTATGTTTTAAAGAAAATAAAAATTACAAAAAGATAAAAAAATATAATTAATTTAATAAACTGCCACAAATACACCCTATCCCTCCAAAAATACACATCCTCTTAATGAAGAAAAAAAATTGTAGACTTTTTTTTTCAAGCAGATTTTGTCTAAGCAGTTAGCTAAATTGAGACTTTCATCTTTGCAAAATCAGAATTTCACTATATTTTCCTTAACCTCTCTGGCGGTACGATTATGTCAAGAATTATGTACCAAAAGCGGTACAATTTTTTTCATGGAAATTTGGCGTTATGTATTATAGGCCTACAATTCTTAGTAATTACTGACTTAAACTTGACCAAAACAAGACTCTAGTAGACATCCCAGATGTGATAAATTTGAAACACAAACGCATGAATTATAATTTAATCAATAATATAATTTTATTATATAATATATAATATATATAATAAAATTATATTATTGATTTGATTATAATTCATGCGTATATATATATGTATATATATATATATGTGTGTATATAGGTTTTATATATATGTGTGTGTGTGCATATATATATATATATATATATATATATATATATATATATATATACACATATATACACATATATATATATATAATATAAATGTGTTATGTGTTTGGTGCAACGTTTGAATTTCCCTCCCAGTTCCGCTCCCATGCAGCATTGCTGCTGCAGGGAACGGAACTAGGAAGTCATCACACCGACGGACGAGCGGTGGGGATCTCGGCTGGCGGTCACAGCAATGAGAGATCATCGCTGGATCGCCAGGAGAAGGTAAGAGACAGCGCTGCGCGCTCTGCACATCTACCCCGAGCGTGACTCGGGGATACTGATCCTAGTCTAAAAAATCCACCCCGAGTCACGCTTGGGGATACCGCCAGGGAGGTTAATATTTAAAGTGATACTAAAGTCTTGTTTTTTTCTTTAAAAATAAAAAACATGTTATATATACCTGCTCTGTGCAGTGATTTTGCACAGAGCAGCCCCGATCCTCCTTCTCAGGTCCCTCTTCGGCGCTTCTGGCCCCTCCCACCTGTCGAGTGCCCCCCCATGCCGAGCCGCTGCTTTGTGTGTCCATTCAGACATGGAGCCGTGATTCAGCCCCGCCCCTTCTATCTTCTGATTGGCTAACTGACTTTGATTGACAGCAGCAGAAGCCGATGGCAATCAGGAAAGTCTTGGCACTTGTGTACATTGCTGAATAGATATGGGGCTCAGGTAAGTATTAAGGGGGCTAAGGTGGGCTGTTGCACACAGATAATTTTTCATCTTAATGCATAGAATGCATTAAGATAAAAAAAAAAAACTTCCACCTTTACAACCCCTTTAAAGTGGTTCAAAAGGCAGAACATTTTTTTACCTTAATGCATTCCCTTCATTAAGGTAAATGTCCCATTGGTTATGTTGCCTCCACCTCCACCTCCCTAAATACTTACTGAAGTTGTACCTTAATCCAGCACTGTGCCCGAGTGCAGCAGCTCTGCTCTTTCTTCCTCTCCTCACAGGACTCAGGGAGAGCAGCATGAGCCTTTGGCTGCTATCAATCAATTCCTGTGAGGTGGGAGAATGGGGTGGGGCTGAGCCACACTCAGTGTGTCTATAGATGCACACAGCGTGGCTCAGGAGTGAGCCAGCATGTGCACCCCCATAGGAAGAGGATTCCTTTGGTTGCACACCAAGAAGAGGAAGAGGCAAGAGCATCAGCAGGGGATCCAAGAAGAAGAGGTTCGGGGGCCATGCTGTGCAAAACCATTGCACAGAGCAGATAAGTATGGCCTCCCAGTATTTTATTAAAACAAAATATTTAAGCTTTACAATCACTTTAACCCTTTTTAATATGGTTGGTTTGAGACTGTTCTGGATGAGATATCAACGTTCTTTAATACTTTCCTGGCTGAGTGATGTTCAACCCCTTCAGAGCATAGGCATGAATGCTAGAGCAATATGACCATGCATGTCTATACTTACAGCTTTTAGCACAGAACCATACGGAAATGTTAAAGATATACTGCAGTCAAGAGAAGAAAAGAGGAAGGACAATCTACATACCAGTACTGTTTATTTTTTTTTTATCCAGGGCTTGCAGTAGTTCATTATTTACCCCAATACCCTTTTGCCTGTGATCTGGTGATTCTGGAACACGCTGGCTTGTGATGCTGGAAACACACTGAGGGCTCCTTGCTTCCTCTAATACAATTGATGAAAAAAAAATGAAAAAATTAGAAATATTCCTGACACAAATCAGACTAAAAATTTCCTTTGATGTTTGTGATTGGTGATGCAGAAAGCAGACCCAAAGGAGGTTACAAAGCACAGACTTCAGAAAGTACACTCCTACTTCCCTCTTAAATTGATGCTAAACTCTTATTTCTTTTGTATAAAAATAACAAGCTTGTCATACTTACCTGCTCTGTGCAGTTGGTTTTGCACAGAGCAGCTCCAATCCTCATCTTTTTGAGTCCCTCACCAGCACTCCTGGCCTCTCCCTCCTGCCAAGTGCCCCCACAGCAAGCAGCTTGCTATGGGGGCACCTGAGCCGAGCCAAAGCTCAGTGTATCCATTCAGATACGAAGCTGCAACTCAACCCCACCCCCTCTCTCTCCTCATTGGCTCACTGACTTTGATTGACAGCAGCGGGTGCCATTGACTTTGAATGACAGCAGCGGGAGCCAATGGCACCTGCTGCTGTGTCTCAGCCAATCAGGAGGGAGTCCCGGACAGCCAAGTCTCTTATGCACATCGCTGGATCGAGGTAAGTATTACGGGGGCTGCTGCACACAGAAGGTTTTTTATCTTAATGCATAGAATGCATTAAGATAAAAAAAACCCTTCTGACTTCAGAACCACTTTAAACTGGCCATACATTATATCATTTTCATGTTCAATTTCCTTCAGATTTACCTTTAATTATGTAGTGCAAGGGCTTGCCTGACTACATACAAATTGAAACGGTTTAGGTTTAACCTAATTGTATATGGTTTTGGTAAATCTAAAATAATATTGTACAAGAAAATTGTATATTGTATGGCCAGCTGCAACCATGTAGCATTTTTTCTAACCTTTGATAATATTCAAGAAAAAGCCCTTTGTCCCTGTGGAGCCTTTGAACTCTAGACCCAGACTGTACCTCAACTTCCTATTCAGCACTAAGCACTAACTCCCTATTACATTTATTTTTTGCATTCTTTTATTTAATGATTATAAAGTCTTACAAAACAGGGAAAAGATATAAAACGCATATACAATAAACAACAGCATTATATAAACAGATGTCATAACAGTAAAATAAAAATGCTTCGAAATATTAATAATAATAAAATGAAATAAGAAAATGTTATGATAAATATATCACAACCTGAGATAATACAACAGATGATGACATAATGCAGTATATAAATAAGGACCAAAATCATAAGGGATGGTGATGAACTGTATTTAACTGTAAATGATTGTAATATAAAAAGAAAAAAAAAAAAAGGTGGAAAAGGAAAGGAATGGTGAAAAGGAATGGTGGTGGCGGTGGTGAGGGGCATTGAATAGAAGGAGAGGATGAGGGATAAAGGTCTGGGGGTGGTAGGGGATTATTATTATTATTATTATTATTAATATTAAGTATCATCCCTTTTAAATTAAAGCAGCCTAGAGCCAGGACCTCTAAGGATAATAGAGGCTCTGCTAGGGTGCTTAGTGCCAAGAGAGGTAGGCCTTATTATAAACTTGAACAAATGTAATTTTTTAAAACTTTTGGGTAGGGTTTAGAAAGGTTAGAAACTCTATAGGGTTATTATTGCTGTTTATGTACACCTTAGAGCAACCTTTCTCAACAAGGGTTTCGTGAAACCAAAATGTTCCTCTAGAGGTTGCTAAGGTTCCTTGAGCAGTGAGCAATGGGATCTTCTCTCCTGCCTACACTGACCAATAATGTAACAGGGACACAGCAAGTCACTTTCTTATCTTTCATGTTACCTAAAATAATTTTGTATGTACATATATGACATTGATAACGCTATTAAAAATGTACTGCTCATGCTAATACACTGCATAATATCATCCTTTTTAGTTGTGGTTCTCTGGGGCCTGAAAATTATTTCAGTGATCCATCTAGGATGAAAAGGCTGAGAAAGGCTGCATTAGAGAGATTTCCCTTCACTTGCTGTATTGGTGAGGTTTTACCATTAAAGGGCATTTCCACTTTAGTTTCTAATAGGTGAATGGGATTTTCTTGTAGCTATTCACCATTCCCTTATCCCTCCTCTTCCTTTTTGCTACAATACACCAAAATAAAGCATTGTGCAATCAGCCAATCTGTGCATCTGTAAAGTGTTCCCATTGATTTTTAAAACAAATACACCTGCCATTGAGAAACTGGTAGAATCGGGAAGAACATATTCAAACAAGAAGACCAACAAGACGTAGAGAACAATAATTCTCAAAACACCATCGGGGCCGAGGATGAATATAAGAAGATTGTACATGGTTTTATATTCTTTGAACTATTGTTGTGTACATCAAAATGTGATGAAGAAGATCAGGAGAATATTAAACTGTTGTATGACCAAACATAAAAAGAGAAAAGGGAAGATATTGTGCTAATGGACTATAGAAAGCTGCATAAATTGTGAAAAAACATATAATAAACTAGTGCTGCGCTGACATAAACCATAGCTTAAAATTTATTAAAACATATACAGAAAAAATACAAATATCAGTGGAGCTCCCGGGGTCGGTACCTGGAGGTGTGTGTGTGTTTGTGAGACACAGCTGGAGGAGCATGGCTGCCTAACTTTCCTTAGTGGTAACCCCGAGGCAGGGCTTGTGCCTGGAGAGAGAGAACCATTGGCAGCAGAGCAGAGCCCTGGTGGTAAGTGAACAATGAATTACACATTGAGATTCTATAACTGACTGTATGGTGTGTATATGTGTGTATATATATATATATATATATATATACATATATATGACTTATATGTGTGATCTCTCAAATGTGTGATGTTATCCCCCCTCCTCCTCCCCCCTCTCCCCCTACTCTCCACCCCCTCTCCCACCTCCTCCTCCCCACTCCTCCTCTACCCCCTCCTCCCCCCCTCTCCATCTCCCCCCTCCTCCTCTCCCCCCCCTCCATTTGGCTTTCTCTGCTTAACAGAAAAGCAGTAGGCAAAGCATTTGTGCTCTCTGCTTATCAGGGAGCTGGAGCTGCTAGTTAGGCCTGCTTCATTTGTCCAATGTGTGATTCATGTGGGCTGAGGGAGTGTCCCCACTGTATCCAATGTAGAGGTACATTGGACAGTGGAGGAAACCCAGCCAATGACACACGGGCTTTGATATTATCCCATGGGTTTGGCACAGAGAGTGGTGCATCATGGGATAGGGTATAAAAGCCAAGGGCACATGAGGCAGAGGGTCTTTGGGCAGGAAGCCAGGTCCCTCTTCTGTAGCAGTGGATGGTGGTCACAGGCAGTTGGCCTAGTGATCCAGAGAGTGTGATTGAACCCAGAGATCCAGGAGAAGCTGACTGGAGGAGTTGGGGCTGAAGTGAATCTGGAAAAAAAAGTGTCCGTGAGTACAGAGGAACTTGCTCAGGGGTCTGCCTAGGAAGGGGACCACTCCAGAGTGTAGAGTCAGTGGACGGGTGTCAGTTCCACAGTGAGAGAGAAAGGGGGTGCCAAGTTAGAACCCTGAAGATAATTGCACACAGGAACACTTTTATTACCTTCACTTCAGTGGCAGAGTGAAGCGGAGGCCTTGTCCCATTCTAAAGTCAGATGTCCTCAATACTGTGAATAGTTGCTAGTTGGAGTATCCCACTCATCCCTTCTCCTATCCAAGTTCTAAATAAAACTACAAAACAACATCCCCCGGACTGATCATTGATTGAGCCAAGGACTTAAAGTACTAGTTTTCTGCTATCAGTTGCTAAGGGTAACCCAGGGGAATCCCCTCTAGGGGGCAGTGCTACAGTTGTAACATGACAACATTTTGAAAATTTCAAGGGGTGCAAACACTTTTTCAAGGCACTGTATATATATATATATATATATATATATATATATATATACTGTATATATATATAAATATATTTATTTTATTTTATATATATATATATATATATCTATTGAACAAAATTAACACATTAATAAATGCAACACTTGTTTTTGCCCCCATTTTTCATGAGCTGAACTCAAAGATTTAAGAAAACCGGGATTCAACCCGTGAAGAGAACACCTCTCCAAAGTGCCAGACGCCATCGAATGTGAGCATTTGCCCACTCAAGTCAGTTACGACGACGAACTGCAGTCAGGTCAAGATCCCGATGAGGACGACGAGCATGCAGATGAGCTTCCCTAAGATGGTTTCTGACAGTTTGTGCAGAAATTCTTTGGTTATGCAAACTGATTGTTGCAGCAGCTGTCCGGGTGGCTGGTCTCAGACGATCTTGGAGGAGAAGATGCTGGATGTGGAGGGCTTGGGCTGGTGTGGTTACACGTGGTCTGCTGTTGTGAGGCCGGTTGGATGTACTGCCAAATTCTCTGAAACGCTTTTGGAGACGGCTTATGGTAGGGAAATAAACATTCAATTCATGAGCAACAGCTCTGGTGGGCATTCCTGCAGTCAGCATGACAATTGCACACTCCCTCAAAACTTGCGACATCTGTGGCATTGTGCGTGTGTGTGATAAAACTGCACATTTTAGAGTGGCCTTTTATTGTGGCCAACCTAAGGCACACCTATGCAATAATCATGCTGTCTAATCAGCATCCTAATATGCCACACCTATGAGGTAGATGGATTATCTCGGCAAAGAAGAAGTGCCCACTAATGCCTCGTACACACGTTCAGATAATCGTATGATAAAACTCGCTTTCGACCTGATCACACGATAATCTGATCATTAGTACACAGCTTTTGACAGCCGATCACGACAGTTAGTCCAACAAAATCTGAAGAGACAAACAGGAAAACTTCTGTTGTACGACAATCGTTTCATCAGTACACTATGCGTCCGCTAAAAATCGATCGACAAAGACCGCGCATGATCAGAAACACTAAAATAGCACGGAAAAAGCCTGGCTGCCATTGTTTTTGTTTTGCACTGTCTGATACTTAGTTAAGCAACCAGGAAGCTTTTGCGGAATGGTACGAAAAAAATCCTACGTTTATATGCATTGTTGAATTCGATATTAGTATCATGCAACAAAATGCGAACGATAAGTCGTCCGATTATCTGAACGTTTGTACGAGGCATTACACAGATTTAGACAGATTTGTGAAGAATATTTGAGAGAAATAGGCCTTTTGTGTACATAGAAAAAGTCTTAGATCTTTGAGTTCAGCTCATGAAAAATGGAGGCAAAAACAAAAGGGTTACTTTTATACTTTTGTTCAGTGTATATATATATATTAGATTATAGATTAGATTATATATAAGATTTTGCATTTACATATACTTTAAGCTACCCATAGTCATGAGTTGACAATCAACCCTTCAGCACCTTATCAGCCTTTGTCTGAGGGAAACATAGAAGCAGGAAGGCGTCACCTGTGATGAAACGCATAGGAACCGGCATGTTGACATCCCACGTGGACCCGGAAGGACGGGCGTTAGTGTTCAGCGTTGTTTTAGCCGGCCGGCTTCTGTCTTTTATGAGCGATTGCATTTATCAAATGTGAGTGCCCCTTTTATAATAACAAAGCCTTTTAAAAATGTATTACACCATGGAGTTCTATATGTTTTACATGCTTTCTGGTTAACACTTACCTGGCTTTTGGAACATCAATTACTCCGGGAAAGGGATATACCCACTGATGGTCTTGGTCATAATTCATTACCCAATATTCATCCATTGGAGTGTTGTCTGGCCTGATTTTCTCTACATCTGGTAAGCCTTTAGTTTGGGTGATTCGTCATTTGCACCGTGGAGGAATTCATATTTGTGCTGTGGTGGAGGACTTCTCATCTTCTGTCTGTGTTGCACCGGATTTGGGACTTTTCTATATACATTGTTTGAGTTTGATTTATTAATTTAGTATATCAATTGTTTTTAATCAATTATTGGTGTATTATTAGATTTTATTGTTTATTACCTAATTATTCATTATTACTCTATTATTCACTTTAATATCATTTGCTAGCGCAGCTTCACGTTACATAGAAGCACAGCCCAGTTCAGTATAGATTTCCTTGGAGGTAAAATGTTCTGATGGCTTCTTCATGACTCCACTTCGGAGATATTTGGTTCCTGCAAATATGGAGCTGTCCCCTGTAATTAATAAATTAAATAATTAAATGATCTCCAATAGAGTGCATGACTCTTCCACGCCACAGACCACACCCCATAAGTGCAGAAAAAGATGGATCAGCACATTAGTTTGGTTAGCTTAAAACTTCATGTTAAAATTTACATATTTAAAAAAAATATCAGGAAACGATGTTTGTATGATTTAATTAAAGTTTTGAACTATCAAATAAGATGTGCTGATCGATCCTTTTTTCATGTTTTTCATTAGTAGAAGGGAGTAGGGGAAGATTAGAACCCCTGTAATTTTTTTTTTTTCTGTCTGTGTCCCTGTTGGAGAATTTCCCTCACTTCCTGTCTGGTGAAACTACTGAACGGGAAGTGAGCAATATTCTCTCTATATGGGGCTCTCTGTATAGCAGTAAAAACCCAACAAGATATCTGAACCTATTTCACGCCATCCAAAACTAGAAGAAACATTTTTGGCTTCATATTCTTTGCTTACATACACAAACAAATCCAGGAAGTGAGACAGCTAGCTTCTCCTTCCCTCTTTCCTCCAGGGCAATTTTGGAGTGTGTGTCTGTGCAGTGGCAGCTGGGAAAGGAGTGCATGTCTGTGTAGTGGTGGCAAGTAAATGACTGCACCTCTGTGCAGAGGCAGGGAGTGATTGGCCGCATCTCTGGAGTGTTGGCAAGTGACTGGGCATGTCTGTGCAGTGGCAGTAATTTAGGGGTTGTTCACATGTACGGTTGAGCCGCATTTTTACTGCACCCTAAGCGCTCTCCTTTTAGCTGCAGAGTTAGCAGCTGGGGGTGCACACCTGCCAAGACTGCAATGCTTTGCAGTTGCAGCAGGAATTAGCCCCCGTTTGCATTCAGCAAGCCATTCAAGTCAATGGGGCCATGCTGCAACTGCCTAATTTGCTGAGGTGTGGCATCTAGGGGGTGTAAAACAGGCAATGAGACGCCAACAAATTTCAGCCTGTCTTCACCACCTGTAAAATGTCCAAGCGTGGATCACTTTTCAGAAGAGCATTAGTCCTTGCTGCCAGTGTAAACGAGCCCTTAATGAGTGTGAATTGGTGCAGTGCCGGTGGGTGAATTAGTGCCTATTGATTCAATGGTGACAAGTGGGGGTCATGTGCATCACTGCAGTGGAAGTGAGTGAATAAGAGCACGCTGCAGCAGTGGTGGTGAGCAAATGAAGACCAGACTCCCATTCAGACAGCTCTCTTTCCCAATCACTTGGTAAGAAGAACAGCATTCCTGTTGATTGTCCTGCTGCCCGATCCCAAGCTTTTATGCACATTATCTATGGATGCTTTTACTGGGTCTTTACAGACTTTTCAAAATGAGCACTCATCAAGCATTAAGCTGGTTTAGTTTATTCAGTCAAAATAATTGTATGTCATTTTAGCATGCCCTAAAAGCTATTTGGCACACCTTGAAGTGTAACTGTGGCCAAGCAGTGAACATTCAAATATTTGCATATCACTAACAAATAGTAAGTGAGCTTTAAAACAAATGCTCACTGACCTCTGTAGCTGCATACACTGTGAAGCTATTGATCATCAAATTTCCAAGCAGTAGCACTAAAGTCTTCCAAGTCCTTCTCTCAGAATCTCAGCTCCCCCTGTTCCTCCCTTCCTTGCAGTGATCCAGGAGCTTAGCTCCCCCGTACTCCTCACTCCCATCAGCAATTCAGCAACTTAGCTCCCCATGCTCCCCTCTCCCAGTAGTGACTCAGACACTTTCTAACCTTCTAATATCTAAATTCAAACACAGAACAGGCGCTCTTGGAGAAGGTAGCAGGGTGAGCTAAGCTGTCCAAAGAGTCAGTTCGAACAACGCCAGTGTATCTGATGTGAAATTTCAGAATTCATTCCTCCTTAATGCTTGCAGTTACCGGGGTCAGTTGGGGTTTATTTTAAAGCTCAATTACTTCTTCTCAACAATATGTAATTACAAGAATGTCCATAGCCTGGAAAAAGATTCACTTTAAGTACCATTACAGCTTAATGAATGGAAATCAACAAAGCACACATTCCTGAGCATTTTCTGACCATTGATGTTCATACCTGCGCTCACCTGTACTGTGCCCAAGTGACAGCTCTGTGACAGCTCCGTTGACTTCAGGAGATGAATTGAGCATATTATTAGTTAAGTAAATTCTGTGTGGCTGGTCAAGATATGCACCTAGATTTCCAGTGTTTGCATGATGAAGCTATTCACTGGTTTCACCCCCGCTGCAAGGCCAGTCTAAGTACAGTATTTTATTGGCTTTTTGGAGGTTGGAGGTTTTGGAGGTTACCACCAAAGTACAACATTACTAACTTATATTACATTTGACACACACTCTCTATTGGATGTACATGACTGGTGGAAAGATGGTACATTTATTCCAGATGCATGATAATATGCCCTTGAAACTTGCTACTTCTAGACCAGCTTATATTTTGCATTCTCAGATACGGACACAGAACCAAGATCCTGGTCTGGCTAAAAGCTTCACACCTAGAGGGGAGGTAAAGGTTTAACAAAACTCCATGATAGATCACCAGATAACCATGCTAACACAGCAGGTAACACCCAGTTACAACACATCTCTATTGACTTACACTTACCTTATCAGACTAATCTGCTGTGTAAGCAAATCCCAGAAGGTATGTGATTGATACCATTGCATTTTAACTTGTAATCAGAAAGGAGACACAGCCAAAATTAATATGCACTTCTCCTTATCTGACTCCGAGCTCTGGGCATCAACATGAGGACACAGGAGAAAACACAGGTCTCTATGTGCCCTTCTCACAGGCACAGAAATCCATTTTTAAATTTTTATTTTATTTCTGGTCAGATGTAACATAAGATTAGATTGATGTGCATGCACAATCTAACTTGCTTTAACGTGTGTTTGGCCAGCCCACCCATAAACATAAAAACTCTGGCAATCCAATCATTTGTGTGCATGCTATGTACAGGTGAATCTCCAAAAAATTGAATATCATCAAAATGGTAATTTATTTCAGTAATTCAATTCAAAAAGTAAAACTCATATATTATATAGGTTCATTACACACTGAGTGATATACTGTATTTCAAGCATTTCTTTTTTTAAATTTTGATGAATATGACTTACAGCTAGTCAAAACCCAAAATTCAGTATCTCAGAAAATTAGAATATTACATAAGACCAATCAAAAAAGGATTTTGAATACAGAAATGTTGGCTTACTGAAAAGTATGTCCATATACAGTATAGTATGTACTCAATACTTGGTCGGGACTCCTTTTGCATTAATTACTGCATCAATGCGGCGTGGCATGGAGGTGTTTAGCCTGTGGCACTGCTGAGGTGTTATGGAAGCCCAGGTTGCTTTGATAGCGGCCTTCAGCTCGTCTCCATTGCTGGGTCAGGTGTCTTTCATCTTCCTCTTGACAATAAGTCAGCCGAGTTTGCTGGCTAATCAAGCACAGTGATACCATGATCATTAAATTAGGTATTGGTACTTTTGGCAGTGTGGGCAGGTGCCAAGTCCTGCTGGAAAATGAAATCAGCATCTTCATAAAGCTGGTCAGCAGAAGGAAGCATGAAATGCTCTAGAATTTCCTGGTAGAGGGCTGTATTGACTTTGGACTTGATAAAACACAGTGGACCAGCACCAGCAGATGATATAGCTCCCTAAATCATTGCTGACTGTGGAAACTTCACACGGGACCTCATGCAACTTGGATTCCTGTCTCTCTACTCCTCCCCAGTGGCGGCTGGTGCTCAAAATTTTTGGGGGGGCGCAAAAAGAAAAATGTAATAGGTATTACTTCGCGACAAAAAACGCAGTAAAAAATTGCGTGACTTTGAAGTCATGGTACAGGCATGGCACAGATATGGTATAGGCATGGCACAGGTCATGGTAAAGGAGATGGTACATGCCCCCTTTCAATGCAGAGACCAGCGTGCGTGCCCCCTTTAATGCAGAGATCAGCGTGCGTACCCCCTTCAATGCAATGAACACTGTGCTGTGCCCCCTTCAATGCAATGAACACTGTGCTGTGCCCCCTTCAATGCAATGAACACTGTGCTGTGCCCCCTTCAATGCAATGAACACTGTGCTGTGCCCCCTTCAATGCAATGAACACTGTGCTGTACCCCCTTCAATGCAATGAACACTGTGCGGTGCCCCCTTTCAATGCCGAGACCAGCGTGCGTGCCCCCTTCAATGCAATGAACACTGTGCTGTGCCCCCTTCAATGCAATGAACACTGTGCTGTGCCCCCTTCAATGCAATGAACACTGTGCTGTGACCCCTTCAATGCAATGAACACTGTGCTGTGACCCCTTCAATGCAATGAACACTGTGCTGTGACCCCTTCAATGCAATGAACAATGTGCTGTGACCCCTTCAATGCAATGAACACTGTGCTGTGCCCCCTTCAATGCAATAAACACTGTGCTGTGCCCCCTTCAATGCAATAAACACTGTGCTGTGCCCCCTTCAATGCAATAAACACTGTGCTGTGCCCCCCTTCAATGCAATAAACACTGTGCTGTGACCCCTTCAATGCAATGAACACTGTGCTGTGCCCCCTTCAATGCAATAAACACTGTGCTGTGCCCCCTTCAATGCAATAAACACTGTGCTGTGCCCCCTTCAATGCAATAAACACTGTGCTGTGCCCCCTTCAATGCAATAAACACTGTGCTGTGACCCCTTCAATGCAATGAACACTGTGCTGTGCCTCCTTCAATGCAATAAACACTGTGCTGTGCCCCCTTCAATGCAATAAACACTGTGCTGTGCCCCCCTTCAATGCAATAAACACTGTGCTGTGACCCCTTCAATGCAATGAACAATGTGCTGTGACCCCTTCAATGCAATGAACACTGTGCTGTGCCCCCTTCAATGCAATAAACACTGTGATGTGCCCCCTTCAATGCAATAAACACTGTGCTGTGCCCCCTTCAATGCAATGAACACTGTGCTGTGCCCCCTTCAATGCAATAAACACTGTGCTGTGCCCCCTTCAATGCAATGAACAATGTGCTGTGCCCCCTTCAATGCAATAAACACTGTGCTGTGCCCCCTTCAGTGCAATAAACACTGTGCTGTGCCCCCTTCAATGCAATAAACACTGTGCTGTGCCCCCCTCAATGCAATAAACACTGTGCTGTGCCCCCCTTCAATGCAATAAACACTGTGCTGTGACCCCTTCAATGCAATGAACAATGTGCTGTGACCCCTTCAATGCAATGAACACTGTGCTGTGCCCCCTTCAATGCAATAAACACTGTGCTGTGCCCCCACAATGCAGAGTTCAGCGTGCGTGCCCCCTTCAATGCAACTGTGCTGTGCCCCCTTCAATGCAATGAACAATGTGCTGTGCCCCCATCAATGCAGAGTTCAGCGTGCGTGCCCCCTTCAATGCAGAGCGCCACAGCATTGTCCCCAATGATTGAGGAGTGCCACAGCATTGTACCCCAATGATTGCAGAGTGCCCACAGCATTGTACCCCAATGATTGCAGAGTGCCACAGAATTGTACCCCAATGATTGCAGAGTGCCCACAGAATTGTACCCCAATGATTGCAGAGTGCCACAGAATTGTACCCCAATGATTGCAGAGTGCCACAGTACACCAATGATTACAGAGTGCCACAGAATTGTACCCCAATGATTGCAGAGTGCAACAGCATTGTACCCCAATGATTGCAGAGTGCCCACAGCATTGTACCCCAATGATTGCAGAGTGCCACAGCATTGTACCCCAATGATTGCAGAGTGCCCACAGAATTGTACCCCAATGATTGCAGAGTGCCACAGCATCGTACCCCAATGATTGCAGAGTGCCACAGCATTGTACCCCAATGATTGCAGAGTGCCCACAGCATTGCACCCCAATGATTGCAGAGTGCCCACAGCATTGTACCCCAATGATTGCAGAGTGCCACAACATTGTACCCCAATGATTGCAGAGTGCCCACAGCATTGTACCCCAATGATTGCAGAGTGCCACAGCATTGTACCCCAATGATTGCAGAGTGCCCACAGCATTGTACCCCAATGATTGCAGAGTGCCACAGCATTGTACCCCAATGATTGCAGAGTGCCCACAGCATTGTACCCCAATGATTGCAAAGTGCCCACAGCATTGTACCCCAATGATTGCAGAGTGCCACAGCATCGTACCCCAATGATTGCAGAGTGCCACAGCATCGTACCCCAATGATTGCAGAGTGCCCACAGCATTGTCCCCCAATCAATGCAGAGACCAGTGTGCGTGCTCCCTTCAATTTACACTTACCTGGCGGCGGGTTCTCCCCTCCTCGATCCAGTTCGTCCTCTTCTGTGGCGGCGGCGGCGGTCCTCCGAGCGGCGGTGACGGTGAGTGGCGGACGCACCGGCACCGCCCCCATTGTGACGTCACGATCGGATGTCCTGGATGATGATTGGTCCAGGCTGGAGACTGGACCAATCACAGCCAGGATATCACGAAGGTGGGGGTGGCCAAGCGCTCTTTCCTGCGCCCAGGTTACGCCCCCAGAAGGCAGCCAATCGGCGCCTTTCTGGGTCGTAAACCCCCCCCCCCCCTCTTTAGCCACCACATAGGCCGGCGAACACATTTTTTTTTTTTTAAGAACTTTATTGTTCTTTTTTGTCCTTTTTTTTCCCCTTCTTTTAAGGGGGGCGGCGCCCTGGCGCCCCCTATGCACGGGCCGCCACTGCTCCTCCCCCAGACTCTGGGACCTTGATTTCCAAATAAAATGCAAAATTTACTTTAATCCGAAAGGAGGACTTTGGACCACTGAGCAGCAGCCCAGTACTTTTATTTCTTAGCCCAGGTAGGATGCTACTAACGTTGCTCATGTCCTTGACACGTCTGTGTGTTGTAGCTCTTGAAGCACTGACACCAGCTGTAGTCCACTCCTTGTGAATTTCCCCCAAATTCTTGAATGGCCTTTGCTTCACAATCCTCTCAAGGCTGCGGTCATCGATGCTGCTTGTGCACCTTTTTCTATCACACTTTTTCCTTCCGCTCAACTTTCCAATAATATGCTTGGATACAGCACTCTGTTAACAACCAGCGGAGGGTGGAGGGTGTCAGTGACTGTGTTCTGGACAACTGTCAAGTCAGCAGTCTTCCCAAATGATTATGCAACCTACTGAACCAAACTGTGAAACCCTTTAAAGGCTCAGGAAACATTTACAGGTGTTTTGCGTTAATTCGATTATTAGAGTGTGACACCACGAATGCACAATACTGAACTTTTTCCACATTATTGAACTTTTCTAAGATACCGAATTTTGGGTTTTCACTAGCTATAAGCCATAATCATCACAATTAAAAGAAATAAATGTTTGAAATATATAACACTGTGTGTAATGAATCTACAGTAGGTAGTATATGAGTTTTATATGTCACTTTTTGAATTGAGTTACTGAACTTTTTGATGATATTCAGGTTTTTTGAGGTGCACCTATATATAGGCCCAAGGAGGAGAAAAATTATGCCAGCTTTTCATTGGGTTACAATAGGAATTGGTGAGCTTGGATTCAAGGTTTAAAATATATCTAAAAAAAGGAACAGGTGAGTAGGTAGATGATAAACTGGGATACACAGTTGAGACGTAATAGGCCAAGTTCACAGGTTGAACTGGATGGACTGGGGTCTTTATCAAGCCTTACTAACTATGTAACTATATGTAAGTTGTTGAAGTGCTAGTGAAGTGAAATGTTTTAGCCCCATTTATCACGATAGCGCATGAAAGGCATCTAGAAAAATTGCATCTAGAGCAACAGCCTGTATTGACCATGGGAGTGTGACCTTTCTTGATTAATGGAATCCTGCTCAGAGCCAAATGTTTTTTGATAGTTTTGGCTCTTAGGAAAGTGATCTATGGTTGTGGGGGGATAAATTGCGTTGGAGAAGTGGATCATGCTAAAGGATGTGCCAAAAATTTGAGAGGATTTTCCTAGATCATCAAGATGTGATCAGCAATGTATCTTGTGAAAGAATTTAATTCTGAAAATGATCTGGTGGATTCCGTTATTTACTGGTATGAGATGTGGGGTGAGTAAAATAGTTCTCACTCACTCAAGTGCTTCCTCAATGAGTCGGTAAGAGTTTTTTTTTTTACTTTTTAACAAAAGTTAATGGTGGTGATTGTACCACCTTGATTACCGGTAAGGATGATGTCGAGGTAGTCAATGGTGATCAGATGTGTCTGGTAGTTAAAGGTGAAGGTGAAGCCCCAAGAGCTAAAAAGCTAAACTGGTACCACCTGTAACAAGGACCCAGGATGTTGGTGGCATCATTGACCTAATGTGGCCACGTGATCATATTTGGGCAATGACATTATCCAAATACGGCCATGTAACCATATTAGGTCATTGAAGTCACCAGTATCAACTGCCATTTGTCATATGCGATTGTGGGGCAGGCAGCTGACTGGGTTTGCAGCTCATCCCGAATTGCAACTATCTAGTCTATAGATGTTGTGTCTGCATTTGTTTTCTTTTTTTATCAGGCTTATTTCTTCTTTTTTCACCTTGTGATTCTGCTGTTAACACACTTCTTGCCCTCGAGTAACAATGCTCCCAACATACTGTACTGTACATTTGACGGAACAGCATTTTCTCCTAGTACAGGAACTATCTTTAAACTGTAGAACACCACCCCTTTTTTTCCAGAACATGGTGGGGGGTGGGGTGTTTGTAGAGATAGCTAGGAAAAATGCTAATTGATAACAGCACAGTCAGAGAGCTCAAGATTAGGGATGAGCTTGGGTTTGGTCCGAACCCAGAAGGAAGAGGTCAGTGGCAGTGCCAGGCCAATCAGCTCTGGGGAATGTTAATGATATTGATTTAATATGGCCAACAGGTATTGGCAATTAACAGACCTACCATCACTGAAAATTGTATTTTTTATTACTTGGTAATGGTCAACAGGATAAATAGAGAGGGTGTACCTCCATAGCAGGGACACAGGGAGTAATTAAAATTTAAAAAAGGTTCTAACCCATTCCTACTCTATTGATAAATAAAACATAAAGTATTGGCTCAAAACTGAAGCTTATTCTGCTTTTATTTTGACATCACTGGTTTCTGCTTTTATTACATGCCTTATATTACACCCAATGATGTCATCACTGACTCTCTGTGTTTCCTGAAAACATCACGGTACCCGGCCTCAATACCCATCCCAGAAGCCCTCAGTTCAGATGCAGTGGACTGTGAGGAGTTATGCTCCTTTGATGGATGAATGTTAGCTTGGTGGAGTGTGTGTTTCTAGGTAGGCTGCATTTGCATGTAGGTTACCCTAGGTCAGGGGTCTTCAAACTTTCTAAACAAAGGACCAGTTTATTATCCTTTAGATTTTAGAGGGGCTGGACTGTGGCCAATAGGAGTAGAAAATCTCCTGGTGTTGGTAACAATGCCCCATCATTGGGTTCAGTGGGAGGAATAGTGCCCCATTGTTGATGTCAGTGGGAGGAATAATGCTCCATCAGTGGTGTCAGTGAGAGGAATAGTGCCCAAATGTTGTTGTCAGTGGGAGGAATAGTGTTCCATCATTTGTGTCAGCGAGAGGAACAGTACCCCATCATTGGTGTCTGTGAGAGGAATAGTGCCCCATTATTGGTGTCAGTGAGAGGAATAGTGCCCCATTGTTGGTGTCAGTGGGAGGAATAGTGCCCCATCATTGAGGAAACATGCCCCATCATTGGTGCCATTGAGAGGAATAGTGCCTCATCATTGGTGTCAGTGGGAGGAATAGTGCCCCATCATTGAGGAAAAGTGTCCCATCATTGGTGCCAGTGAGAGGAATTATGCCCCATCATTGGTGTCAGTGAGAGGAATAGTGCCCCATTGTTGGTGTCAGTGGATAGAATAGTGCCCCAAGGGCCAGATAAAAGCAAGCAAAGAGTCGTATCTGACCCACGGGCTGAAGTTTGGAGACCAATGCCCTAGGGCAGTGATGGTGAACCTTGGCACCCCAGATGTTTTGGAACTACATTTCCCATGATGCTTAACTACACTGCAGAGTACATGAGCATCATGGGAAATGTAGCTCCAAAACATCTGGGGTGCCAAGGTTCACCATCACTGCCCTAAGGGATGGCCAAACATAGCCTTCATAATGAAATCCAATGACTAAAATGGGTAGACCAGGGGTAGTCAAGCTACTAAGGATAGGGCTAGATGATGCTGGATGTCCTCCAGTCAGGAGATGGGCACTATCTGATCTGCAGGTGCTTCTAATGCATGCAGTGAGGAGCTCACATTGTGCAGTGAAATCAGAGTAAGCCATTCCAGAACATGAGGGGAACCTGTACAAATGTGCAAAACTGAGGGGAAAGTTGGAGCTCAACCTTAAAAAACACTTTAAGTCCTCATGCACACTGGATGTAATCAAAACGTCAGTAGAAAGCAGCTGTTGAAGGAGTTTTTCAGCTTTTTTTGCAGTAGCGTCTTTTAGCTTTTTTTTTTTTTGTCAAAACTATACTCCCACAAAAGCGTATGGCTGAAAAACTTTGATAAACGCAGAATAGCCAAGTTTTTTAGCGTTTTTTGGCGTTTTTCAGCTTTTATCAGAGTTAGAGCGTTTCTACAGCTGAAAATCTCCTCTTTAAAACCCAATAGTTCTGGGGTTTTTTTTCCAGCCAGAAAATGCCCCTGCCAAAAACTGCTGATAACAGCCTGTGTATGCATGGACACATAGGAAAACAGTTTATTGGCTGAAGAAAAAAATATCTGACACCAAAAACAGCAGCTGTAAAAATGTTCAGTGTGCATGAGGCCTAATGGTTTTCCTTTGTGGCTCATAAAGTGTTGGGAGGCTGGGAGGCATGTGATATAGAAGGCTGAAGACATTGACAAACAGGCTCCTGAGTTTTATTGCATGTGTATGACCTGTGGATTATACTCTGGAGCTTCCTCAACAGCATTATCGTCTTCACCTTGGACTTCTGAGTGTCTTCTCTAGATGTTATGCCTTCTTATCTGGTTCTGCTCTGCAGCTTCACTTTCAGCCCTTCCGCCTGCTGTGGTCTTCTGCCATGACACAGACCAGCAGAGAGGAAAGGCATTATCTGAGCTGAGTCTAATCTCTTTATCAGAGGCTGGGCTTCCACCCTCCACCATTGGGACATTACAACAATCAGACTTCCTTCCCATCAGAAGTCCAGCATGGGGGGCCCCACTTGTGCTGATCCTAATTTGTAAGGCTACAAATGTACATCATAGTAGCAAAAACCTTATTAGATGTGTCATAAACTTTTTCTAACCTTGTCATGGCCAGTTGATGCAAAGCAGATACCATCCCAGGAATACTCCCAGACAAGAGGCAGATAAGAACTGATATGACTCATGCCGAGGAGAAAACGCTCATTAAACTCATCATTTTAATGTGTTGTATACAAATATGGACCTTTTTTATTCAGCATTCAAAACTTTTCATGTCAACTCATAAAAGTCATAGAAAATTATTGATTGTATAGGCTTTTAAAACATTTTTTTATTGCAGGTTTTCATATATTGTGGTGCCGACAATTGACGCAGTACTTTAAATTCACATCAGTCCCTATCTACAAGGAGCTTATAATATAAGGTCTCTATCTCACATGTTTGTATAGATATGCATTTTTTTTAAGCTCCACATGCCATGCACACACTCAAAACTTACACAAGTGCAATAAAAAATTGAGCACACAAAAGAGCTCACAGGGTGTACACATGGTCCTCCTCCAAAGAGAAAGAAGCCAGGCACAAGACTCTTGATGGGGACTGGGGTCAGGGCCCCTGATAGGGGGGGACCACCAGCCCTCTTGTAGGGGGCCCCGAGCACACAGGGGGGCCCACACAGAGAGGGGGATTAGTGATGGACAACAAATACAGAAATCTTCCTCCAGCACCTGAATCTGATCTGTCCCTCTCCCTGCTATCAGCTTTTATCTGCTGAGAAAGAGACAGTTGTCCCTCACTAATCCCCCTCCCTTGTGTGGGCTCCCAGCACTTATCTCTGCTCAGGAGTTTATTTGTAAATTGTAACTTTGTTTCTCTTTCTCTGTCTCTCTGATCACTGAGCTCCAACTGCCCAGCCTGTATATGTTTCTCATCTCATTTTCTTTTTTTTTTAACATAGTTTTTTTTTTTAGATTTAGCATTATGCGAGTTATGTTATATTTGTGTCTGATAATAGTGATTTTGTTGTATTTTAGCTAAATATATCTTTAATATTTTCTTGGGGGGGGGGCCCTGCCAGGTAGTCTGTACGGGGCCCCGCGATTTCTAACAGCAGCCCTGACTGGGGTACTCATGGTCCCTCAGCTTCTCAATCTTTTGGCTAAGATCAAGTGTAGTACCTATTCTTATCAGTATCCTGTAGGGGTTCTACACCACTATTTCAGCCTTTTGGTAGGAATGGCTGGCTGTAGAGTATCTCTGCTTGTACTCTGGGGGCTCTGAAGGTAGGACAGGCTGGAACAGAAACCAGGGCATCCACGGGATGTGGGACATTGGAATAATTCCCCCAGGAAGACAGAAGGGGCCCAGTGCCTCTTGATTTGAAAGGGTCTTCCTCATTGGGCTGGGAAGGCAGAGAACATGCGGTGTGTCTGTGCCCCCTAGCGGTTGGTTGCCCCAGGGGTGCTCTTAGTTTTGGAAACCCTCAGTGTGAAAAGGCACAAGGTAACGTCATATGAGTCTTTTTCTGCACTGTGCCTCCATGGGCTAGTCCTTTTGTCCAGGACAATTTTTTCTACCACGCTGCGAGGCCAAGCCAATGCACCAGCACTAGTTATTTAATTATTTTTTCTCACTGTTGTGTCTGTGTTTTTCTCACTAAGATGGAGGGTGTGGGTCCAAGAGCCTACCCTGAAGTCTAACGGGAGGATGTGTGGCCATCGATAGGGGGGATGGGGGAGATGGGGGGATCTCTCTTCAGGAGAGCCCAACAACTAATACATGAGAAGAGGGGTCCGACAGACCTTTTTATCCCCATAACTATTAGAAAATTAAAAAAAAACTTCCAAAAACAATTTTTATCAAACAAAATTCTACTGATGTATAGCTAGCTTCAGTCTTTAGTTTCTCATAGAGAAAGAGACATCTTCCCCATGGTTCCCACAAAAGCCCAGGGCCAATTATTGCGATGGAGATAGGACAACAAGAATGAAGGAAACTGTGATGGTCACAACAGTGGACAACCCCAGAGATGGTTTCCCAGTGCTCCCCCAGATGAAGGTCATACCCACACAGCAGATTACCACTGCATTGACTTCAAAAAGTCGTCACTGACCCTGAAGGCAACATCTGCAGCCTCTAGGTAAGCTAGTATACATTTTGCTGTATTAAAGACACATGTAGCACCCTCTAGTGTGCTAGATTTAAATAGGTTAGTTGTTAGTGTAGGCAAATTGGCTTGGCTGAGAGCCAGGCCATGGCTGTAAATCTGGGTCAGGGTTTAGTGACTCAGGGAGGCTGGATGACTCAAGTCATCTGACAGCTCTCTCTGGCACTTCCCTCTGGTCTTTAAGTTGGTAGAAACTTCCAAAACTGGAGCGTGGGAGCAAGGGGGGGGGGGCTGCCTTGCATTTTTAGGAGGTCCTCAACCAATCGCCAGCAAAAATGGTCTGGAAGGAGGCAGGCTACTGCATAAATAGACATGCAGGGGTAGTCGGGTGGAGGATGGAGATAAATTGCTGAGGAGGCTGTTGGTGGCCCTTGAGGGTGACCCAATCCTGGGGGGATGACTTTAGGCCTGGGGCTTGGGTGCTGGAAGCATCCCCCAAAACACATGGTGGAAGCCCTTCTTGGAGGCACGGGAGCAAGGAGAGGACAACAGGAGCATGTCTAGGAGATCTTCTGAGAGTCATCCAGGTGCGCTGGTGAGTGTCAGTTTGAAGGACTGTGGAGAGAGTGTCAGTCTGGAGGACTGTGGGGAAAAGTTAGCATGGAGAGCTAGTGAAAGGGGCAGCTGCAGCCAGGTGGATTGGCTGGCCTGAAGAGGTGGTGCTGGGATCAGTAGCCACAGGAGGAATGTGAGCTGGACACTGAACCTTTGCTACACTTCCAAGGGGCCTCGGGTTTCTGCCTATAACAGGCAATTGCTATGATATGACTGAGTGCCTTGTCAGATCTTTACAGTGTGCCAGTTGAGTTCTGCAAGCAAGTGAGTGCTGGAGGAAGAAGTGGAGTGTATATAGAGACTGTATATAGAACTGTATATAGGAAGAGTTGTCACTGAAGTTGTTCTGAAGTCAAGTGGGCATCCCATCAATCCTCTATAATACTAAAAGAAAACCAAAGAATGTTTTCTGACTCTGAGTTCCTGTGGAAATTCGGTGTGCTTGGCTGTGCAGGATGGGGAATCCCATTCTACTTATGGCTCCTTAGGGGGCGCGCTACAAACACATTTTGCCTAATTCCAGCCTTGGGTGGGGAACAGTTAAAATTTCTGCCAAGCTTTTATTTCAGTCTTTAATTCCATTAAAAAAAATAGAAATTATTTTTCACTTCCTGTACCTGTGACACCAGGACAAGAAATGGGAGAGAGCTTCATGCTTTCTTGCCTAGGTGAGAATAACACCCAATTCCTGGTCAAGCCTCATGAGATACCCATATCACGCATCCCAAGAGACTTTGGGCAGTCTCTACCACATTGTGCATACGCCGCAGAGCCTCATCAAGAACTAGAAAAAGACAGTTTGCTCCCTCTGATGCAAAAAGAGAAAATGGCGGTGCCTTAGGTTAGACTAAACAAGGTCACACGTTAGGAGTGTGTCTATGGGAATCCTTGACCTTTCTTCCAGAAATGCATTTGTGAGGTCAGGCATTGATGTTGGACAAAAAGGCCTGGCTTGCAGTCTCTGCTCCAATTCATCCCAAAGGTGTTCTATTGGGTTTAGGTCAGGACTCAGTCAAGTTCCTCCACTCCAATCTCACTCATCCATGTCTTTATGGACCTTGCTTTGCGCACTGGCGTGCAGACATGTTGGAACAGGAAGAGGCCACCCCCAAACTGTTCCCACAAAGTTGGGAGTATGAAATTGTCCAAAATGTCTTGGTATGCTGACGCCTTAAGAGTTCCCTTCACTGGAACTAAGGGGCCAGGCCCAACCCCTAAAAAGCAACTCCACACCATAATCCCTCCTCCACCAAATGATTTGGACCAGTGCATAAAGCAAAGTCCATAAAGACATGAATGAAGGAGTTTGGGGTGGAGGAATTTGACTGGCCTGCACAGAGTCCTGACCTCAACCTGATAGAACACCTTTGATATGAACTAGAGCAGAGACTGTGAGCCAGGCCTTCTCGTCCAACAACAGTGCCTGACCTCGCAAATGCGTTTCTGGAAGAATGGGCAAATATTCCCATAGACACTCTCCTAAACCTTGTGGACAGCCTTCCCAGAAGAGTTGAAGCTGTTATAGACTGGGATGCCATTAAAGTTCATGTTTCTTCTTCTGACCCACAAAATTGTCCTACAAAACATTTAAGAACTGCCGAGGCTTGGATGAATGTGCGGTTCCTTCTGCCCAGTTTATATCTGGATAATTAAAGTCCCCCATTATAATAACATTTCCTATCCTTGCTGCCACTCCAATCTGTAAAAAGAGGTCAGCTTCCCCCTCCTCCCTCTGGTTGGGGGGCCTATAGCATACACCCAATATTAGTTTCCCCATAGTGCCTTCCCTTTGAAGTTCTACCCATAGGGATTCTACCTCATCCATAGCTCCATTATTAATATCATCCCTCATATTTACCTGTACACTGTTCTTAATATACAGACATACCCCTCCCCCTTTTTTACCTTCTCTTTCTCTGCAATAAAGGGAATACCCCTGAATGGTCGCCAGCCAATCATGAGAGCTGTTGAACCAAGTCTCTGTAATCCCCACAAAATCTAAGTCCTCCTCATACATCAGCAGCTCCAACTCTCCTATCTTGTTGGCCAGGAACTAGCATTGCAAACTGAACAATCTTAGGACTCCTCAACTTCTGTCTGCACCTCACAAACTGTGTGTCTCACAGGATTCCTAATGCTGCTGGTCACCTGTACTCCCTCAAGAGTAAAAGGCTACACACAGTCACTTCCCTTCAGCATTGGGGGTCATCCACTCACTTAGCCACAGGATCAATGGTTGCCTCCTGCCAATATTCACCAGGCTATTTCCAGTGAGGGAGGAGTAGAATCACACCACCACAGGACAGTTAGACTCTCTCACCCACTCCCTCCTAGCTTTTTCCAGTAAGCTTCTTTATGACCCAACTTGATCTCTGGACACAGTTCTGTGAATAGGCCCACCAGCTAAGCCTAGCTGGGACCTCAGTGTCTTCCTCAAAGCTCTCTCAAGGATCCTGCACCAGGGGGCAGAGCTCCAGCACAGCGGTCACCCAGGAACACTGCACTCTTCTGCCCAGATCTCAGACTATTTATAGGCCCTCTTGCCACCTTCTGGGCACACCTCTCCAGGGATTGGCTGGAGTTTCAAAAATATTCAGGCTGCTTGTTCTGCTCTCTCTCCCACTATACTTCTGGAAGCTTCTAGAAGACAGGGGGAAGTAATAGAACAGCAGGCTGTGAAACACTGAGCAGACCTAAGCAATCGACCCCTCCCCCACTGATTACAGAGGAGTTAAACTAAATTGACCTAGCAGCCTACTCTATGTTAGGAGGGTGCTACATTTGAAAAAGGTTTTAAACCAATATTTATATCTTTGTTTACTTTGTTTATTTATATCTTTGTTTAATCTTAAATCTTTAACCACTTCCACCCGCCATATAGTAGAATGACGGCCGCAAAGCGGTTAAGTTATCCTGACTGGGCCTCATATGACGTCCAGCAGGATAAGCCGCTCGTGCGCATCCGTGAGGGCATGCAGAGCGGCGATCGGTGGTGCGGTGTGTCGCTCTGACGATCCCGGTAAAGAGCCTATGACGTAGGATCTTTACCATGTGATCAGCTGTGTCCAATCACAGCTGGTAACATCGTAACCAGGAGGTGCTGTTTATCGGCTTTCCTCAGTTGACGCTGACAAGGCACAAGTAGAGGAGAACCAACCATCGGCTCTCCTGACAGGGGGGTCTGTGTTGATAATCAGCACCTTGATTATCAGTGCAGCCCCATCAAAGATGCCCACTAGAGCCCACCAGGGATCCCAACCCATGCCCACCAGGGATGCCAATCTGTGCTGACCAGGGATGTCAATCCGTGCCCACCAGGGATGCCAATCAGTGCTCATCAAAGATGCCAATCAGTGCCTATTAGGGATGCCAATCAGTGCCCATTGTTAATGCCTGTCAGTGCCTCCTCTTCAGTGATGCCTATCAGTGCCATCTGTCAATGCCCATTAGTGCCGCCCATCAGTGCATCCTATTAGTGCCCATCAGTGCTGCCAATAAGTGCCCATCAGTGCCACCTATTAATGCCCATCAATGCTGCATATCAGTGCCCATCAGTGCTGTATATCAGTGCTGCCCATCAGTGCCCATCAGTGCTGCATATTAGTGCCTCATCATCAGTGCCCATTAGTGCCTATTAGGGATGCCAATCAGTGTCCATTAGTAGTGCCTGTCAGTGCCTCCTCATCAGTACTGCCTATCAGTCCCATCTATCAATGCCCATTAGTGCCGCCCATTAGTGCTCATCATTGACCATCAGTGCCACCAATCAGTGCCTATCAGTGAAGCCTATCAGTGCCCATCAGTGCCGCCTATCAGTGCCCATCAGTGCCACCTATAAGTGCCCCCGTTCAGTGCACATTAGTGCCACCTATGAGTGCCCATTAGTGCTGGCTATCAGTGCCAATCAATGCTGCATATCAGTGCTGCATATTAATGCCTTGTCATCAGTGCCCATCAGTGCCGTCTCATCAGTGCTGCCCCATCAGTGCCCATCATTGCCGCCTCATCAGTGCCGCCTCATCAGTGCCCGTCAGTGCAGCCTCATCCGTGCTCATCAGTGCAGGAGAAAACTTACTTATTTACAAAATTGCATAACATAAATGAAGAAAAACTTTTTTTTCATAATTTTCGGTCTTTTTTTTATTTGTTTAGAAATAACCCCCCCCCCCCCCCCCAGTGGTGATCAAATACCATCAAAAGAAAGCTTATGAAAAAAATTATAAAATTTAGTTTGGGTACAGTGTTGCATGACCGCGCAATTGTGAAAGTGCCCTGTAGTGACGTTGTTAAAACACGACAACGGATTCCTAGAGCACTACAAATGACTTTCTGGTGGGTTGGCTTTCAAAGAAACCTCAGACTGAACTATCTGATAGGAGATGGTTTATTTGGGCACATTCACACCAGCTGGTGTGCATAATGGTGTTCATGCCACATGCCCTGGTGTGTTTTGTGCTCCCATGGTGCAATGCGTTGTAACAATGCATCACAATGTTTAATTTTTTTTCTTTGTTTTGTTTACCTTTATTTGATATTAACAACAAAATGTAACTTTGCAGAACAGTGCATTACAACGTTCTGTAATGTGTTGTTGTTTGTTGTGTTGACATGCTGCAACATTTGTTTTCTATGTGTCCTTCTGATGAGTCTGCCTTTATTAACTTGGCTTACTGTAATAGTGTGAATAAGCTCTTGCAAGGAGTAACTGCTCTGACTCATTCACTTGTGTATGTGTGTGTGTGTGTTAGCTATAGCTTGAGCTACTGAAGTCTATTGTCCCCAGGGTTTTCAAATCAATAGAGCGAAGAAGCCAGAGAAAAATAAATGGAAAAAAAAAGCCTCAAGCTCCACTTACCAACTCACAACAAGGAAAGAAATTTCAAAGATAATATGGAATATTTATAATTTATCTGTCTAAAAAAAAAAAAGAAAATATTTTTATAATTACTATACATTCACTTTAACAATGTGTGGCCCCAGAGACTGTGAAGCTCAAACTTGGCTCTGCAATACTGACTATTAGAAATGAAAGTCACTAAAATGTCTTGGGATGTAATCTTTAACCAATTAGCGACTGTACCACGCATATATACTGCAGCAGGGTGGCTGCTCTGTGCCAGATCATGTACCTAGCACGTTGTCTGACACTTCGGGGCCTGGGGCGCACGTGCGCTCCGCCGCCCACCCGCTCTGGCTGTGATTGGACACAGCGGGAGCCAATCAGAGGGATCGAAATATAAAACAGGAAAAAAAATCCATGCTAGGTCAAGTAAAAAGAACAAAAAGGTAAGCAGCCACTCAACCAAATATGATTCCAGCTGTAAATGATCAATATCCTAAATCCTAATAGTGCAATCATGAATAATCATATGGTAAATAATGTGGCATGAAAACAACTAAACATGCAGTGAATAAATTATGAATAAAATATATCATTAAAAAAATATGTAGAAAAATCAATCATATGAAAGTGATATAATGAGATAGGTGCAAAATCCAGTGTTAGGTGAACATAAATCAGTGGGATCGTTCAGGAGAAAGGCAGACCGCCATTCTGTTAGAGGGGAATGGGCTGATCCTGTGTTCCTGCTAAGCAGGAACACGGATCTTTACATTCCCCAAGTCAAAACACATCCTCCACACAGTTAGTAATCACTCCCAGGGAACACAGTTAACCCTTTGATCCCCCCTGATGTTAACCCCTTCCCTGCCATTGTTGTGTATTGGTGTCAGTGGTCCCCAAAAAGTGTCAGTTAGGTGTCCGATTTGTCCACTGCAATATCGCAGTCCTGCTATAGGTCGCTGATCGCTGCCATTACTAGTAAAAAAAAAATTAAGTAAAAATATACCATAGTTTGTACCCTTAATACCTTTTGCAATCAATCAATATACACGTAATGGGATTTTTTAACCTCCTTAGCGGTATTCCCGAGTGTGGCTCGGGGTTAATTTTCAGTACCAAAAGTGGTAACCCCGAGCCACACTTGGGATTACCCCAGAATGTTACTCACCTTCCCTGCGATCCCCCGCCGTCCTCCCCGCCGTCCTCCTCATAGTCTCTTCCCACTCTATGCACGGCCGATTGCCGACACCTGTCTTCCGTTTCCCTTCCCTGCAAGCGATGTGACGCAGGGGAGTGGAACCGGCGGCAAATTCAAAAGTGTAAATACACCAAATGACATGATACAAAGTTGTGATCCTGACAAATTACACTGTATCATTCCATTTCACCACAGGATTTCCCCTGGTGACTTTTCCAGTGCCCTGCCTGGGCTTTTCCAGTGCTTTGTGCCTATAGAATAGAATAGAGAACGACCATGGCAAAAAGCGTTCTTTTTGCGCAAAAGCTCTTTTAGACGAATTGGAAAACAGCAAAAGCTAAAAGCCCTTTTTGCGCAAAAAGAACGCTTTTTGGACGCCATGGTCGTTCTTTATTTTCCAGGCAAAAAGCATTGGAAAAGCACAGGTAGGGCACTGGAAAAGTCACCAGGGGAAATCCTGTGGTGAAATGGAATGATACAGTGTAATCCGCTAGGATCACAGCTTTGTATCATGTCATTTAGTGTATTTACATTTTTGAAATTGCCGCCGGTTTCATCCTTCTGCGTCGCAACGGTCACAGGAAAGGGAACCGGAAGACAGGTGCCGGCATCGGCTGGGAGGACAGCGGAAGGATGGTGGAGGAGGACGGCGGGGATCGCAGGGGAAGGTGAGTTTTTAAATATAAAACAACAGATTTCTATGCAAAAGAATGTACCGCTTTTAGCACAGAAATCCGGACATAATCAGACCGCCAGGGAGGTTAAACAAAAATATGTAGCAGAATACATATTGTCCTAAATTGATGAAGAAATTTGATTTTTTGCATTTTTCTTTTTTGTTGGGAATGTTTTATAGCAGAAAGTAAAACATTTTTTTTTTTTTTTCAAAATTGTTGGTCTTTTTTTGTATATAGCGCAAAAAAAAAAAAAAAAAAAATCTACTTCCTTTTTTTTTTTTTAAAGGTTACTCCTCGGTACCTTGTAAAAATGTGTAAAACGTAGCCTATGGAAATTTTTAAGTACCAAAGTTTGGCGCCATTCCACAAGCGTTTGCAATTTTAAAGCATGACATGTTAGGTATCTATTAACTCAGCTTAACATCATCTTTTACATTATACAAAAAAATTGGGCTATATTTAATGCTTTGTTTTTTTTTGCCCAAAAAAAAAAATTGCTGCGCAAATACCGCGTGACATAAAAAGTTGCAACGACTGCCTTTTTATTCCCTAGGGTCTTTGCTAAAAAAGAAAAACATATAATGTTTGGGGGATCTGAGTAATTTTCTAGCAAAAAAAATAAAAATGATTTTTACATGTAGGAGAGGAATGTCAGAATTGGCTTTGGCTGGAAGGTTTTCACACAATTTAAGCTTCATGTGCAGTATTTGTATAGCTGAGAAAAGGCTCATATGAACTGGCAGGTGACCTTGTGTTTCTTATATTGTAAGCTGTTTCCTAACTGCATTTGTCATTATTATACTGTATACCGCTGTACTCCGGGTACTTTCAGATGTATAGGCAAGTTCTTATCAGCGGCTCCTTTCAGGCTGCCAGATCTTCTCCTCCAGCTGATGCTGATTACATAATCTACTTAGAACTCCTGGAGTGCAGATGTCAGGGCTATGAAACCACTTGCTAAACTACAAATGTGCAGTACCCTTTTTTTTGTCCGCACCAGAATGGGAGTTCACACCGTTGCAATCTGATTCTACAAATCTCACTGAACCGATTTCGGGGTGTCGGTAACTTAAAGGGTAACTCCACTTTCGTGGGGAAAAAAAAAATAGCAAATAAAGAAAAAAAAATATAGCGTATACCATGCAACGCAAATGATATTGTAATTGAATGTTATTAAAAATGACTTTTCCTTTTCAATCTGCAGCTGTTGTAATTTTCTGAAATTGCAATGCAAAATGGCTGCCTGGAGCTGTTCTGTACACAGAATGTGTACTGACCACACCCCAGAAACATAATTTCCTGCTTGTGTGATTGGCTCACCAATTTTCCCAGAAGTCTGCTTAAAGCAGAGTTCCGGCCTATTTTGCAACTTTAGTGATTCCTGGAGTGCTCGCTATGCTGATCAACAATTGGGCATTTTCAATTTTTTTCGGGGGTCCCTTACCTTATTTTCAGGGCATTTTTTATTGTACTTCCTCCTTCTCCCCCCTCTGTGGTCGCAGACACCGACATCACTTCCGCCTTTGCATTGCATCCTGGGAGCTGTTTGTCATCACTCCCAGGAGGCTGGAATCAGGAAGAACTCCCAGAACACTCCCTGGAATCAGGAAGAACTCCGAGAACACTCCCTGGAATCAGGAAGAATTCCCAGAACACTCCCTGAATCAGGAAGAAGGACACAGCAGATTACACTGCGACTTCAGATGCCCACATCCAAGATGGCCGCGCCCAGACAGCGTTTTTAAAAGTAAGATTATGACTAAAATCCAATACTGTACACCTTGTAAGTATGAGAATAGCGGTTCTGTAAAGGGCGATGGATTAGTATTATAGGGGTATTTTTAGTTAAAAAAAGGTATTTGAGGCCGGAACTTCGCTTTAAAGCTGGAAACACCCTATACACCTTTTGTTGTTAGATTTCCTTTAGATTTACCTTCAACTATGTAGTGCAAGGGTCTGCCTGACTACATAAAAATTGAAAGTGTTTAGGTTTGACCTCATATTATATGGTTTTGGTAAATCTAAGGGAAAAAAATCTAAAGACAATTGAATAGTGTATATCTAGCTTAAGATACAATTCAGATTTCTGGCATCCCCTGCAACAAAAATGTCATTTTTGGTGAGATACTCCCAATAGGGACACGTCTAAAGGGAAGCAGGCCCAGCAGCTTTCCTCATTAGAGCCCTGCAGCTGCCACAGCTGATAGATAATTATGAAACCACTCCCATTAGACCCACTCAGCACAGAGGCACAGAGGAACAAACAAGGATTTCTTCAGAATAACAAAAGGTGGAATCTGCAACAAAGTTTGATAAAATTCTTGCAATGTACAGAGATCACCCAAAGGGGAATTTTTTTTTCTCAACAAAAGTGGAGTTACATTTTAACATACACACCCGCTGTGGTTCGCATGAAAGGGGTGCGATTTGGCTGTGGTGCGGAACCCACACCGAATTCACTGCAAGTGTAAACTGGCACTTACAAATAAAAAATTGTAAAATTGCCAGCAAATGACTTTGACAGCTGTCTTTGCCCTTCCTGCTATGTGTTTTGGGGGGACCTTTTGAGGTGTTTTTTTTTTTTCTATAGAAAATGGCAATGGAAGTAATTTGCCTGCTATTTAAACGGTGTCTTTTTTTCTTTGTAAATGTAATTTTTGCAGTAGCACAGAATTGTGTTGAGTCTACCCCAAAATGAATGTCAGATGCTTTGAGTCTGGTATGGATTTTAAGGGAGTACTTCAGGCAAAAAACAAAACAAAATGCATAAGGTCCCCCCAGGAAATCCCTACCAGACCCTTTGGATCCAGTATGAAATTTAAGGGGGGCGCCATGCAAAAAAAGAAGAAAAAAAAAAAGTGTAGTCCTTCATAAAATCAATACCAGACCCTTAATCTGAACAAGCAGCCTGACTGGCCATGAAGGGGAATGGGGGCTAGTGTGCTCCCCCCCATTGAACCACACCAGGCCACGTGCCCTCAACATATGGGGGTGCCTTGTTGATAAGGACAAGGGCCTCTTTCCAACAACCCTTGCCCTGATGGTTGCAAGCAGGGTTTTTTTTCTCTAAAGACTGGTGCAGGAACTCCCCCCTTCTGAGTCGCCCCATGTCTCTGCCTCTACCCAACTCGGAGCACTGTTACTTGTTTCCTCCCCCTACCCACCTCTCAGTATCGCCCCTTTTAGAGAATACAGAACCAAGTATCATTTTGTGGTGCTAAGAAATTTTCATGGAATTTGTTATTGATAACTAGAAAGGCAGTAAAATAGATCCCCTGCCTCCAGCAATAGTAGACCCCACTGCAATAACAGACCCCGCTAGCAACAATAGCCTCCCCCAGCAGCAAAAGGCAACCCTCTCCCCAACCAACAGCAGTTCCTCCTCACAGCACTATACCCCCCCCAGCAACAATGGACCCCCTGCAACAAAATACCACCCCAGCAACAATAGACACACAACAGCAAGAGTAGATCCCCCAGCAGTCAGCATCAATAGACCCTCCAGCAGCCAGCATCATTAGATCTCTCCCTTAATAGTAGACCCCTCCCAGCAACAATTGACCCTCTAACAACGTAAGCCCCCCCTGCAACAATAGACCCCCCATGCAAAAAAAGAAACCCTGCAGTGACAATAGATCCCCTGCAGCCAGCATTTAAGTGATTGTAAAGTCTCGTTTTAAGAAAAAAATAAAAATCATGTTATACTTACCTCCTCTGTGCAGTTGGTTTTGCACAGGGCAGCCCGGAACCTCCTCTTCTCGGGTCCTTTGTTGCTGCTCCTGGCCTATCAAGTGCCCCCACAACAAGCAGCTTGCTATGGGGGCACCCGAGCCGAGCTGCAGCTCCGTGCGTCCATTCAGACATGGAGGTGCCATCTGGCCCCACCCCCTCTCTCTCCTGATTGGCTAACTGACTTTGATTGACAGCTGCCGGAGCCTGTGTCTCAGCCAATCAGGAGAGAGAGTCCCGAACAGCCGATGGACTCGTGGACATCGCTGGACAGAGATGGTCTCAGGTAAGTATTAGGGGGTGCTGGGGAGGCTGCTACGCCCAGAAAGTTTTTTTATCCTAATGCATAGAATGCATTAAGATAAAAAAATGTCTGACTTTACAACTCCTTTAAGAGACCCTCCAACACACCCCAGCACCTGGAATCTGGAAGCTCCCTTTAATGATAAGGAGGTCCCAGTTTCCACCCCTTCTTCTAAGTAAAAAGAAAAACATATAATGTTTGGGGGACCTGAGTAATTTTGTGTGAGGTGATTATGTATCTTTGCAGGTGAGCTTTTACAGACAAAACCTGTTTTGGTGACAACACTAACCAGGGTGACCTTGAGAACTCAGAGAGTGCTATTGTAGATTCTCTGAGAGATTAACCTTTTTGCTTTATAGGCTTGAATGGTCAGAGGTGGGCTAGGGCATTAACAGTGGGACCCAGTGAAAGTGCAGTGTCTGCCCTGAGGCAAAACGAAAAAAGAAGCTTAACCAGTAGGGTTGAACGAACGCGGACCGTATTGTTCGGGATTGTACCGGACTTTTGGGTGTTCGGTACCCGGACACGGACCTGAGCATTTTACTGTATATTCGGGATACAGTCCGTTGTTCAGTAATTTTATTTCATGTTTTGGCGCGGTTTTAATGTTTTGGTGCGGTTTCAATGGCGCGGTTTCAACAGCTGCAGGGCAGCCAATCAACACGCGTTTAACAAGTGTGCCCTTAGAAGCCATCACAGCCATGCCTACTAATGGCATGGCTGTGATTGGCCAGTGCAGCATGTGACCCAGCCTCTAAATAAGCTGGAGTCACATAGCGCCGCACGTCACTCTGCTCTAACTACTGTAGGGAGAGGTTCCTGATGCTGCTGAGGGAGAGATAAGAGATTATTGTAGGGGCAGGCTGGAGATTGCTTTCAGGGAAAGAATAGGAAGAATCTTCTTTAATCAGACAGCGATCTACATCGATTTTATTGTGTGGGGGGTGCAGTGCATGACCTTTTTGCCCTGACCTGAGCACAGTGAGGAGGAGGGAGAAAAAAAAACTTTTATCAGTCTGTTAGGTGGGCGGCGTGCGGTGTGCAGCGAACGTGTAATGCAAGCTCAGAGCATATGTGTCTGCTTAATCCGGATTTAAAAAGAAAAAAAACTTTTTTCCTTCATATTTTAACCGGTTGCCGACTGCTCACAGTATATTTACAGCCCCGGCCAGGCAGAGTGACGTAGGTCTACGTCGCTCGCTTGTCACTCCTTTTAGAGCCAATAGCGGGCGAGCGCGCGCCCGCCGAGGAGCGCGCCCGCCGAGGAGCGCGCCCGCCTCGGCTCGTTCACAAAGGAGTGCGGGCGTGTGACCGGCGGACCCGATGTCCGCCGGTCACACTACGATCGCCGGTACAGCGGGAGAAAGACAGAGCGGCTTATGTAAACAAGCCGCCTGTCATTCTCCCCTGTGTAAAAATGAAGATCAGATGGTTCTACTATGTAGAACCGTTGATCTTTGTTTTTACACTAGTAGACCTGTCCCCCTACAGTTAGAATCACGCCCCTAGAACACACTTAACCCCTCCCTGTCCAATACAGTTAACCCCTTCCCTGCCAGTGTCATTTTTGCAGTAACAGTGCATATATATAGCACTGATTACTGCAGTAATGTCACTGGTACCCCCAAAAGTGTCAAAAATGTCAGTCAAGGGTCCGATCTGTCCGCCGCAATGTCGCAGTACCGCAAAAAAAATCGCAGATCGCCGCCATTACTCGTTAAAAAAAAAAACACCAAAAATGACAAAAATCTTTCCCTTTGTTAGTAAACGCGATAACTTTTGCGCAAACCAATCAAAATACGCTTTTTGCGATTTTTTTTACCAAACATATGTAGCGTAAAACAATTTGGCCGAAAATGTTAAAAAATTTTGATTTTTACATTTTTTTTGGGGGGAATTTCATATAAAAAAAAGTGAAAAATATTGTTATTTTTGCAAAAATTATGCCCTTTTTTTGTTTATAGCGCATGATCAAAAAATCGCACAGGTGATCAAATACCACCAAAAGAAAGCTCTGTTTGTGGGAAAAAAAGGACGTAAAATTCGTTTAGGTACAGCGTCGCACGACGTCAAAGTCACGCAATTGTCCGTCAAAGTCACGCAGTAAAAAATCGCAAAAAACCCCCTGGTCAGGAAGGGGGTAAAATCTTCCGGGGCTTAAGTGGTTAAAGTGACATACAGTGTTTAGACACTACTGTTCTAATCTGCTATTCAAAAATCAACAATTTAAGGGGAAAAAATATTTTTCAGGTTCTCATTCTAACGTTTTTTTTTTACTCAATAGCGGAATAGAACAACAACAGTATCAAAAATGTTAGCCGTGCATCGTGTAGCAGCCATGTAATGCAAGCTCAGTGCATATGTGTCTGCTTAATATGGATTTAAAAAAAAAAAAAAACTTTTTTCCTTCATATTTTACAGTGACATACAGTGTTTAGACACTGCTGTTCTAATCTGCTATTCAAAAATCAACAATTTAAGGGGAAAAAAAATATTTTTCAGGTTTTCATTCAAATGTTTTTTTTTTTTTACTCAATAGCGGAATAGAACAACAACAGTATACAACCTGTGAGGCATGCGGTGTGTAGCAGCCATGTAATGTAAGCTCGGTGCATATGTGTCTGCTTAATATGGATTTAAAAAAAAAAAAACTTTTTCCTTCATATTTTACAGTGACATACAGTGTTTAGACACTGCTGTTCTAATCTGCTATTCAAAAATCAACAATTTAAGGGGAAAAAATATATTTTTCAGGTTTTCATTCAAATGTTTTTTTTTTTTTTTACTCAATAGTGGAATAGAACAACAACAGTATCCAACCTGTTAGGCGTGCAGCGTGTAGCAGCCATGTAATGCAAGCTCAGTGCATATGTGTCTGCTTAATATGGTTTTAAAAAAAAAAACTTTTTTCCTTCATATTTTACAGTGACATACAGTGTTTAGACATTGCTGTTCTAATCTGTTTTACAAAAATCAACAATTTAAGGGAAAAATAAAAATTTTTCATTCATACGTTACTGTGAGATACACCCTTTGGATACTGTTGTTTTATTCCGCTATTCAATAAAAATCCATTTAGGAAAAAATTAAATTGCGGCCTAGTCTGCATATTTTAATGTGAGATACACCCGTTGGATACTGTTGTTCTATTCTGCTTTTCAATAAAAATCCATTTAGGGAAAAAAAAATTGCGGCCTAGTCTGCATATTTTACTGTGAGATACACCCGTTGGATACTGTTGTTCTATTCCGCTTTTCAATAAAAACCCATTTAGGGAAAAAAAAAAATTGCAGCCTAGTCTGCATATTTTACTGTGAGATACACCCGTTGGATACTGTTGTTCTATTCTGTTTTTAAATAAAAACCCATTTAGGGAAAAAAAATTAAATTGCGGCCTAGTCTGCATACTTTACTGTGCGATACACCCGTTGGATACTGTTGTTCTATTCTGCATTTCAATAAAACCAATTTAGGGAGAAAATATTACATTTCGGCCTAGTCTGTATCTGTACATGTGAGATACACCCTTTGGATACTTTTGTTCTGTTCTGCTATTCAATAAACTCCCATTTAGGGGAAAATAATAATTTTGCAGCATTTGATGATTATGTTTCTGTAAGATACACCCTTTAAATTGGTTTGGCGCATCTCCTTCCACCACCGAGGATTGCAGGGCGCTTCAGTTTGACTCCTGTTGCTAACTCCTACTCCACTTCCTCATCCACTACCGCCTCCGCATCCGGAGCAGTGATCATTTCCAAGGCTTTCAGGGCAGTCATTCACAAGTGGCTCTGAGGGTGGGTTCCTGCACCACAAACGCCAGGTACACAGTTGTCCAGCAAGGGCACAGTTCTGGAGGATGACGAGGTGGAGGGCGCAAGGCTCCTGACAGGTACTGGGGTACTTACACTGGCTAACCTGGCCGAAACCAGGCAGCCCCATTCTGTAAGAGGTCTGCTGAAACAGACCACCCCAAGTACTAGGTGGGGCTCTCCCGAATAGAGACCCCATGAGAGAGGGCGAACCAAGCCAGAAGGCCATATCCACCCCCTTCCAAAGCTTGTATTAATAAAAAATCGCACTCACAGGAATATTTCTTGATATCAAGCAGTCAGGTCTAATCATAGATGATACAGCTCTGTTCCTCAGTCGGTTCCACGAGACAGCAGTGGGTGATGACATTAACCTGAGACTCCTCCTCCCCTGCGCATTACGTCCTACAGGACTTCGTCGGCGTTGCACAAACCAATCAATATACGCTTATTGCCATTTTTCTTTACCAAAGATGTAGCAGAATACATATTGGCCTAAATTGATGAAGAAATTTGATTTTTTAAGTTTTTTTTAATTTTTTTATTGGATATGTTTAGTAGCAGAAAGTAAAAAAAATATTGCTTTAAAAAAAAAAAAAAAAATATTGGCTGTATTTTTTTGTTTGTAGCGAAAAAAATAAAAACCGTAGAGATGATCACAAACCACCAAAAAAAAGCTCTGTTTGTGGGGAAAAAAGGACATATATTTTTTTTGGGCACAGTGTCGCACATCCGCACAATTGTCAGTTAAATTAACGCAGTGCCGTATCGCAACAATGACCTGGCCAGGAAGGGGGTAAATCTTCTGGAGCTCAAGTGGTTAAAAAAGCTTGACCCATCCATCTTCTCCCACATTGTGCACTTCCATGGCTACTGCCCCATCTACTACCCACTCTTCAGACGTCTACTGGACATCACACACCAATGTGAACTCTCTATGTTCTGTAATTAGCTTCACCTTTCCCTCCTTGTATCAGCCACTCCCACTGTAAGCCAAATTTCGACTGCAGCATGTAACTCATTGTAAAGACAGATTGTAGTTATGTATAGCTGAAGCAATGAGGTGGATTTACTAAAGGCAAATAGACTGTGTACTTTGCAAGTGCAGTTGCATTCATTTTAGTTAATGTGGTAAAGCCGGCCATAGATGGTTCAAATTCAGTTCAGCAGGGACTGGCCGAGATTCCAACCATGTATGGGCAGGATGATTGTACCCAAGCTGATCGATCAACTTGGGTACAACCAGCCTGTCAGATTTTTCATGCGATTATTGCCAGTGGCTATAGCTGCTAGCAGTAATTACTGTATGTGTATATTTTTATCTTACTGCATTCTATGCAGTAAGATAAAAAGCTTTCTGTGTGTAGCAGCCCCCCTAATACTTACCTGAGCCCCCTCTCTATCCAGTGATGTCCACAAGTTCCTCGGTCATCTGGGACTCTCCCCTCTGATTGGCTGAGACACAGCAGCGGTGCCATTGGCTCCTGCTGTTGTCAATCAAAGTCAGTTAGCCAATCAGGAAAGAGATGGGCAGGGCCAAACAGCCAGGGCCGGGACAAGGGGTGGGCAAGAGGGTCGACTGCCCTGGTGCGTAATGGTTTATTACAGGGATGAGGGTGCACTGACCCTAACCCTAAGAGAATGGGGGGGCACAATTTGGCATCTTTGTCCTGGGCATTGGGTGACCTTGTCCCGGCACTGCGAACAGCAGCTTTGTGTCTGAATGGACACACAGAGCTCGGCTTGGGTGCCCCTGTTCTATCAAATTAACGCTACCCATCACATTGTGTAATGAAAGTGACGTTCCAACCAAAAATACTTTTTTTTTTTAACAGAAACGTTTTATTGATATAAAACAAATAATAAATTAACAGTGCCAACAAGGTATGGATACACAAGAAGTAAAAGTAAGAACAAATGATCCAAAGAGAGCAAATGCACATTAATGATAGACATGGTAATTGAACAGACATAGATACTGGCCTTCATCCAGAGATACAGTATTAACTACAGGGCCTCAATAATCCATAGTCCCCGTAGACCCCAGGTCCCCCGGGAGGGGGAGGCGTCGGGGGGAGTTCCAGGAGGCCGAGCCGCGGGGGAGCCGAGACACAAAAGCGCCCCTACAGCACTCCAAGGCCCACAGCCACACAGCAGCAACCTCACCTCCAGGGCCCCGGGAGCAACGAACAACATAACTTGGTTAGATCTGCAGAGGTCTAGCTGCAATCCAAACATCCCATATCTTCCCAACTTTTTGAGGGCATTGACGCCCCATATAGGTCAGCTTGTAGAGGGGCAGAGCTGCATCCACAAACGCCAACCAAAAATACTTACTGCGCATGCGCTATGCATTCCACGGCGTGCTATGTGTTCCACACACTTTTCCACTTCACTACCAACAAAGCCCTTGAAATTGTTTGACAACAGCGGCAGCGAACATCTTTCTACACCCAGCTATGTCCTGAATTTCAGAGTAATTTTAGCAATAAAGTGAGCTTATATAAATAAAGAAATATACTATATTGACATCTGTGATGCTGTTAGGAAGCTACATTTTGAAAGCCTAAAGAATTAGCACTGAGCAGTGCGGGGTGTACCAACATGGCCTCTGCCACCTTCCTACTGCTGGTGTACAGCTTGTTACAAAATGTAACATCAACACAGCATCACAGATGTCAATGATCTATATTTATTTAGTTATATACGCTCACTTCATTGCTAAAATGACTCTGAAATACAAGATGTAGCTGGGTGTAGTAAGATGTCCGCTGCCGCTGGTCTATCAGATTTCCGCTACCCAGATCATGAAGTGTTTGGAACACATAGCGCCATGGAACGCATGTTGGAAAGCATAGCGCATGCGCAGTAAGTACTTTTTGGTCAGGATATCACTTCTGTTACAGGATCTGATGCGTAGCGGTAATCTGATAGAACACCCCCATAGCAAACTGCCTGCTGTGGGGGCACTCGACAGGAGGGAGGGGCCAGGAGCAGCGAAGAGAGACCAGAAAAGAGGAGGATCGGGGGTGCTCTGTGCAAAACCATTACACCGAGCAGGTAAGTATATGTTTGTTATTAAAAAAATAAAATAAAAACACACAAGATTTTACATTCACTTTATTAAATCCACCCCAATAACTTTTGAAAGACTAGGCCCAATGGCACCTTTATAAATTTGCCGAACACTCTCCCTTAATTGGCAGGCTTTCTGGCCTCAGAACCCTCAAGTTTGCCCATATATGACATCCTTAAAAACGTTGTTTCATCTCGATCGATGACTTGTGATAAGCCTGACAAAGCATTGTTCTTATAAGGCAGAACATTCAATGGCATGAATATCAGCCTTTGTTGTATGAAGACACAGAGTTCAGTGGGTTGGGTTTCTATTAGACTTTATAACCTGGCTAAAGTATAGAATTGTATGATGACAGAACAGCTATGAGCAAAGTACAATGAAAGCAAAGAATGTACAAAGAAAAACACATTCAATGGATAAAAGGACATATAATAAACCTAGTTTATCATTTTGAACATGTTAAAACATACATTTTAGTAGTCAGTCCAAAATAGGACCCAACAGACACTGGGATTGGGGAATATGTCAGACGAGTGTTGTAAGCAAACTGGACCCTGGCATTTGTTAGTTGTCTTTACACAAAGTAAAAGGTCCATTTAATGGCCGCAAATGCTTATATTTATGCTCCTCGTGGCTCCCTGCTGCTCCATTAGCCCACTGAAACCAAGACAAAAGTTTCAAGTTGGTTGGTGTTTATAAAGGGCTGTGGAATTTCTACTTGTCCACATAGGACAGAAGTTGGGCATGGCATTTGGCTGCTTAGGCACCCAGGGGCAGGGCTGCTGTTAGAAATAACGGGCCCCATACAGCCTACGCCCCCCCCCTTCCCCGAAAATATCAAGACAAAATTTTCACTAAAAATACACTAAAATCATTATTAGCAGACACAAACATAACAGGGAACCTGTGTAAATGAGCCCTTTTTTATTGTTTTTTTTTTTTTTATTTAAAAAAATTACATTTGTTTTAAAAAATGTTAAAAATGTTTACAGTTATTTTATTTTACAATTTTTTAAATTATTTATTACAATATTTAATTATTACTTTTTTTTTTACAATTTGTTATTCTTTTACAGTGCAGAGAAGCCTGCAGGGCTGCAGGAGGGAGGTGGGGGCTGCACAGGGAAAGAGGGGCACACAGGGAGGGGGGTCAGAAGCAGGAAGAACAGGGAAGGAGATTGGTGTCGGAGAAGCAATTACAGGAACGATGGATGCCCTGTGTTTGTGTCTCCCTCCGCTGCAGCTGAAAGCTGGCAGGAGGGGAGAAACTGGCTTTCAGCTGCTGCAGAGAGCCGCACAGGGCTTCCTTCTGTAATTGACCCTCTACCCGACAGCACTGATTCCCTGTGCTGTTGGGGCCCCCCTGTGTGCCCGGGCCCCTACAGGAGGACTGGTGGTCCCCCCTATCAGCGGCCCAGCCCAGAGGTACAGCATGGGAATAGGTATGAGACACATGCTCTGCCAAACCCAAATTGCCAGATGTTTCAGTTGCCTCTGGCAGGGAAAAAGGAAGACCGGGGCTATGCTAAATATAAGTATCAGTGGTGGGAAGGTAGAGGTGCTGGGGTTTGAAGATGGGACTATCAAGTGACCGCACCCTAATGCTTTTTGGTCAATTATATTTAGTTTTTTTGGGCTTTATAAGTTTATAAACTGATGTTTTATTTTTTTTACTATTTATATACTGTAAAGTCCTTCATTTAAAATCACTCACACCTGTAACAAAGGGTTCAGAGACCATCTTCTCACCCAGCCTACAGTAAAATGATAGCCGCGCAGGACTTTTGCCGTTCTGAGTGGACGTCCTCCCCAGAGCAGGCCGCTGCAGCAAGGCCTGTCCCCCGCTATGTCCCCCAGACACAGCGGATGACAGATCAGTGTACCGGCCTGCTGCCGGTACCATTTGATTACTTTGATCAATCACAGCTGATCACATGACAATTGTGCACAATGGATGGCTTCCATTCATGCCATTGTTTGTGTACTATTGCGTAGATCTCTGTGATTGGTCATAGTGATTGCATGGTACAGACAATTACAGCCCATCTGTAACGTGTGATTAGCTATGGCCAATCTTTGCTATTTAAAATAGTAAACACAGAATGAATATATTTCATTTATAAAAAAAATGGTTGCCTATAACAGTGAAATTCACTTTTATAAGTAATAATAGTGCATAAGGAAAAAAAAATCATGATTACCTCCCCAGAGTAGTACAGTGTTACTAAGGTAATACTGTATTGCACTGGTCACAGTATGTAAAAAAAGAAAAAGAAATCATTAAAAAAATCATAAAAAAAGAAGATGTCCCTGCTGGTAGAACACAGTGATTATTGCTATCTGGCAAGGAATATGACATGCTGGTTGTACTTGGGTACGTGGATCGAATCAGGGACAGCTCCCCATGCCCGCCTCCCCCCCCCCCCTCCAATCCACTGGGAGAACACAGTGATTATTGCTAACTGGCTATAGTCGCATGCAAGGAATCTGACATGCTGGTTGTACTTGGGTACAATCAGCCTGCCCATACGTGGATCTTATCTCCTTGCTGAACAGGTCGAGATTCAAACCATCAGTTTGAAGTCTTGCCTGTTAATTGGAACTGAAAACTCAAAATAAACATATTATTAAAAAAATATTTAAAAAATTATTTTTAGTACAGATGGTTCCTTTTTAGTTGATAACTTTCATATATACAGTATCTCACAAAAGTGAGTACACCCCTCACATTTCTGTAAATATTTTATTATATCTTTTCATGCGACAACTCTGAAAAAATGACGCTTTGCTACAATGTAAAGTAGTGAGTGTACAGCTTGGATAACAGTGTAAATTTGTTGTCCCCTCAAAATAACTCAACACACAGCCATTAATGTCTAAACAGCTGGCAACAAAAGTGAGTACACCCATAAGTGGAAATGTCCAAATTGGGCCCAAAGTGTCAATATTTTGTGTGGCTACCATTATTTCCAAGAACTGCCTTAACCCTCTTGGGCATGGCATTCACCAGAGCTTCACAGGTTGCCACTGGAGTCCTCTTCCACTCCTCCATGATGACATCACAGAGCTGGTGGATGTTAGAGACCTTGCGCTCCTCCACCTTCCTTTTGAGGATGCCCCACAGATGCTCGGCATGGAGACATGTCAGATATACTCTTTAGAACCAGATATACTCTTGGTTCTAAAACCTGGAATTGGTCTTGTGTGATAGAAGGCCAACCTGGTTCATAGTGTGCATACATCCCAACATGTTTCGAAATTTATAATAATTAATTTTTCAGGGGAAAAAGGGAAGATAGAGCATAGTCTCTTTCTACAAATGTAATATAAATATTTGTTAGCATAGTACATACAATAAAATATATAAATATATAGCATCAAAAAGGGATGGAGTCAATCTGCCATACTCACACTGTATCAATGTCTCAAGTGCACAGCTGTACATATTAACTTGTAGTGTCTGGATATATCTCTATTTTCGGGGGGGCAGGCGGTGCCCAGGCTTTTTCTTGTGGTGTACCGTTGGGCTGATCAGGTAGGTGGTACAAGATATAGGCACACCATATGATCCCAAAAAGGGCACCAAGTAGAGAAAAGAGGAGGGGAGGCTGCTCGCGAGGGTCACTACAAAAGGGGAGCCATCCTGGGGAGGAAAGATAGAAAAAAAACAAAAAATAACACCAAAATTAGTGTGAGACTACTAGTATAGGAATGTAATTGGGGATTTTTTGGAGGGCACATATAGTGTTCGTATAGTGGAAATAGAGACTTACTTGAGTAACCTGATCAGTAGTCCTAAGCCCCAGATCAAGGACCAGAGTGGCCACAAGCTGCCCATCAATGTGGAGCAAAACAGGTGCCTCTTTTTAAATACATGGTAATTAGGCAGTTCACTAATGTCTCTCATCTGTGTGGTGTCCCCATTGTATTAAAATTGGCTCTGTTCTATCTTAGTTTTTAACACATTCCCTATGTTTCCAGGGAAAAAGACACCCCGTGGAATAGCTCCAAACGTGACCCCCCCCCCCCAGCCTCGAATGGTGTCTGGTGCCACCGCACATGCGCTACACGGTGACGTCAGATGTCAGAGAGCCCGCAAACATGTGACACAGTGCCGCACACCGAGTGGGAAGGCCCGGAACACCAAGCAGGTGGAACACAATGATGCCCAACACTTACAGTATGTCAGAGCGGCGCTTGTGTCACGCGGCTTTTAGGTTGAACTGGATGGACTGATGTATTTTTTTAAAACCTCATAAACTATGTAATCCATTGCAGGCCCTGCGTGTAATAGAACACAACAGGGCCTGCGCGTACCGGGGAGCGTGCCGGCCCAACACTAGGACATCTATTGGCAAAAAAGCATAATGCCCATTGACAAACAATATAAGTTGCAAACAAGATCCAATAATTATGTGGCTGGAGCAGAGAGGAATCAGAGAGAGAGAGAGAGAGAGCTAGGCTTGCATCCATCCCAATATAATCTAGGTAGATCCATAAAAAATACTACAAAAAAAAAAAAATACTACAAAAATACAAAAAAAAAATACTACATTAACAAATAAGCAGGTAGAAAATATTATAAATAGACATTAGAGTAGAAATGAGCACAAGAGTGGTGTGGATATTGGCAGATTGACTCTCTTATATCTTTACAGATACCAGTCAGATGAATTACCAACAAGGCAAAACATGGCATCGAAAATATAGCACAGTATATAGGGCTTATATAGCAAGAGAAAACATGGCATCAATATATAAGGCATATACAGATACAGTACATAGAGGTATATATACAGCTGTATACAACATACGTAAAGTATACATATGTCATAAAACAGCTTTGTATTAGGCCAAAATAGGAAAGAAGCAAAAGATGAGCAAACCACAAGAAAGAGAAGGAAGTGCAATTACAAATCCATCTCAAAACACCCGACTGGAATCCCTGAAGAAATGGTTTAAAGTTGAATGCCTCATTGAGGCCTGGGGAGGAAGTAGCATTCAGGTCAGAAATCCATTGCAGATCGCGTTGAAGTAGAACCTAATGAAGTCTCCTCCTCGAGAGCTGGGATGGATATGATCCAGAGCCAAAAAGATTATGTGGGGGAATTTACCCCCATAAAATGTGACGACATGTCACCCGAGAGGAAGTTCCAAGTTTTTTTCTTTCATGCTTAGAATGTGGCGATATATACTCTGCCATAGCTTCTGTATTGTCTTGCCAACATAACAGAAACCATAATTAACATTGCATGAGATAAACGACCACTCCCATTTGGCAGTTGGCAAAATGCCTAGGAGTATATAGTTGTCACGTCCCCTATCAATGAATTGGCAATATGTACATGACCTACAGGAAAGGTTCCCAAAATGTTAAAGGGGTCACTTTGTGTGTGTGTCCCAATGTTTGCTTTGTACTAGTCGGTCACCATTGGACGGTGCTCTTCTGTATGTAATTTGCAGTATGGGGGGGGGGGGGTACAAATGGTCCTATCATAGGGTCTGAAGTCATCAAATGCCAATATTTTTTGAGAACATTTCTCACTTTTTGCTGGTGCTCATTGAAATATGATGTAATCTTAGTCACTTTATTGCTACTGGGTTTCTTATTTGTATGCTAGCAAAAAGAAGATTGTGTCTAGTAAATTGAATAAACTGTTTTCTTTTGTGCCCCCCCCCCAAAAATAGAGGTATATCCAGACACTACAGGTTATTATGTACAGCTATGCACTTGAGACGTTGATACAGTGTGAGTATGGCAGATTGACTCCATCCCTTTTGGATGCTATATATGTATATATTTTATTGTATGTACTATGCTAAAATATATTCATAATACATTTGTAGAAGAGACTATGCTCTATCTTCCCATTTTCCCCTGAAGAAGAAATTATTAAAAATTTGGAAACATGTTGGGATGTATGCACACTATGAACCAGGTTGGCCTTTTGTCACACAAGACCAATTCCAGGCTCTAGAATCAAGAGCATATCTGACAATTTATATGTTATATACTGTATCTATAACTATATCCCTGTCATGTTCTTTTATCACCCTTGGTGAATTTTTCACCTTTTATAAGTGTTGAAAACATATTTTTCGAATAAAGTTATTAATTTTATACTGTTGTCACTTATCTGTCTACTCTATCTGGTTGGCAAAATCCCTATGGGACTCATATCTTCTCTTGTCCTTATTCAATGCAACGTATTTCCCACAGAGGCAGAAAGAGCAACTTACACTTTACACATGTACAAGCAGCTCAATCCGATAAGCCCTTTACAGAGCAAATACTAATAAGAGATCTAGGAACAATAGATCACAAAATGTCAATATTCCTATATATTCCAATTCCCTCTATTTGCTTATTAGTCCTATGCAAAGACTTGGATCCCAGTAACTAACACATCGCTTTGTTGCTGTCGCTGTTCCCGTACATAGGCAGGATAATTACAATCTGTGTTACCTGTCACTTTTATAAAAGCTGAATTATTAGAATTCAGGGAACACAAAAGCCGAAGGCGTTATCAGCGTGCAACATTGTGCTTTACACTGGGTGTCAACAAGAATGAATGAACAAATAGAGGAAGGAGGGAAAAAGCTGGTTTTAAAAAGTGGGCTTGTATGTACAATAACTGGCTCGTTAAATGTTAGTTCAGTGTTGGATTGTGATATGAAAGACCATAAATTCGAGGTTTAAAGGCCAACTTCAGGTTTAAAGGCCAATTGGTGGCTATGAACATAAAAAAATATATATTTATAACATGGGCAAAGTTTGGTCAAATTAAAGAGACCTTGTCACCAACTTTTTAACCAACATTTTTCCATTCCATAAATTATTTTTTAGAAATTGACTCTCCAAGTGTCTCTGAAAATGCTAGAGAAATGGGACTCCAGGAAGAATCTATTGCCTAGCACAGCTCTTTCTCTGCTCTTTGCACATAATAGCCCTCTCCTTTTCAGGGAGAATCAAATTACTGTCTGTGCTGTCCCATCTCCTCCACCCCTCCTCTCACACACTTACATAACCTTTTATGTAGCTGCCAGGAGAGGAACGAAGGAAAATATTATAGATGGTCACTTAAAGTGGAGTTCCACTCATTTTTTTCACTTGCTCTTAATACAATCCCCATTCTCAATTCGCGGTAACCATTTTTATAATTTTTTTTTCTAAATACCCGTAATTCCTGATTTTGTGGAGCACTTCCTGCTCCGACCGCCTATTCGATTAAATCATTAGGCGTTTCCCATGGGATATTGGCGTCATGTATCCCAGGAGTCCATGGGAGTCGCCTAATAGTGAAATCTCCCGCAATTTCCTGACCGGAAATTACGTGAATGGGAGGAGTTGCTATGGCAACTTGTCAGAAGGAAGGAGCGCCGTGTGGTGGCATTACCGCGCAGGCGCAAGATCGGGAGGCGCACGCTGGGTAGCCAGCTGCACCTAATCCCAGAAAGAGATACAGGAGGGCTTCAGATGCCCACAGTGAAGATCGACGCTGCCAGCTTCCGATATCCAGGTACTTTTATTCAATTTAAACATAAATAAAAAGGACTACATTAATAACACTATCTAAAGATTGCATATAAAGTGGACCAAGTTAGAGTGGAGTCTTAAATAAAAAATGAATTTGGGGGAACTCTGCTTTAAGAGAGAGCTATGAGTCTGCTGGGGCTGCTGACACACACATCCAAGGTGGCTACACCAGGGCCAGGACAAGGGGTGGGCAGGAGGAGCGGCTTCCCTGGGCACTGTGGTATCATATGAGGTGGGGGGGGCACCACAAGAAGATGAGGATTTGTGTTGGAAGGTGGAATTTGGAGGGCAGTGTAAGGTTCTGGTACCTCCGGTACCCTTAATCACCACTTTCTCTGTAATGCGTCCCACCTTTCTCTTCAGGTGGTACGCATATACCTTTAAGAATGATGATGTCACTGCTGAGCGCCGCAGAGCGGCTATTTCAACCGCCGGCGGTCTCACTCACATTGTTCGTTCAACCGCATGGTTGGTTCGATCAAGCCATGCCTGAAGCAGCCATACCTGATGTTACTCGCTCATGTATCTCGCTACCTGGACTTGTTTCACTCACTGATCTTGTATCTCGCTACCCGATCACTCTTGGAATACTGCTTCTACTTATGGCTATCTCACCCTGCTTTACTGCCTTGTTATCCACATGCTTTCAAGCCTGTCTCTCGATCGGAACCTCCAGCTATTCCCTTTACCTGGAGCAGACCGGAACCTCGCTACTGATCCCTGTATCTCGCTACCGGATCATTCCTTATCTACTGGACCTCTCTAAACTACTAACATTACAAGTGATAAGTACCCCGCAGGGGAACCCTCCATAACCTTATTGCACTATCTACCTATGCACATTAAGGACTGTTACTACCTATCCATACTATCCTATCATCTGCACTGTTACATAGATTGTTAGCTCTTGAGCCTACTACCATCTATCATCTGCACTGCTGCATAGATTGCTAGCTCTCCTGTCTACTACTATCTATCCTTGCACTGGGTTAGTCTGTCATCTGCTGTCCTCACCACCTATTAGCATACTCGATACTAACCTATCTGCATTCCTAAATACCATCTTGAACTCTCCTATACAAACCTATCAAGTGATTACCATCCTTGTCACTGTTCACACCTGTCCCTTCAGCACATCACCTTCATACTATCATATACATCCTATCACTCCAGGAACATCTCATTGAGTTTGTATATATCTGTATGTTGAAGCTGACAGGCCCACGGTGATGAGTCCTGGAGAGTTGGATCTGGTATTCAACACATCTCTACATGACTACTGAGTGGAGATTTTGCAGCTGCAAATCCAGCCTATACTAAAAACGCCGGAGCGTTACAGGCAGTCGGGGGGGGGGGGGTTAAGCATTGTTCTAGAAGGAGAAATTTGGGGGGGGGAGAGTGCTGAGAGTGGTGATTTAGGGGGATTTGTGTTGGGAGGGGGGATGGGGGAAAGCAGAATTATGCTAGGAGGGCGGATTTGAAGTGGCAAACTGACACAGACACTTTGCGGGAACTGGCTAACACTCACTGACATCTCCAGTGACGCTAATACAGTGATCAGTGCTAATAACACTGACACTGTATAAACCACTTGCTGACTGCTCCACGCAAATTTAGTGCGGCAGGGTGGCTTGGCTGCGCATAATCACGTAGATCTACGTGATTATGTGCGCGCAGTGTTGGTGGCGCGCTGGCAGAGCCGCGCTCCCTCTGTGATTAGACACAGTGGGAGGCAGACTGCGGGAGGAGCGGGCTCGATCGCTGCCGGCCTCCTGCAATCTGATTACTGTATTAATGTCACTGGTCCCCAAAAAGTGTCAATGTCAGATTTGTCCACCACATTACTAATTTAAAAAAAATTAAAATTCCATAAATCTATCGAGTAGTTTGTAAATGCTACGAACTGTAACTATAATTTGTTTATAGCTCAAAAACGAAAAAAACGGCAGAGTTGATCAAATACCACCAAAAGAAAGCTCTATTTAAGGGAAAAAGGACATCAAGTGTATTTGGGTAAGGCGTTGCACAACCGTGCAATTGTCAGTTAAAGCAACGCAGTGCCAAATCGCAAAAAATGGCCTAGTCATCAAGGGGGGCAGAAGAGGGCATTGTGTTGTTTACGTGCACAAAGCTGTCTCCTGTCACTTGCTCTGACGATCAGCAGGGAACCGCTGATCAGCATGTGCTGGAGCCCCCTACCCGGAAATGCAGAATCACCTATATATACGTGATTCTGCACAGCCGGCTTGCACTGTAGCAGTAAAACTATAGTGCGTGGACGGCAAGTGGTTAAAGCATATCTAGAGCCAGAACATTTTTAATATCAGATGAAGGTTTCTTTGCTATCTGTGCCCTATTAGGAAGATTTACACCACTGGTCTTTCCTGAGCAGCTCAGTCATGGTTTTATGAACATTAACTACACTATTATGTTTCTCAGGGATGTTAGTAGCATCTATATAATTGATAGGTTACATCCTTAAGGGCCATACACACTATAAGATTTTCTGAAGAATTTTTCCTTCAGATTTACCTTTTCTATGTAGTGCAAGGGCCTGCCAGATTGCATACAAATGTAAAGTGTTTAGGTTTGACCTCATATTATATGATTTTGGTAAATCTAAAGGAAAAAGTCTTCAGAAAATCTTATAGTGTGAATGGCCCATTAGACTAGAGTTGGGAAGACTCTGGAGCTTAGAGCTGGCTTTGAGGCCTACCGTAGAGAATAACTTTTTTTAGGTCAGTTCCAAAGTTGAATCTAATGTTGGAATGGAGTTGCAGGAGTGGTAATCCGAAGACAGTTGAGTTCTAGAGCCACCTAAACCTATAACCTCAAATACAGTTGAACTGTTTCTAAGGCCAGCCATTTACAGTTCAAATCTTGGCCAGTTCCTGCTGAACCGGAGAGATTAGAACCATGTTTGGGAGGCTGAATGTACCAAGTTGATCGATCCATCGATCAACTTGGGTACAACAGTCTGCTGGATTTTATTTGCGATTATAGCTAGCAGCTGCTATAGCCGCCAGCATTAATCATTGTCTTCCCCCAGTGGGGACAACTTCCCCCACCTGACCCCCCCCCCCCCCCACCGGGAGAATACAATGTCTAGGCAGGAGGGATTCCTCTGTCAGCACTGTCTGTCTTGATGAGGGTTGCAGGAGTGGTTGCAGGAAATAAATTCATGCTGTCTATGGCCTGCAATACAGCAAACAAAATGTAGCCAGGTTCTGGGCTAAAGCAATATGGAGAAGGAGACATTGCCTTTTATTCTTCTCTGCCTCTACTGCAATACAAATGTTATACTCCTCTATTCTCCACTGGCAAGCAGGGGGACTGCTAAAGCCAAGCAAGCCCACAGAGTTCTATACAGAGTGCTGTGAACCCTGGGAGAAGTAGTTTGAGACAGCAGCCATATAATGGTACCAATTGACTCCTAATGCTACAGATCCCAATAGGCACTGTGCTGTGCAGAAGGAGTAGTGAGAGATTATATTTATTTAACTGCCCGGGAAAGTATTTCCTCTTGGTGCTGGGAGAGTTAGAGGAAGAACACCTCTGTCTGGATATTCGCCTGCCAGTGGGAAACTATGCCAGTGGAGATTCAAGATTGAGATTGGGAATGAGAACACCTAGGGAGAACAAAGCACCTCACAGAACCTGCAGTGCTGTTCTATAGACACTGGAATATCCACTCACCCTCTACTTCCCACCGCTGATCACCGGAGGCCTTCAGGGAGAGACTGATGGGGCTACCCTTCTACAGAAAGAGGTCACCTGAACATCCTGGGAACTGGTGAGAGGGCTATTTGCCCATTGCTGATACTGCTAGCAGGGACTGAGACTCTCAGAGCAGGACACCAAGTAACCGAATCCATACTGCACCCATACTGCACTGTATACCGCACTTATTCCAAACCTAGACTGCTAATATACCAACCCTATACCGCATTATACTGAACCGTTATTGCATCTGAACCACATCTAGCTTGCAGCTAGGACTAGCATTGCCACCATAAATGCTCTTTGGCAGTATAGTGCCAGCATTCAGTTGATAAAACGCTACTACTGCTCACTGCTGCACTTGAGGGGGCCTTAATACAGTTTATGCTGATCAGGACACCTAAATCATCTTATGCCTAGTCCTTACTCCTAATCAGTTTGCATTCTCAATTGTGTTATTATCATTGTTAATCCATTCAAGGCTTGCCTGGTTACCAACCTTACTGGATGACAGTATAATAGGTTTGCCTTTACTACCAGGTTTTCTTCGATATTGCTACTACTAAGTGAGTATTGCGTTCAGTGATTTCCTGTGATATTGTATGTTTGTACATTTAACCTGGTGTGTTAGAGGGGCTGAGGTTTTTGGAAAAGGTTGAGGCAAAGTACAGAGGACTCATTATAATCAGCGACTCCTACAGGGGTAGCGGTACAAAAAAACAAACACTTATTTTCTCGAAAGAATTAACCTCTGCTGACAGCAAATCCTTCTTAATATACAGTATTTTGGACATCTTGTTTACCAAGTTTAAGGTATTCTATGGAGGGGAACACCTCACTGTGAGCTGTGTCATAGGTAGTTTTTCCTTCTATGACATGCTGGCCACTAACGCTATACAGTAGCTCGCTCACAGTGTAGCATCCCCTCCACCTAATGATATGACCGAAAGTGAGACACTCCTCTTCCCCCTTTGATGCAGCCAATATCCCAAAATGCCTTGCTGTGCCTCTGAGTAGACACAGACATCCAAAGTAGCACTTTTTTTTAATTGTTTATATCAATAGCTTCAACATTACACTGCAAAGGTGACCTTTTTGTGATGTTTTAGTAAAAATTGTTTTAGCAGAAGTGTTGCTTTTGTGCATTTGTAAGGTTGGAGTAACCTAGAGGTGGGACTTTATGGAGGTGCTTAGAGATACAGTGGAGAGCCTCTGGAGCTGCCCAGAGGTGAAGCAGAGGGTTTATGGAGATGCCTAGAGCTGATACTGTGGTTTTCTGTAGGTCCCAGAGCTGCAGGTTTCTGAAGCTTCCTAAAGCTGGGACTTTAAAGAGGTGTCTGAAGATAAGGGTGATGGTTTTTGGAGCAGCCTAAACCTGGAGCAGAGGGTTACCTGAAGCTACCTAGAGTTGAGATTTTATAGAGGTGGGTGCCTGGAGATAAAGTTTGAGTTTTCTGGAACTGAACAGAGCTGGTGTTATGGATATCTGGAACTTGAGTTTGAGTTAAGGGTTTCTGGAGATGCCTAATGTTGAAGTGGAGAGTTTCTGGAGCTGCCTAGAGCTGGAGTGGAGAGTTTCTGGAGCTGCCTAGAGCTGGAGTGGAGAGTTTCTGGAGCTGCCTAGAGCTGGAGTGGAGAGTTTCTGGAACTGTCTAAATCTGGAGTGGAGGGTTTCTGGAGCTGCCGAGAGCTGTAAGTTTATGGAGATACCTAGAGATGTAGCAGATGGTTTCTGAAGTAGCCTAGAGCTGGAGTTGAGGGATCGTGGAGCCACCAAGGGTAGGAGGTATTTGGAGGCACCTAGAGCTTTAGCTCTGTAGCCATTAAGTATTGAGAGTTTCTGCAGCTGGATCTGGTGTTTTCTGTAGCCACTAAGAGCTGCAGTCTGGGTTTTCTATAGCCTTCTGAGTAGGGGGGTTTAAGGTTTTTTTGGGCCTAAAGCTGTAATTGAGGGTTTCTACAACCATTTAGAGCTGCAGTTGGGAATTTGTGGAGAAGCAAAGAGCTGGAGCTGAGATTATGAGGGCTCAAAAATGGAGAAAGATCTGGGAGTCTTGGTAGAGGATAGACTAGGCAATAGCATGCAATGTCAAGCGGCAGCTGCCAAAGCCAGCAGAATATTAGCATGCATAAAGAAAGGGATGTATTCCAGAGATAAGACTATAATCCTTCCACTTTATAAAACTCTGGTCCGACCACATCTGGAGTATTCTGTCCAGTTCTGGTTGCCAGTCCTCAGGAGGGATGTGTTGGAGCTGGAGAGAGTCCAGAGAAGGGCAACTAAACTAATTAGGGGATTGGAGGACCTTAATTATGAAGAGCGTCTGCAATCGCTTGATTTATTCTCCCTGGAGAAGAGACGCCTGAGGGGGGACATAATAGCAATTTTTAAATATCTCAATGGGGATCTTAGTTTAGAATAAAAGCTGTTCAGTGGAAGGGATTGCATGAGGACAAGAGGGCATACAATGCGATTAGAGGAGAAGCGTTTTAACCTCAGGCAACGTGGGGGGTTCTTTACTGTTAGGGCTACAAGATTGTGGAATTCTCTACCACAAGAGGTGGTTTCTGCGGGTAGTATAGTGGCTTTCAAAAGACTCTTAGACTTACATCTCAAGGATCAGAACATTCAGGGCTATGTGAGATGATTACAGCCACACACACCTACACAGGTTGAACTGGATGGACTATTGTCTTTATTAAACCTCACCTACTATGTAACTATGTATGTAATTAGAGCTAGAGCCAGGGGTTCCTCCAGACTCTATCCCAAGCCTAGAGCTGTAGTTCCAGATGCTTGAGCCATCCCAGAATCAGAGCTGGCAAGCATGGAGTACTGCCAGCCATATTTCAGAAAAGAACACCACTGTGCAGAAGAAGGTAAATACATTATAAATAAGATCCTTTGCAAAGAGGATCTGATAGAGCTCACTGCTTCATTACAGCTGCTGAACCAGACTGAGATATACACACTTTGACAGATGGGTTTAATATGCATTTTTTTTCTCTGCGGTATAAAATATAGTGTTTATAACTTTGGCCATGTTTACACTATCACAGTGAAGTAGAATAATTTCCTCAGCTCGTCTAAGCCCCATAAGAACATTATTCAAAGCTTCTGTCTCTACACACACAATACACTCATCAGCAGCAGTGTTAAAACAATGAAAAATGTGATTAACTCCCCAGTGTAGTGATACAAGTCTATTGTTTCACAGTCCCAAATGAACACACAAGTTAATATGTAACAATATGAGAAAGAACAGCTTCCAAATCCCATCATCCCATGTTTAACTCATTTATTAAACAGGCAAGCTGACAAAATGAATACGCTGATGTGTGGAGTTAAATCCCATGCTGGAGACCCCTGGCCTAGTATCATTCATTACAGTCCGAACATTAGGAAACAGGATATAATGCGTATATATATAGGATATAATGAGTGAATGGTTCTAAAGCATCCCATAAACATGAAATGATAATGGTTTGATCCAGCCATTTTTGGTTGAAACACGTGACAATCTCATGTCTTTGGTGGCAGGCAGATGCTTGTTGGTTCACACCTCTTGGGAAGACTTTGAGGGGTCTCAGTTATGGTTTTCTCATGGAATAAGTGCTGTTGGCAGTATCTGTGCATACCTCCCAAATTTTGCACTTTAAATGAGACATTTTGGGGAAATAGTGACCTGCGGGATTCAGTCCAGATTCACAAGACACCAGAATTTACCTAAAATCTTGGGACGGTCCCAACAAATCCATGATGATTGGGGGGGGTATGTCTGTGTTTTCCGCTCACCTTCTCCTCCATCCCTTCTACTTCTGCACATTTCCCATCCTCAGTTGCCCAGGGGATTAATCTGGCCATACACTACTAGACTTTTGAATTTTCTCTTTAAAATTGTTGTAAACCCCCATCTCTGACTTGTACCTATAGGTAAGCCTGTAATAAGGCTTTCCTATAGGTACTGTAAATATTTCCTAAACTTGCACCGCTTAGGAGATACTTACTGTATAGTGCGCTGATGACATGATCGGCGCATGCGCTCTGAAGGAATGCCCGTGATATTTGTTCAGAGCTTTGTGCCGTGACATGCGGCACCCGACTCCCAGAAGGAAGATGGGTGAGGATGGATACGGCCCCCAGCGGGGACGACAAAGGCTTCCTTTGGAGGTAAGTGTCACATATTGTACTAATATGTGATGCATACTAGCACATTATGCCTTTACTTTTCAGGTAACAAAAAATGAAAAAATAAAACACTGACTTTACTTCCTCTTTAACCACTTGCCGACCAGCCACCGCAGCTATACAGGTACGCCGATTCGCAGAAGCAATCCTGGTACGCTGATTTGCAGGAGCAGACCGTTGCTTTCTCTGCTATCAACACAGAGTGCTTGTGTTCCTCCTAATTAGGAACACAGGTCTCTGTGTTGATATTACAAGCCCATGCCCCCCCACAGTTAGAAAACACCCCCTAGGCTCACATTTAGCCCTTTGATCACCCCTGGGTTAACTCCTTCCCTGCCAGTGTATTATAGTAACAGTGCGTATTTTTAACGCTGATTACTGTAGTAATGTCACTGGTCCCCCCAAAAGTGTCAAAAATGTCAGTTAGGGGGTCCAATCTATCTGCTGCAATGTCGCAGTCCCACTAAAAATCGATGATCACCGCCATTACTAAAAAAAAATAAAATGACATAAATCTTTCCCCTAGTTTGTAGACACGATAACTTTTGCGCAAACCAATCAAAATAGGCTTATTAGGATTTTTTTTCCAAAAATATGTAGCAGAACACAAATTGGCCTAAAATGATGAAAATTTTTGATTTTTAAATATTTTTTTTTTGGGAATGTTATATAGCAGAAAGTGAAAAATATTGTTTTTTTTTTTTTCCAGAACTGTCACTCTTTTTTTGTTTGTAGTGCAAAAAAAAAAAAAAAAAAAAATCGCACAGGTGTACAAATAACAACAAATGAAAGCTCTATTTGTGGAAGAAAAAGGACATCAATTTTATTTGGGTACAGCGTCTCACGACCGCGCAATTGTCCGTTAAATAACACAGTGCTGAATCGCAAAAAATGGCCTGGTCATTAAAGGGGAAAATCTTCTGGTCCAGAAGTGTTTAAGACAGCTCATTCCATTTTCTATTTGTTAGTAAAAATGTGAAAGCGCATGACGGAAATTTTTTCTCGAACGAACACGTTTCGAACAGTGTGGTTTTCACTCCAAAATCAAATGTTAAAAGCAAATGACATTTTGAAAAATTTGTCAAGTCATTAAATATAGTGAGAGTTTTTATACAAATTTTGGTACAAATTTTTGGTACAAATTGAACATTTGTTTGAAAATCAACTAAGGTATGGCCAGCTTTAGTTCCAGAAACACCGACCCCCCCTACCCATCCTTTACCCAAAGGAGCCTTAAATATAGACAATGAAGCTGCCTTATACTGGTTGAGTTTAGTTAGGAGAAAGAGAAAAACAAGCAAAAAAAGTAAAATAATACATTAAGGGAAGGTGCACTTGTAGCAAATTAATTTATTTAATTTAGTGTTCTTGTATTTGTGCTTTCTTTTTTCTGTGTTTGATCATTATATTTGCACTGTCACCTTAATACCCGGTTCACACTACTCCGACTAGGGACGCGACTTGTGCGACCTCAAGTCGCCCCAAGTCTCTTGTCATTACAAATTCAATGTAAATGAATGAGAGCCACGTTAATATGCACTACTGAAGTCGCTCCAACTTCAGAAAAGGTTCCTGCGCTACTTCAAGGCGACCTCTATCCGACTTGTGCACATAGACTTCAATGGGAGTCGCCTCTAAGTCGGATCCTTATCTATTTTCAAGCGACTGTGATCAGACTTTCCAGGAAGAAGAAAAAGATTACCCAGGCATTCCCCACAGACAAAGTCGCCTATCATTTAAAGGGCCATACACACTATAAGATTTTCTGAAGACTTTTTCCTTCAGATTTACCTTTTCTATGTAGTGCAAGGGCCTGCCAGATTGCATACAAATTGAAAGTGTTTAGGTTTGACCTCATATTATATGGTTTTGGTAAGTCTGAAGGAAAAAGTCTTCAGAAAATCTTATAGTGTGTATGGCCCATAAGTCTCTTCAAAGTCTCTTCAAAAGTCTCTTCAAAGTCACACTAAAGTGCTAAAAAGTCGCTCCTTCATGGGGTGACTTTCTGGTCACGGTAGTGTGAACCGGCTCTAAGAGTCCATTCAGACTAGCGCGACTTGTCAGGCGACTTGGTCGCCTGACAAGTCGTGGTCGGTCGGTCGCCATTGAGTAGTACAGGACCCGTTCTAATAGGAGCGACACAAGTCGCTCCGACTAAGAAAAAGGGTCCTGTACTACTTTGGGGCGACCTGGAGGTGACTTGCATTGACTTCAATTATATGAAGTCTGTGCAAGTCGCGCCGAAGTCGCAGTGCACACAAAGTCGTGTCGCGCCAGTCTGAATAGGCTGTAAAAAAGCAACAGCAAAAAAAAAAAAAACAAAAAAAAATAAGGAATAAAAAAAAATATAAGACAAACAAATCTCTACATAAAGAAAAAAAAGAAGAAGTAGATTTTTATCCAAGTAAATTTAATCTAAGCAGCTCAATAACTGAAATTGAAAAGTTAAAATCATTAATTTTGCATGGCAATCAATTCAGTTAAAATCACTTCACTCATCAACTGAGCAACAAGTCGGGGTAAAAGTACCCGAAGCTTAGCTTTTGCCTAGGACGGCTTTAAAGCTGATCTATGCCATAATATAGTGGTGAAATTATTATCACACCACCATTGGACAGCTTTAGCATTATCTAACGTGGGCTGCAATACGGAATTTCCCAGTAATGTGGACATGGGTAGGTGGGTGAAAATTAAAGAGATAGAACATTTGAGAGATTCCCAGGCTCCTAAAACCATCCATAGACAGATCAAAATTTGGATGGTTCAAAAGGACCTGCATACTAGCTCATTATGCCTTTGTCTTACAGGGTTTTTTTATGAGTATACAACCGCTTTGATGACCAGGCCATTTTTTGCAATACGGCACTGTGTTACTTTAACTGACAATTGCACGGTTGTGCTGTACCCCAAAAAAATTGATGTCCTTTTTTTCCCCACAAATAGAGCTTTCTTTTGATGGTATTTGATCATATTTGATCATATTTGATGGTATTTTGGGCTATAAACAAAAAAAGACCAACAATTTTGAAAAAAACAAACAATATGTTTTACTTACTGCTATAAAACATATCCAATAAAAATTTTTTAAAAAATCAAATTTCTTCATCAATTTGAGCCCATTTGTATTCTGACACATATTTTAATATTGTAAAGTAGTACGCAAACTGTTGGCGCTATATAAATCCTGTATAATATTATTTATAATAATAATAATATTTTTGGTAAAAAAAAAAAAAAAACAAATCCCAAAAAGCATATATTGATTGGTTTGCGCAAAAATTATAGCATCTACAAACTATGGGATAGATTTATGGACTTTTTATTTTTTATCGTTTTTACTAGTAATGGCAGTGATCAGCGATTTTTAGTGGGACTGCCACATTGCGGCGGACAAATCTGACACTAAGTGATACTTTTTGGGGACCAGTGACACCAATATGGTGATCAGTGCTAAAAAAAATGCACTGTCACTGTATTAATGACACTGGCAGGGAATGGGTTAGCATCAGGGGCATTTAAAGGGTTAACTGTGTTCCCTGGGTTTGGTTTCTTATTGTGTGGGGGATGGACTGACTGGAGGAATAGAGACATCTGTGTGCCTGATTAGCAGGAACAAAAGATCTCTCTCTCCCTCTGTGACAGAACAGCAGTCTGCCTTGTTTACATAGGCAGACCGCTGATCTGTCTGTCCTATGAACAATCGGCTGGTCCCAGGCAGTCAAAGCAGCTGTCGGACCCGCTGATTGGCTTCCACTGTGTCCAATCACAGTAGGAGCGCAGCTACAGGTACGTGATTTTGTGCTTAAGGGCTGCCCTGCTGCAGTAAATGTACACGGGGTGGGCCTTAGGTGGTTAAAGAAGGTTCCAATGAGAACACACCAAAACAATGCAAATACTTTTGACAATAGTGGAAATGACAGAAAAGGACAGGTGTCCATAAGAACCTTCTTTAACTCTCAGAAACTTCTTTAACAGACAGCCGCTCCTGGCCGAATCGCCGTACATGTACGGCGTTCGCTCTCGGGAGTCTAGGGGGCGAGCGCGCGCCACTGGCGGCGTGTTCCCGACCCTGCTCGTCAGCGGGGAAGCCGATGCATGTGTCAGGCTGCTCCGATTGCCGCCTGACACCCGCGATCGTTCCCCACTGAGAGAGAAGGACGGTCGGCTGTTGTAAACACATCTGACCGTTCTTCTCCCTGAACTGATCACAGAGCGCCTGTGATCCTTCTATATAGGATCACATGTCTCTATGGTCATCTCAGAAGTCACGCCCCCCACAGTTAGAATCACTCCCCTAGGCTCACATTTAACCCCTTGATCACCTATACTGTTAACCCCTTCCCTGCCAGTGTCATTATTACAGTAACAGTGAATATTTATAGCACTGATTACTGTAGTAATGTCACTGGTACCCCAAAAAGTGTCAAAAATGTCAGTCAGGGGTCCGATTTGTCTGCTGCAATGTTGCAGTCCCGCAAAAAATTGCAAATCGCCGGCATTACTAGTAAAAAAAAAGAAAGTAAAAAAAATAAAAATGACATAAATCTTTCCCGTTGTATAACTTTTGCTTTTGCTTAATGCGATTTTTTTTAACCAAAAATATGTAGCAGAAAACAAATTGGCCTAAAATGTTAAAACATTTTGATTTTTAATTTTTTTCTTTTTTGGGAATGTTTTATAGCAGAAAGTGAAAAATATTGTTTTTTTCTTTTCAACATTGTTGCTCTTTTTTTTTATTATAGCGCAAAAAATAAAAATCGCACAGGTGATCAAATACCACCGAAAGAAAGCTCTATTTGTGGAAAAAAAAGGACATCAATTTTGTTTGGGTACAGCGTCGCACGACCGCGCAATTGTCCGTTAAAATAATGCAGTGCCGTATCGCAAAATAGGGCCTGGTCAGGAAGGGGGTAAAATCTTCCGGGGCTGAAATGGTTAATATACTGCAATATTAGACCCAAAGCTATTAACCCATACAGTGCTGGAAGTTTAGCGTTGTGAAAATGGCCCAGAATCACAGTAGAACGCATTTCTACAGGAACCATCGGGTTCAGGACGTGGGACATATTTAATTACAGGTAAGTTATGAGACTGCAGCTGTAGCAAAAAAAAAGAAAATTATCATTGCAATTTTGACATTGGCTGTTTGGCCCATTCGTCCAACACCTGAATTTACAGGGTGTTCACACCCTGATTGGGTAAAGCTTTGCCCAATCAGGGTGCAGTATAAACTGGTTGTTAAGGAGCAGGGCCAGGAAGCCAGCCGCGTTGTCCTTTCCAACCATCAGCTGTCAATGAATAAAAAATAAAAAAACATTGCCGGTTAAAAAAAAAGAGAAAAATGGCACACCAAAATGAAAAAAAAAAACGACGTGGGGTCCCACCCAAGATCTATACCAGACCCTTATTCAGGCATGCAGCCTGGAAGGTCAGAAAAGGGGGGTGAGTGAGGGCCCCCCATCCTGAACTATACTAGGCCACATGCCCTCAATATGGGAGGGTGGGTGCTTTGGGGCAGGGGGGGGGGGCTTCAATTGTTTTAATTGATTGCACCTTGTATACATCATATAGATGTGCTACTCCACAGGCAGGTTAAGGGCATCCCCCAGGCATGTCATCAAGACTTTTGCATTTATGATGCTGCCAACTTAAACATTATTAAAATGGCTGACAAATAAATAAAATTTTAAGAAAAACGTATATCTTTGGTACACATCCCCAAGGGCAGTGCTTAACCCCCCCCCCCCATTTTTCTGACAACCCCTTGCCTACTAGCCTAGAAAATGGCCATTATTGTTTCTTATCATTTGGTTCTCATTGACTTCAGTGGGGTTCAGACTTGAATTTTAGTTAAGTTTGTGAACTTACCCTGAATCCAAAACCAGGGCATTCGACTCATCAATAATTCTAATAGAAAGTGCCTTCTTCATATTTGTCACCCCTGGGGAAACTAAATTGGCATGGTTGCTTTGCATGGCTTTGGTTGTATTGAGAGTCAAATAGCTGTGCACCCCACCTTTTTGGTGAACGTTTAGCCCACTGTTGACAGGCTTTAGGTTATGTCAATGAGCTTGCTTTTAACATCAGTTCAGACACAACTGTGATCTGAATTTATTAACAGGTGTGTTCTGACCTGCAGTGGACCTTCTTCTTCTTTTAACTTTCAATAATGTTTATTGAGATTTTCAAGTTACAGAAATCAACAGGGAGTAACACAACATGAAAAACAAAAAGGGGGGGGGAGGGGGAAACATGGAATACAAAGAATCTGCGTATAAACACAGTATTAATGAGGAACCTAATGCACATATAACAATATCATGTCAGTTATAAGTGCGACCTTCTTCTTCTTTTCCGTAAATCAATAAACTTGTGGAAAGATACATTGCTTCGAGTTGGACAATATGAATACAAATGAAGATTTGGTCAAAATACTCACTTGCCTAATAATTGTGCACACAGTGTAAATACTTCCCAACTGGCTTTCCAATTCCATCATGAGTAAAAAAAGACTAGTGTTAACAGTGACTATAGACAGGCAGATACTGTCTCTGCCCAAGGATGACAAGCAGGGAGATATCTGGCCAAACTCAAATGAGTTATCAAAACAGCAACTGATTTCTATCCTGATGGTGACATCATCAGATTTATTGTACTGTAGCTCCTAATTCTTCTACATACCTCTTAACCCTTGTATAGTGTAAAAGGGATGTCCCAACATCCATGAGCTCAGAGAAGGTACATTCATCTCTGCAAATTCAAAACGTTTTTTTGTGAGCCTTCTTACAGAAATAAACCTTGGCCTTACACTTGCTCTTCCAAATTGACCAAAATTCGCAAGAAGTTGTGGCGCACATCGAAGTGCAATATTGTAAGCCATACCTACAGCAGCCTTAATTGTTATTGTACTGATTGTATTATGGCGCTTTTCCACTGCATAGAACCGTACCGGCTCAGCACGCTTTTGTGCTTTTCCACTGCGGTACCGCATGGTATAGGGTCGGAACGGTTCGGTACGGTACGGTATAGGTTTGCTTTTCCACTGCATGGAACCGAACGGCACGGTACGGTACGGCTCTGAAAAAACAGTACCTACTCGATTGTGGTTCCAACAGGTACCAAACTGGTACCATATCCCACAATCCTTTGAATGCAGTCACTACTAGCCACTGATTGGTCAGAGAATCACACCCACCCCGTTGTTATCCCACCCACTTAACTTTAGTACTACTTTAGTGGAAAAGCAAACCTATACCGTACCGTACCGAACCGTTCCGACACTATACCATGCGGTACCGCAGTGGAAAAGCAAACCGGGCCAAGCAGGGCCGAGTAGAGCCGAGCCGGTACTAGCCGGTACTTGCAGTGGAAAAGTGCCATTACACAGCTATGTGAGGCTTTTGTGAATCAGGCCTTCGCTGTGCAACCTTGACTGTTCCCTGACCTCATGGCCTGGTCACCACCACTTGTGTGCAAACACATGTTAATTTGTGCCTTCTTATCTGCCCTATTTAAATAGAGAGAAGCCTGGATTTGCTTCTTGGGTGAGTGGGCCAATCTCTCCAGTGTGTTTGTGTTTGCTCATTGCTGTCTCCACATACAGATCCCAGAGCTCCATTCCGAAGGATTTAGCAGCTAATATGCAGAATCCTAATTGTGCTTAAGAGCTACAGAGCCTGATAAGTCACATTTGGCTCTACTTAGTGGAAGTCGATCAAGGTGGCTCCTCAGTAGGATTTCTGCTCTGGTGACCCTTCTGTAGTAGCTAGGATATGAGAAAGGATTTCGAGTCCTGGATATAAAATAAAACTTTATACAGGGAAGGAAAAAGTCGATTTCACTTGTACAAAGAACCAATCAGCTCCTATTATTTCTGGCTAATTGAATTCATGGTATGCCATTAACTTAACAATGTTTTCTTTGCTTGTAAAACAGTTGATGTTGTATGTCCCCCAAGCACTCAGTAGCTCTTTTATCTCAACTAGTCAAAGCCTCATAGACAGTGTTATCTGTTCTTTTTGTGATTAATAGTAAGGTATTGGTTTCTTTACTCTGGTTATACTGGTGTTGGCTTAGAACATTTATCTTGTCAGCTGAAGAGAATATCGTTTTTTTTGCAGCTTTTTATGTGTGTGAATGTGATCTTTTCAATATACATAATCTTATCAGTGAGTGTCTATAAAAACATTGGTTTTTCTGTATATAGTTTGTAAATATATACATGCATAATGGCAACGATATTTGTCCATTATATAGGCAGTCTCTGGTTCCTGCTTAGTGATGCAGCACCATGACTTTGGTTCATAGCTCCTCTATCTTAAGGTGGCCATAGACAGATCAAGATTCAGCTGGTTTAACAGGGACCAAGCAACTTTTAAACCATGTGTGCATACCTCCCAACTTTTTGAGATAGGAACAAATGACACCTATTAGCAAAAGTATGTAGGCATAGGACACATCCCCTGCTACGCCCCTTTAACCACTTGCCGACCGCTCACTCAAGCTCTACTGCGGCAAAGTGGTTAGTTATCGTCCAGCTACGTAGACCTACGTCGCTGGACTCCTCCCCTTGTGGGCGGTGCTCGCGCGCCGCTGGAGGCTCGCTCTCGCTGTATTCATACACAGCGGGAGTCGGGCCAGGGGAGGAGCGGCGGCGATCGTCGCTGCTCTTCCCCGGTCGTCGGGAATCGAGTTTGGAGATCCGCCCGCTTGTGTAAAGACAGTGACAGATTGCAGGGTTCAGCATAGCTGAACATGCGATCTGTCCCTGTGTCACTCAGTCACCTCCCCCCACACATGTCAATAAGCACCAGGCATACATTAACCCCTCCCTCTCCAATAAAATTAACCCCTTCCCTGCCAGTGTCATTTTTACAGTAACAGTAAATATTTATAGCACTGATTACTGTAGTAATGTCACTGGTACCCCCAAAAGTGTCAAAAATGTCAGTCAAGGGTCCGATCTGTCCACCGCAATGTCGCAGACCCGCAAAAAAATCGCAGATCGCCGCCATTACTCGTTAAAAAAAAAAAAAAACACCAAAAATTACAGAAATCTTTCCCTTAGTTAGTAAACGCAATAACTTTTGCGCAAACCAATCAAAATACGCTTATTGTGATTTTTTTACCAAACATAGGTAGCAGAAAACAAATTGGCCAAAAATTTAAAAAAAATTCGATTTTTACATTTTTTGGGGGGAATTTCATATAAAAAAAAATGTGAAAAATATTGTTATTTTTTCAAAATTTACGCTCTTTTTTTGTTTATAGCGCAAAAAGTAAAAATCGCACAGGTGATCAAATACCACCAAAAGAAAGCTCTTTTTGTGGGGAAAAAATGACATAAATTTCTTTTGGATACGGCGTCGCACGACCGCGCAATTGTTCGTTAAAGTCGCACAGGGCTGAATCACAGAAAGTGGCCTGGACGTAAGACAGCAAAATCCTCCGGTGGTAAAGTGGTTAAAGGAGAAATGTACAAAACAAATGATTAGTTAAACCCACAAGTGCTTTTTTTTTTTACCACTACTATTCCTTTATACTGGCTTTTATAATGTACATATGCAGCAATTTAGAAATTATATGAAAGGTTTATAACTGAGAAACACAGAAAGGTAAAAAGTATTTAAATACAACTACCGTTAGATCAGACCAAAATGGGGGGCAAAAGTGGAGGAAAAAGGGACAGAGGGATTTTGTTCCAAATCAGGGACAGTCCCTCGAAATCAGGGACAGTTGGGAGCTTTCTGTATGGCCACTGCAGCTCAACAGAAGTTGATCTATCAATTGACTTCTGTTAAAGAGACCTGTGGAAAAAAAAAATGCTGGATCAGCGGCTGCAGCCCTAATCTGTGTATTCTGACAGCGGAGGAGTCCCCCTGCTGTCAGAATACAATAGCGCAAAGCATAGTTTGAAACATACAAAATAAAATAAATTCTCACGCAATGTTTGTGTTCTCCACCTCATCAAAATAAAAAAATACTAAAAATTTAGAAAAAAAAATCCAATATATAATGTAGAGACTGTTGCTGTTCATTGTTTACCCTTTGGGTAAGACACTGCACTGGTGAACTATTTTTTTAAAACTGTGCACATGGCACTGGAATATTGGGACTTTTGTATATTGATATATATTGTTTTGAGTACTCATTTTCACTGTGGAATTATATTATTTGCATGATACTTTGAATTAAATAAGTGAGGGTATAGAGATACTGCTGGAATAGTGTGATGTATTATAGTTTGAAACATACTTGATAAAAAATGGCAGTATACTTGCTATCTACTGCTTTGGTCCCATCATGCTAGGATCTCTATGGATGATAATGACCACTTCCAAATTTGAAAGCATTTATTTATGGCTCCTCAATGGTTCAACACTTACCTATGGGAGAATTTGTTTTTCTTGCCACCATATGGGTAGATATTAAAAAACAGAAAATGGACTGTCTGTAAGGCTTATTCATACTTTTTCTAGTTTTCTGTAGTGAAACATGCATTTCAAGTATCTACTATCGCCCTCAGCCTCCTCCAAATCTCTAAATTCCTTATTTCTGCTGTTGTGATTAGTGGTAGGCCGAAAACCCCCCTGTTTGGTTCGCACCGGAACAAGTCAAACAGGGGAATTGTTCTAGCGAACACGTGAACTCTATTAAAGTCTATGGGACACGAACATGAAAAATCAAAAGTCCTCATTTTAAAGGCTTAAATCAAGTTATTGGCCCAAAAAAGTGTATGGGGACCTGGGTACTGCCCTGGGTGAAATGAATCAATGCAAAAAATGTTTTTTTAAAACAATTGTTTTTACAGGAGCAGTGATTTTTTTAATGCTTAAAGTGAAAGAAAAAAAGTGAAAAATTCCTTTAAATATCGTGGCGCATTTGTGCGATGTTTGTAGCCTGTTGCAGCAATACTGACATTTCTAAAAAATTTAATTCAAACGTGCTAGCAGCTGTAATGTATTGTCAGCTCCCGACAATACAGATAAAAAAAATGAAAAAAAAATGGTGTGTTGCCCCCCCCAGACCATAATTAAAAAGAAAACGGCATGGGGTTCCCCCTAGAATCCAAACCAGACCCTTATCTGAGCACACAGCCTGGCGAGCGCCCCCCCCCCCCCCAAACCATACCAGGTTACATGCCCTCAACATGAGGGTGGTGGGTTCTTTGGGGCAGGGGTGATCTGATGGGGACAGGGGTCTCTTCCCGACAACCGTGGGCTGTGGTTGTGGGGGTCTTCCAGATTCCGGCCTCCCACCCTATGTGAATGAATATCGGGTACATCGTACCCCTACCCATTCATCAAAAAAGTGTACAAAAAAAATAAAGACACGAGCCAGTTTTGGAAAAGTCCTTTATTAAAAAATAAAAAAATAGTGTCCCCCGATGATCAGTCGCCCGCCCACCCGTCCGAAAAATAGGAAAAAAAAAAAAAGCTCCTGCTTCTATGGATGTTTCCCGCACTATGAGCTGTTTTGATTTTTGACAGCTCTTTTATAGGGACCTGACGTCACGAGCCGCCCCACAATGCACTGCTCTGGTGCCATGATGTCAGTAATTTATTCACTGCAGCTGAGCAGTGCATTGTGCGGAGGCTCGTGACGTCAGATCCCTATAAAATAGCTGTCAAAATCAAAACAGCTCAGAGTGCGGGAAGTGTCCGAAGAAGCAGGAGCTTCTTTTTTTTCTTTTTTTTTCCTTTTTATCGGTTGCGGGCGGGCGACTGATCATCGAGGGGGACACAATTTTTTTTATTTTTTAATAAAGGACTTTTCCAAAACTGGCTTTTGTCTTTATTTTTTGTAAACTTTTTTGGTAAATGGGTAGGGGTACGATGTACCCGATATCCATTCACATAGAGGAGGGGGCCGGGATCTGGGGGCTTCCAGATTGCGATAAGCCTCCCCCCGCAGACCCCCACAACCACAGCCCACGGTTGTCGGAAAGAGACCCCCGTCCGCTGACACCCGCTGCCATCCATATCCGATCCTGTTCGTGAAATCTGGACGGATGGAAACCCCATAGAGAGCAGCGGGGGCTGTGACACCTCCCTCTCCACACTGCAAGTGGAGACAGAGCTGTCATCCGCCGGCTCAGCGGACCGTGTGAAAGAGCCCTTATAGATAAGGTCATCTCCACTTCCACCAAGGGGGATAGAAATATATTACTGCCTAATCTAGCCTTTCTCAGCCAGGGTTCCTCCAAACGTTTCTAGGGGTTCATTGAGCAATGAACAATTAGAACAATTACTGTCTCTCAGTAACAATGATTTCATGACGATGTAGGAATGTCCTTCTCCCACTGACTACTGATATAAGGGAATCCTTCTCCTATTGATTACCAATAAGAAACCAATAAATAGACCACTTGGAATGATCTACATACAGATCTGGCCTGAACTCATGTTTGTACAGAATTTGGCTTGTTTGGGGGGGTTAGTGAATGGCTGAACTAAATGGTTTTAGTATTAATTCTGCTGCTAAATGTGGCGGTTTCCTGCTCAGGCTGGTGTATAGAGAGTCAGGGGCCCCAGGCACCCTAACACCCACTGACACATTCCTCTGGTCCATTCAGTTGTCATTTGGGGATTCCCAACAGACAGGAGAATGTAAACACAATGTAAAAAAAAGGTATATGGCACCCAAAAAAAATCATATCTTGTCTGGTATAGATTTTCAGATGGATCTCAATGCAAAAAAAAAAATAAAAAATCTGAGCATGCAGTAGGCATGCCCCCTCCTGAACAATACCAGGCCAAATGCCCTCAACATAAGAAGAGTATCTTGCCAAGTTCATTCCCTCCTGGTTAGAAAGTTGAACAAGTACAATATATGAGCTTGTATCAGGGAACATTAGGGATCTGTACAACATAAATCATCGGGAAATGTGTATCTGTCTACAGAAAACAGGGGAGGTATTGGAACTCTAATGTTAACTATATTGATGAGCTGAACTATCCTGGGTTTGGTTTGATGTCACACCGGATTCCATTTGATATCAATGGGAGTTGAATCTGACATTTACAAATGCCCATTTTCTGGGCTAATAGGCAAGGAGGTGAGTGTCTTCAGAAAGATGGACTGGGCTTCATCTAAACATTGACAATAAAAAAATGCTGAAGGCCTGTGATTGGCTCTATACTAGTTTTGTATACATATATTTGTCTCTTCCACAGTTTGGTGACTGTGGTGGGTTTCTTGGCCAAAACTCTGTCACCAAGGATGTTCTAGAGGTTTTCTATTGGATTTAGATCAGGACTCTGGGCTGGCCATTTCATTATTTCAATGTTTTCAGCTTCAAGGAACTGCGTTACCCATTTTGATGTGTGACAGGGGGCATTGTCATGCATGAAAATTGCTGGCTGATTGGGTAATGAACGCAGGATAGGAACCGCGTGTTTTAGAAGAAGGTTCTGATAAACATTTGTATTCATTTGTATTTATTTAGCCATGTAGCTGTATAAGAGGCCAAACTCCTGCTGCAGAAAACATCCCCCAAACCATGATGCTTCCCCCTCCACCATTCACCAACTTCTTTACACACTTTGGGGTCAGTCTTTCCCCAGTTTGATGACGAATATAATGTTTCCCATCTGACCCAAATAAATTAAACTTGCTTTCATCACTAAAGTGAACTTTGAACCATCCATCCACACAACATGCTCCGCAGCAAAGGTTAGTCTAGCCTTTTGATTCTTTCTGCAAATGAGAGCTTTGGTCACTGCAGAGCGGGCCTTCAGTCCGAATTCTCCTAAACCGGGAGACACTGTATGACAAGACAGATCCTTACTCTGTTCAAAATTGAACTGGCGAAGAATTGCAGCTGCAGTGTTGAACCGATTGCCCATTGAGATTCTCCGCATTATCCTGTCCTCTTCTGCATTTGACAACCAGCCTTGTTAGGGGACTTTAATGAGTTAGTGACTTTGTAAAGATGCAATATTCTAGAAATCACAGATTTCGAATGACAAACTTCTCTTGCTATGGCTGTAAGGGTCATCTCTTTGGCCTTCATCTGGACAACCTGCAGCTGGAGGGTTTCAGTCACTTTATAACTGCTCACCATCTTGCAAAGACAGTAAAAACAGGAAAGTTAGGCTGCCAGTTAAATAGGGGTTGTGAGATAATGAAAGAAATTAACACAAGGTGCCAGATTACCACCAATAACTGGGGGGGGGGGGGGGGGCGGGGTGTTACTTTAATTTTGATTAATGTTCTTCTTCAAATCTCATTGAAGTTTTTTATATTGTGCTTCAAAATATACTGTATGTACTCATGATAAAATATGCCTAACAAATAGGACTAAGCACTGACCTTGAAATTTAGGAGATCGAAGGTCGTTCTCTAATTTTGATATCCAGTTTATATCATTAGTGTTAGTTTTGGATAGGGTAGGGGATGCTTAAAGTGATTGTAAACCCTTACAATATATATTATAAGGTTGATATAAGGAGCGTTTGACCTTGGGTTGCTATGATAGGTCCCTGTATTTCAATAATACATGTCCGACCTAACCAAAACATGCATATAAGAAGGTGTTCTGTTCAAGGGTCAGAACTTAAGATGGTTAGATGGTCAGGACAAATTTAGGGACTCAAATGTAAAAGGTAAATAATAGCAATTTATTAGTGAAAAAATCATATGTAATTACATAACCGTTCAGATATTAATCGTATATATAGTGTATAACCAGTATAAACAAGAAACAAGACATACAACATTAAACATAAAACAATGCCGGGGGTCGCGTAACTAGTTAGCATGGAGGAGTCTCGTTCGTTATCGGAATTAACCAGACAAATCGCTCCACCAACTAAGAACGGCCATGCACCACCACCCACAGAATCGAGAAAGAGCTATCAATCTGTCAATCCTTTCCGTGTCCGGGCCGGGTGAGGTTTCCCGGGCCGGGTGAGGAGATTGAAGGTTGTTCTCTAATTTTGATATCCAGTTTATATCATTAGTGTTAGTTTTGGACAGGGTAGGGGATGCTTAAAGTGATTGTAAACCCTTACAATATATATACCCAATGAAGTGACTAGCCTCAGGTGATACACAGAGCTGAAAAAAAAAATCCTCCTACATAAGTTGTACCTGTTTATCTGCAGCCCTCTCTCCTGTACAACTGTTCAAAGTTTATCATTTACACACCATTTCTGAGGTTCGGATGGCAAGGTGTGGGGATCTTATGTCACACACTGCACACTACAAAGAAAAGAGCTGAGTGTAATCTGAGACCTGAGTGGAGGAGGAACACCACTTCCTACACAGTCTCATTGAAAAACACACACAACTGAGGCTCTCAATCAAAGGCTGTGTGCTGGAGCCCCCATCCCCCAAGAATCAGTGGTGTTAGCATAACCTGTCAATAGTGACTCATGCAGAAGGAGACAGCAGCCAAAAATCACACTAGGTGTATGGATTGAGGCACGTACACACCATAGTAGGATATGCATTGTTCATTTTTTTATTTCATAGGTTTACAACCACTTTAAACCCCCACCCATAATTGCTAGGCTTTTTTTGTTGCACTGGAGAGATTTCCCCTCACTCCCTTTCCTAAAGGTTTAACAGGAACTTTTGAGGAATTCCCTTCCTAGTGAGGGGACATCATTACTTGGATCATTGTCACTGCAATAGGTATTTGCTCCTTTTTCAGTGGTGAGCATAATATTTCACCACAAGGACAAAGAGAGAGGGTTAATCACCCCAGTGGGACACAGAGGGCAGTCAAGGTCTGACAGGGGTTCTAATCCTTCCCTACTCCATCCAAAAAAAAGGCCTTGTCTGTGATTTATTTTTCCTTTGTAAACTCAGTCAACCTTGCATAGGGCAGGGTGTAGAATTGGAGGCTGATGGGAATAACAACATATCAGACAGGTTTTCAAACCTATCCATACCAAAAGTGGCTCACTGGCAGGTCAGCAGAGGTCACCTCAAACATCCTCACATCTTTCAAAAAGACTGGATCAAGGGTCTTTCATTTTATGTTTTGGTGCACTAAATTTAGTAGTTGCGTAATTATCACTAAAGTCCATCTGCTTAGATTTTGGTTTTAACCTCCCCAAAGTAACCATCTATTCCTCACCTCTGCACACTTCTTTGCTTACATTTGTGCCCCCCTATCCACAGCTCAACTCGGTATCCCCCCGTTTTTACAGCTTGATGCTGCAGCTCCAGAACGCACTGGTCCTGGGTTTTTTTTTTTGCAGCTTAACCACTTCCCGCCCGCCCTATTACAGATTGACGGCGGGAATGTGGTTGTGTTATCCTGACCGGACGTCATATGACGGCGGCAGGATAACACAGCTCTGGGCGCCCCCCGGGGGCGCGCAGAGCGGCGATCGGTGATGCGAGGTGTCAGTCTGACACCCTGCAGCTCCGATCTCGGTAAAGAGCCTCTGACGGAGGCTCTTTACCATGTGATCAGCCGTGTCCAATCATGGCTGGTCACATAGTAAATAGGAACAGCCGTTGATCGGCTTTCCTTAGTTCGTGCCTGACAGGCACGAGTAAAGGAGCGCCGATCGGCGGCTCCCCTGACAGGGGGGGGGGGGTCGGCACTGGTAATCAGATCATTGATTACCAGTGCAGACCCTCGGGGGGGGGGGATGCCACTAGATCCACCAGGGATGCCCACTATGAACCCAGGGATGCCCACTATGACCCCAGGGATGCCCACTATGGCCACCAGGGATGGCAATCAGGGCTCAGGGAGCCCCCCATTGCCCTCCCCATCAGTGATGCCCACCAGTGTCCTCCCTATCAGTGCTGCCCACAAGTGCCCATCATTGCCATCCTTTAGTGTCGCCCACCAGTGCCCATTATTGCCCACCAGTGCCGCCTATCAGTGCCCATTAGTGCCCATCAGTGCCGCCCGTCAGTGCCGCCCATCAGTGCCCATCAGTGCCCACCAGTGCCACCTATCAGTGCCCATTAGTGTCCGTCAGTGCCACCTATCAGTGCCCGTCAGTGCCACCTATCAGTGTCCATCAATGCCGCCTATCAGTGCCCAGCAGTGCCGCCTATCAGTGCCCACCAATGCTGCATATCTGTGCTACCTATCAGTGCCACATATCAGTGCCTATCAGTGCCGCATATCAGTGCCGCCTATCAGTGCCGCCTATCAGTGCCACCCCATCAGTGCCACCCCATCAGTGCCACCCCATCAGTGCCACCCCATCAGTGCCTCCTCATCAGTGCCTGTCAGTGCAGTCTCATCAGTGCTCATCAGTGCAGGAAAAAACTTATTTATTTACAAAATTGTATAACATAAACAAAAAAACTTTTTTTTTTTTCAAACTTTTCGGTCTTTTTTTATTTGTTTAGCAAAAAGTAAAAATGGCACAGGTGATCAAATACCACCAAAAGAAAGCTCTATTTGTGGGGGGGAAATGACATAAATTTGGTGTAGGTACAGTGTTGCATGACCGCGCAATTGTCATTCAAAATGCAACAGCGCTAAAAGGGGAAAATTGGCCTGGGCAGGAAGGGAGTGAAGTGCCCTGTATTAAAGTGGTTAAAAACACCTATGCCACTTGGAGCTCCTAAAAGCCCTGTGTGTGCATGAGGCCATAAAATAAGATGGAGGGGCATTTTTAACCACTTAAGCCCCGGAAGATTTTACCCCCTTCCTGACCAGGGCCTATTTTGCGATTCGGCACTGTGTGACTTTAACGGACAATTGCGCGGTCGTGCGACGCTGTACCTAAACAAAATTGACGTCCTTTTTTTCCCACAAACAGAGCTTTCTTTTGGTGGTATTTGATCACCTGTGCGATTTTTTGATCATGCGCTGTAAACAAAAAAAAGCGTCAATTTTGTAAAAAAACAATATTTTTCACATTTTTTATATGACATTCCCCCAAAAAAATGTAAAAATCTAAATTTTTTAACATTTTCGGCCAATTTGTTTTATGCTACATATGTTTGGTAAAAAAAATCGCAAAAAAGCGTATTTTGATTGGTTTGCGCAAAACACAGGGAAGAATGACAGGCAGCTTTGTTTACATCAGCCGCCTGCCTTTTTTTCCGGTGTCACGGACGATCGCGAGTGCCCGGCGGACATCGGGTCCGCCGGGCACACGCGCGGGGGGGGTCCGTGACCGCGCAGGAGCGGGAGCGCGCCTCCGGCGGCGCTCGCTCGCTCCCTAGAAGCCTCACAGGCTAGCGACGTAGACCTACGTTGCTTTGCCTGTGAGGGGCTGACCGCCGCAGTAAATAGTCGTGCGGCGGTTGGCAAGTGGTTAAGCTGCAAAAAAAAAAGTCTGACGCTCCTAGCAGCAGCTGCAAAAAAGGCCCTGTGTGCATGGGGCCTAAGTGTAAATCCACTAAATGTGGACCTACATTTTAAGCTGACTAATAGATAATAGCCAGACCTAATGTCTGGTAGTCACCACCATAGAGTTACCACCATACAGCCATTTGAGGTTTGTTGAAGGAAGGAGGAATGAGAAATGTTGGACATTTTTGTTCAATCGCTTTTTTTTTCTCCTCATACTATAGTCTTGGTGGTGTCTGCCACAGGCCTAGTCCAGTCCAGTTTATGGCTAAACACGAATGGCTGCATGATGCTACTATATAAACTTAAGGACCTGGCTCCGGTCATAACTGTAGTCAGATTATACCTTCACACCTGGCCACCATTTGTCCCAAACCAACTTTGGCTCCTTAGCTGGTTATTATAGTGTGTAGGCAACCTGTAATGCCTGGATTACTTCTGCTCTTTAGTCTTCTGTGTGTCGTGTGAGTTACAACATTTGCCCTCAGCAGCATTCTTGAGGTTTTTTTTTTCCACATTCATTTCTCGATAAGCAGGGACCAAAGTCCTCTCCTCTTTTGGGCAAGGAGAACAAACAAGATCTTGATGGAGCAGTTATTAATTTCAGGCAGGAGGTATAGTCTTGTCTCTTGGCAACATGTCTTCCTGGTAGACTTTCACACACCAATCAATACTTTGGGAGGTTCGCTGCTAGCAGCAAACTTCTATTTAAAGAATTTAGGAAAGCATTGTAAATGTATACTCTACTGAGCACTAGATAAAGTTTATTCAATCTCCCTTTAATTCAATTTCGGTATAGCTCTATTAAAATCTTCTACATGATACATTTATAAAGACCCACACATGCTTTTTTTGGATCATTTATAATCTCTGTTTCCTCTGTTTCTGTAGCTCTAATGATTGCACACATTGGGGTTGATTTACTAAAGCCAAATAGACTGGTGTTGCTCCAGAACTTAGTAAATGAGCAGAAGCTCTGCTGACTTACTCCAATCATGTGGAAGCAGAAATGCTTTTTTCTTATTTTCCTTGCACGTGATTGGGTATTCTTTGCATTGTGAAGCTTTACCTCATTTACTAAGCTTTGGAGCTACTGCACTTGCAGAGTGCAACAGCACTTTGAAAAGTACATAGTCTATTCGATTTAGTAAATCAACCCTAATATGTATGTGTATGTACTGTATATATGTTATGCATTTTATTACTTAATATAAAACAGACTCCACCACAATCATTAATTCCCTTTATCATGTGGCTTATTATATATATAGGGGGTGTACTGAAAGTAATGCAAAGGAGGGCATTACTTTTTTATTTATTTACATGGGTTGTTTAGATTTCACATGTTGGTAGAGTAACTATCCCTCTATAGTAACCCTTCTTTTTCTTATTTCGCATTGCAGGTAAATAATAGATTGCAAGCAGGATTGTCCAAGGAGGGGTGCAGGCTGTCTGACAATGTTTATGGAGATGACACCATTGACAAGAGTCACCAGTGACAAAACAAAAAAATGCAGATTGTTTGGTTTTAGATGTTTTACAGGGATTTTTTCAACTTTCGGCAGTAATCAAATGGCAACACGACTCTACTACGTCTGTTTTAGATGTTTATATGGGTTAGGTGGCTTTCGAAAACTCTAAATTACATTTTTGACACTTAACTTTTGATATTGTGGTATAGTGCATCCATTTTTTCTTCACTCCTTATTTCATGCTTCACATACAGTGGGTACGGAAAGTATTCAGACCCCCTTAAATTTTTCACTCTTTGTTATATTGCAGCCATTTGCTAAAATCATTTAAGTTCATTCTTCTTCCTCATGAATGTACACATAGCACCCCATACTGACAGAAAAACACAGAATTGTTGACATTGTTGCAGATTTATTAAAAAAGAAAAACTGAAATATCACATGGTCCTAAGTATTCAGACCCTTTGCTGTGACACTCATATATTTAACTCAGGTGCTTTACATTTCTTTTGATCATCCTTGAGATGGTTCTACGCCTTCATTTGAGTCCAGCTGTGTTTGATTATACTGATTGGACTTGATTAGGAAAGCCACACACCTGTCTATATAAGACCTTCCAGATCACAATGCATGTCAGAGCAAATGAGAATCATGAGGTCAAAGGAACTGCCTGAAGAGCTCAGAGACAGAATTGTGGCAAGGCACAGATCTGGCCAAGGTTACAAAAAGATTTCTGCTGCACTTAAGGTTCCTAAGAGCACAGTGGCCTCCATAATCCTCAAATGGAAGACGTTTGGGACGACCAGAACCCTTCCTAGAGCTGGCCGTCCGGCCAAACTGAGCTATCGGGGGAGAAGAGCCTTGGTGAGAGAGGTAAAGAAGAACCCAAAGATCACTGTGGCTGAGCTCCAGAGATGCAGTCAGGAGATGGGAGAAAGTTGTAGAAAGTCAACCATCACTGCAGCCCTCCACCAGTCGGGGCTTTATGGCAGAGTGGCCCGACGGAAGCCTCTCCTCAGTGTAAGACACATGAAAGCCCGCATGGAGTTTGCTAAAAAACACCTGAAGGACTCCAAGATGGTGAGAAATAAGATTCTCTGGTCTGATGAGACCAAAATAGAACTTTTTGGCCTTAATTCTAAGCGGTATGTATGGAGAAAACCAGGCACTGCTCATCACCTGTCCAATACAGTCCCAACAGTGAAGCATGGTGGTGGCAGCATCATGCTGTGGGGGTTTTTTTCAGCTGCAGGGACAGGACGACTGGTTGCAATCGAGGGAAAGATGAATGCGGCCAAGTACAGGGATATCCTGGACAAAAACCTTCTCCAGAGTGCTCTGGACCTCAGACTGGGCCGAAGGTTTGCCTTCCAACAAGACAATGACCCTAAGCACACAGCTAAAATAACGAAGGAGTGGCTGTTCTTGAATGGCCCAGCCAGAGCCCTGACTTAAACCCAATTGAGCATCTCTGGAGAGACCTAAAAATGGCTGTCCACCAACGTTTACCATCCAACCTGACAGAACTGGAGAGGATCTGCAAGGAGGAATGGCAGAGGATCCCCAAATCCAGGTGTGAAAGACTTGTTACATCTTTCCCAAAAAGACTCCTGGCTGTATTAGATCAAAAGGGAGCTTCTACTAAATACTGAGCAAAGGGTCTGAATACTTAGGACCATGTGTTATTTCAGTTTTTCTTTTTTAATAAATCTGCAACAATGTCAACAATTCTGTGATTTTCTGTCAGTATGGGGTGCTATGTGTACATTCATGAGGAAGAAGAATGAACTTAATTGATTTTAGCAAATGGCTGCAATATAACAAAGAGTGAAAAATTTAAGGGGGTCTGAATACTTTCCGTACCCACTGTAAATAATGGCTCCTGCAAGCATGCTTTGGATGTGCAGTCCATTTTTCTGTTTGGCATGCATTCATTCTTTATCTATTAGCAACATTTTGGATAGGTTCCCCCTTTGTCCTACGACAATACGTGAAAGTGGTGTTGTGCATTGTGGTGATGTACATTCTTATTGGCACCCCAATGCCCCTTACCATCACATCTGCTTTGATATACACAAAACACAATGGCGCATGACCATGCGTTGTGGCACACTAAGTTACACAAAATAGTGTATGCACCTGTTTTTATGCATTTTGGTGCATGAGATAGCCCAATCAAATAAATGGACTGCCTTTACACTGCTCACCTTAATGCAAAGCATGATGCACATTCTTTACAGCTTCCCAAAGGTGTTCGCACAATACTCAGTATATTCAGTGAATGAATGAAGCATTATTTTATATCTTTGAGCAGCCTTAAAGTGACCCAAATCTAGCAAACGGAATGGAATCAGTTACTGACCATAGTCATTAGTCAGCAACCACCATTTCTGGCCAGATCAAATGAAACCACTCCACTTGAAAAGTTTATTCAATCACCATTGTACCCCTAGAGATAAACTGATGGCAAAGATATCCCCTCCTTGTTTTGCTTCCCTATATAATAAACATGCAATCCTTATTCATGAACTGGCCTGAAAGACATATTCTAACAATCTCTCAGCATGTCTGACTTTCATCTTAACTCTTTAGCTATTGGTAAAGCTGTGCTCTGGCCAAACCATCCTTTTATAAACAATACTCCCCACACCCCTCTCCAGTGATCAATGGAGCAACAAAAAAAAAAAAAAATTGAATCAAATTGCCCCAAATCCATGATCATGGCATGCCAGGTCCTGGGTCTTCTCACTTCCTTGCTGCAGAGTGGAAAGTTTGTTTTTCTTTGCCCATGTTGCTGCCTAGTGACATGGACACTTTCCTTTGGCTGTCCATCAATGGGGTCCTCATGGCTGTTAATGGGGTTCTCACGGGTCCTGAATATTGAGAGAGGTAGTGACACTACTAGTTGGCGGTGGGCCCAGACGGATGTGATGGATTGCTGTCCCCATTGGTGTGAGAGGCAGCGCAAAGAACACAGGATGGCATGGGGCCTTTTTTGGGTGGGTGGGATGTGCAGGGGGTTGAAACAGAATAAAATAGAGATTATTGCGCTAACTTTAAAAAATGTAAGCAGCTGACATCAATCACTGAACTAAGGAGGGTGATAAATCAATAAATACAAAAATATGTGCAGCGCTAGAAGAAAAAAATTCCCAACAAAATAAATTGTCCAATCGCAGGAAACATTCCACAAATAAAGTAAACAATTGATGGTGAGAAAAAGTCCAATATATAATGGTGCAAATCATATATAAGTGCTGCACTTATATATGATTTGCACCATTATATATTGGACTTTTTCTCACCATCAATTGTTTACTTTATTTGTGGAATGTTTCCTGCGATTGGACAATTTATTTTGTTGGGAATTTTTTTCTTCTAGCGCTGCACATATTTTTGTATTTATTGATTTATCACCCTCCTTAGTTCAGTGATTGATGTCAGCTGCTTACATTTTTTAAAGTTAGCGCAATAATCTCTATTTTATTCTGTTTGTACACATTTTTGACCTTTGTTATTGCTGCTTTCTTTCACATATGTGTTAATTCACTTATGTACACATAGTTTTTTCTTTGTGTCACTTACATATAGTTTTTTATCGCTCTTGATTTGAACATGCCAGCAATGGATGTTTATGAATACAGAGCTAATAGAACTGTAATTACCGATGGAGTTTTTATCTCCACCAAATCCGATACTGAGGTTGGCGGTTTGTTTTTAAGACTTAAAAATCTTATGGTGTCAGAATTACATTCTGAATGGGACATTGCGTTTTTAGAATATTATATCTCTAAATCAATGGTTCCGAGAAGCCTGAGATGGGAGGTATCCCCCCAATCAGACGATACAGCCTTAGAGGCTTGGTCCGATTATTTCAATAATGCTGGTTTACAGTTATTACGGCATCTTGTTGAGATTAAACGTACCAAATTAACCTCCCTAGACAGGGAGATTAAAGAGTTAAAAGAAAAAGTTACCCCTTTTAACACCACAGCTGAGTACAAAACTCTCTCTGAAAATCTTCAAAAGTATTTAGAGAAAGAGGAAAGGGAACAAAAAACTAAGAAACAAAAAAAGTTTATGAGAGACATGTCCGATTATGATAACCGTACTGTCTTTCAATGGCAAAGGAATCTACTGAATAGTGATCCTAATGATGGCAATCAGACGGACCATGTGATTCCTAATGCTCCTGGGGCTACCTCTGTTCAAACTTCTCTTCCACCCAAAACACAAAAGAAGCCAAAAAACAAGGGTCCCCCCCATAAAAAAGGAAAAAATCCAAAAAATCAGAATTGGAAGGGTAACCATCCACCACAAACACCACATGAAAGAGGCCCTGTTAAGAATAACTGGTATCCTCCTCATCCAGTGAATTCCCCTAGGGGACAGTGGTCTCATAATGAGAATTATCAAAGACATTTCTCTCCCCCTCCATTTAGACCTTACCCTCAACAAACATATGCTAAACCATATAATGTGAACACACATAATAGGTTTTCTCCTTTGAGGCAACAACCTAGACATGATGATCAGTCTCGTTCATACGATGAGGAGTATGACCATCAAAATAGTTCACCCTTTAATTATAACCAGCCACGCCCAGGACCCAGTCATGAATGGGATTTTCCCCGGCAACACAACAAGGGAAAAAGGGGTGCGGATCCAAGCGAGGTACCAGAGGGGGGTGGCGGATCCAAAGAAAAAAGAATAAAAACTTGATTGGATCCGGTATCTTCAACCTTAGCAAGGTGGAACTCAGTCCTGATGAGCTATACACCTTGGATAGAGGTTTGAAGTTCGCTCCACCCAAACCCATTAACAAATTTAGTACATTTATCGATGTCCACAAATATGTACGCAAAATAAATGTACAAAGGTACATTCTGTCAAAACCCAGAACAGAAGTACCACATGAATATACCTCTTCTATTAAACATTTCGGATTATCAAATCCATCTTTATTTAACCCCCCTGGTCCGGTTGCTCCATCAGTGGCGGTGTTTAAAGATTTGGTGTTTAAAGATCTGGCTGAGTTAGCTGTTAAGAAACCCTATATACAGCCTCAACTGAAAAAGGGTCTAAAATCTCTGTGTGAACAGAAAGACCTCATAGTGCGCCCTGCAGACAAGGGCGGCGGCATCGTCGTCCTTGATAAACAGGACTACTATGATGAAATGGGTAGAATCCTAGGCGATCAGGACACCTATATTAAAATACAAAATAACCCTACTACTTCTTTTAAGAAGGAATTGGTGAGACTGGTGGAGAAAGGCTATGAAAGGAACTTAATAAACAAGAAAGAAAGGTCTTTTTTGGTTCCCACAGCCCCTCGCATCCCAGTCATGTACTATTTACCGAAAGTACATAAAAACCCGGTAAATCCTCCTGGTCGCCCTATTATTAGCGGCATCAATTCTATTACATCACGTATTGGCAAATACATCGATTTCTATCTACAACCGCTGGTTATTGAAACTCCTTCCTTCATTAAGGATACCTGTGATGTTATCAACAGGCTGAAAAATATCAAGTTAGAAGGTGAACATCTGATGGTGACAGCAGATGTCACCTCTCTCTATACTTGTATCCCTCATGATCAGGGTTTAAATGCTGTTGACCATTTCTTAAAGACAGATAAATCTATCTCTCCTTCACATCGAGATTTCATTCTAGATCTGTTGATATTTGCCACCGGGAGGAATTACTTTTGGTTCAATCACCAATACTTTTTACAACAAAGGGGTGTGGCCATGGGGGCGAAGTTCGCCCCTAGTTTGGCCAACCTCTTTATGGCCAAATGGGAGGAGGATGTCGTCTTTCCTTATGACGCACCCGAGCTGGTTCTCTGGGTGCGTTATATAGACGACATCCTCCTCCTGTGGAAAGGGGACACCTCATCTCTCGAGACATTCATGTCATTCTTGAATGATAACACGAGAGGTATTCATTTGTCTTTTGAATATAGTTCCACCAATATCCATTTCCTAGACCTCAATATTTCCATAGTGGACAATCAGTTTGTCACCAGTACTTTTTTCAAGGACACAGACCGTAACTCGTACCTGCCTGTTGACAGCTGTCATCACAAGGCTTGGTTGGGTGGAATACCTAAGAGTCAATTCATCAGACTTAGGAGGAATTGTACTCATGAACATGAATTCCTCCAACAACCCCAGCTGCTAAAGGATAGGTTCTTAGTTAAGGGTTATAATTCTGATGCTCTTGAGTCCACTATAAGGGAAGTAACCCAGATTGATAGAGCACAATTACTTTCTGGGTCTAAAAATAGAAATAAAACAAAAAACCAGTCTGATTTTGCTAAATGGTCCTTTTTTACCAATTTTTCTATTCAGCATAATTCCATCAAGAGAATTATATCCAAACATTGGGATGTACTTAGAAATGACCCCATTTTGGGTACCGTTTTACCTGTACGACCCTCGGTCACTTTCAGAGGTGCACCTGCATTAAGAGGACAATTAGCTCCCAATGTACCGGATGAACCAATTAAACCAAAAAAATTTTTTGCTGATCTTATTGGTTTTTATCCCTGCCGGAAGTGCAGAGTGTGCGAATATAATTGTGATAAAAGAAGGAAATTTACATCCTTTCAATCTTCTGTCACAGGGAGTCTTCACCATATCAAATTTTTCGCCACTTGCATAACTACTCATATTGTTTATTTGTTAACGTGCCCCTGTAAAAAGCAGTACGTGGGACGCACTATAAGGTCCTTTAATGTGCGTGTTAATGAACATATTACGAGCATTCTCACAGGCAAGGATAAGCATACTGTAGGTAAACATTACCTTCTTTATCACCATAAAGATCCCACTGGCACTTTATTTCAGGTCATAGACCAGTATGTACCTCCCTGGAGGGGTGGCTCAAAAATTCGTGGTGTCTCTAGGAGAGAGACATACTGGATCTATACTTTGAAGTCCTACCATCCTTTTGGGTTGAATATAGAGTGGGATATAAACGCCTTTATAAACACAGCTTAGCGTACTAAATATCCCACTCCCATCTGCCTTTCTGGCTATCTTTAGCCTTATATGTTCCCTTTATCCTCATTCGTTCTTTTATGTGATTTTATTATTTTTATTCACGATATTTTTTAAAATATTTTTAAAATATTTTTATCATATTTGTCTTTTGGCTGTATACATCATGTAGTTATGTAATAAAAATATTTTTTGTTATAGATATCCTGTATTAAGGGTCACCTAATATGGAGATAGACTATGGACTGTATATAGACAAAATTTGTTATTATGTCCCTTTAACTGTGGACAATTGACATTTTTGTTTTTTTCAATATACTGGTTTCTCAATAAATGAGCCCACTATGTTGATATATTATGGTTTAGACAACTAAACTGATTTTTTCCTCTCCCCTTTTTGTTGGCGCTGTTTAACTATAACGTCATCTTTTTATTCTCCCCCTTTTTTTGTTCTCTTATTGGCGATATTCACTACTCGCTGAATCGGCCAATCTGAGCTGTCTCCATTTCTGTTTTGTTGACCTGGTGCATTGATATGCTCCAACTTCCGGTAAGGCGGTCCGCCTTGCCGTGCTGACATCACTTCCGCCCAATCCCGGATGTGATGTCGGCATATCCGGTCTTACACTTCAGATGGAGGCTTGGGGTTGATGATGGTTAAATGCCGTCCCCCCTCGATGTTTTGACGCTGACATCACTTCCGCCTATTCCCGGATGTGATGTCAGCACTTCCTGTCTTACAATTCAGAAAGAGGCTTGGGATGTACGATGGCTAATGCCATCCCCTCCAGGCATTTCATCACTTCCTGTTTCCCCTTATGATTTAATAGACTTCATTTTTGGCGCTATACCATAGTGAGGCTTGGAACGCACGCCGGTTTTACTTCCGGTTTCCATGCAGTCCACCGCCTACTTCCTACAGGTGTACCCAATTAATTCTACCTCTATATATATATGAACACTGGCTACCTGCTGACTTTATCTTTTGAAAAAGGCATTTATGCCGAAACATGTAAAGAGGACTTGGTCAGCCCAGCTGTTTTACATCTTATATGCCTGTCTTTCACGGATGTCTGTAAGTGTATCAGCTTTATTGATATTAAATTGATTTTAGCAATATTACGCTATATGTCCCTCCATTTTTTTCGGTTTTACCACCCACCATGTGGAAGGGGAATCTCTGAACTATTCCATCTACCGGAGATTTGCATGGTTGCCGTTGGAATCGGTGAAAAATCTGTGGGGACACTCCATCATTTTTAAGCCTGTTTGACTCCTACACTATAAGGTGTTTTGGGGTCCCATCCATCTGGTGAGCGCAATATATTTCTACCTTCACTGGTGACGGGATTTGCTGCACTTATATATGATTTGCACCATTATATATTGGACTTTTTCTCACCATCAACTGTTTACTTTATTTGTGGAATGTTTCCTGCGATTGGACAATTTATTTTGTTGGGAATTTTTTTCTTCTAGCGCTGCACATATTTTTGTATTTATGTGCAGGGGGTTGTTTTATCAGATGTCATGGGATGTTTTAATGGATGTTATGGGATGCAGCCTGCAGTATAAAAAATAAATGTTTGGTTTGCTTGTGCATTGAAACAAAGAGTGGAGGCAGAAGGAGTAGGTAGCTGGTAGCAGGCACTGCTAATAATCTTCTCCAACAATTCTTAAGCAGGGTTCTGTGGAAACCCTAATGTTCCACCAGAGGTTGTTAGAGGTTGCTTAGAGCTGTGGCTGATTACATTCCCATTTGATGGTGTCTGCCTGTTCCAGGGCCAACACCACTTTTCAGAGCCAGCTGCATGACACCAATCACCCTTTTTTACCTGTCTGTGGGGATTGAATACTGAATACCACTGTAAGGGTTTTATTCTCTCTACTGACCACCAATGTAAGAGCAATTTTTCTCATTGACCACTGATGAATTGTTTTAAATAAAGGTCCCCTAAAACCAAAAATGTATTTTAGGGGTTCCTCTGGAGTAAAAAGGTTGAGAAAGCCTGATATACCCAATCACTGTTTCCCAAAAATATTCTCGATCGTCCAACAATGTCTGCTCCCCATAGTTTATCCCAGGTCTGGCAGAAAATGTAGCACCCCCCAGGCACATTTAAGATCTGGCCATCCATTGTTTATATATGGAATAAGGATCCAAGGTGAAAAAAGCTTGACACAGGGGATTTATACAGGTCCTTAATGAAGCTGCCTCTTATTAATTACATCTTGCATGGAAACATTCAGAGTGGAGTGTTATCACGGCTCATTATTCAGACATCATTTATACAATCAGCGTCAATGTAAAAGCGTTTGGCTTTGGAAGGGGGGTGGCTGTAATAGTTGACCCCTGGCTTGCCTGCCGCCGCTGGAATTTTCTGTTACTCCAGGAGTGGATGGAGAAAAAGGATAGACAATGGGATTTTACATCAAGCCATGCTATCAGGAGTCTGCCTTATCCACAGCATGTTTTTCTATTAGTCTAACACTCCATTGTGCATCCTCTTATCAGCTGAAATGTTGATGTAATGCCTGGCTCCCAACTGCTTGTGTATCCCACCAAGTTACATATTTCACTTACGTTTAAGGGGGAGCTGGTGGGAGATTCCTTATCAGCATTCTCACAAGGCATACATTGGGGGGAGGCAGGGGGCTGGAAGAAGCCATAGATGAGAGTAATGATTATTAACCATTGGCTAATCTCATTAACCTCGTGCAGACTCACATTCACGTCAAGGCTAACTATTAAAAATAGTTCAACCTAAAGTATTCCCTAGGAAATAGTTCTACTTTGTTACATATAGGAACCTATTGACTTTAGGTAAGTAACACATACGCATGTGAAGCATCTCAACTGCATGGTCTTGGCTATGATTGTCTAGAAAGTCAGGCTGGTTGGTAAATAGACCCTGTCACCAACTTCAAATATTGCAGGTAAAAGCGTAGAAAAATTCAGTATTTTAAATTCTTACTCAAAGTGTTTTTCCTTTCCATAAATTATATTCTAATTGCTTCTGAACTTGCTGGCAAATTTGACTACTTCAGGAAGAGTCAATTCACTAGGACATCCGACTCCCTCCTTGCAAGTCAGAGCCCTCTCAGCTTCTGAGAGTGTCTATGCTGGACCAGCTCCTCTGCCCCTCCCTTCACCCCCTACATAACCTTGACACAGCACCATCTTCAGGTCCACGAACAAACTGCAGCACAATACCTGCCTAAAGGCAGACCATCAACACACACACATACAACGCAGGACACTGTCCCTGATGTCCCAGCTCCTCCATCCCTCCCTTCACCTCCCTACATCCTTTTATGTAGAACCTGGGGAGGAGCAAAGGGGAATACTATTGAGTGGGGATCAGCAACCTGTCATTTTCAATCTACCCAGTGGACACTGCTATTGGGGGAGGGGAGGCACAGGGCACTACTGTGTGTGGAGGGGGGGGGGGGCAGAGGACACTACTATGGGGGGAGCAGAAGGGCAGAGGACACTACTATGGGGATGGGTTATATGAAGAGGCAGAGGACACTGCTATTGGGGGCAGAGAACACTGCTATGGGGGAGGGGGGAGAAGAGGGGCAGAGGATACTACTGTGGGGGTGGGGTGATGTGAAGGGGGGCAGAGGACGCTACTATGGAGGAGGGGGCAGAGGACACTACTGTGGGGGGTGATGTGAAGGGGGACAGAGGACATTACTGTGATACTATATGGGGTTGATTAAACTGGAGAGTGTAAAATCTGGTGTAGCTTGGCATAGAAGCTTCTTTTTTATTTTTATTTATTTTTTTGTCAAAGCTTAATTGAACAAGCCTAAAGATGACTGGCTACTATGTAGAGCTGCACCAAATGTTGCTTACTCCAGTTCTAGCAAATCAAAATCTATTTGCTCTTCATGCCAACTTTTTTACCGGGGGCTTGATAGTTCATTCATTAAAAAAAAAGGTGCACCACATCTTTGATCTCTTTCATGTTCTCCAGGTAGTTCTCCACCTCTCAAAGGTTGCCTACCCTTGCTTAGAATGTCACTTTAGTGGCAGCTCTGAATCTGTTGGGGCTGCTGATATCTCATCCACACCCAGCAGCAGTCTCCCAGCTTTTGGATGTCTGCACAAGGATGCTTTTTACTGGTAAATAAGATGCATAACATATGATAACTGCACATATAATCAATGGTAAGATTTCTGATTAAATTAATGGTCTTGCCACAGGGTCTCATTAAAATTGAGGTAGCAATTGACATGTTTTTTCATGTTTATTGCATGACTACTAACAGTGATGTACAAATATAACACTTCTAGGTCTTTATTGCATACAACAAGAGTCATAGTACTCCCCCCGACAATGACTTCATCAGTTTTTACCTCCTAAAGAACAGTGCCATCTTTATTAAGGCATCATCCTGGGTCACCATCTACTTCCTGGACTAAAAGCCAGCTCCTGTTATGGTATACAAATCCTGGTGTCTTTGCAGAGCTTTGCTCTATTTACAAATTTCCAACACAGATCCGCCCCTGCTCAACCTACTCACCTTGCCACAAAGTTACACTGTACTATCTGAATACTGAGGGAGAGGAGGTCTCTGTCACCATTCTATCCAGCACAAAGTCAACAGCCTAAAGCTCAAGGATGGCTTTGCAATTAAAGTATAAATAAAGGCAAACACTTTTTTTAGTTTTGGACAGAGTGGAGAGGGATTAGAAAAAAAATGTTTTGCCTATAGTTCTCTTATTGTTATAGTAGGCAAAACATAGTTGACTCAAGGCCAAGACTGAGCTGGGAATCTGGGTCAGGGTTTAGTGACTCAGGGGCTAAGTAACTCATCTGGCAGCTCTCTCTGGCCCTCCCCCCTGGTCTGGAAGTTTGTAGAAACTTCTAAAACTGGAGGGTGGGAGTGAGGAGCAGCCAATCCCTTGTAAAAGGGCTGGCAGGGGGCAGGCCAACTCATAAATAGGTATGAGTCATGCCAGGAAGGGCAGTTGGGTAGAAGATGGAGTGCTGAGAAGGATATCGGTGGTCCTTGAGGGTGCCCCATAGTCTGGGGGGGGGGGGGACCTCGGGCCTGTGATTTGGGTGCTGTCAGATTCCTTCCAAAACACATGGAGGAAACTTATCCAGGAGGCACAAGAGCATGGAAAAAGGACAGCGGGAGCAGGTCATCACGTCTGAGAGATCTCCTCAGAGTCAGCCAGGTGGGCTCGTGACTGTCAGTTTGGAGGACTGTGGGGAGAATTTAGCCTGGGGAGCTAGTAAAAGGGGCAGCTGCAGCCAGGCGGGTAGGCAGTGCCTGAAGAGGTGGTGCTTTGATCAGTAGCCACAGGAGGAATGTGAGCTGGACACTGAAGTTTTGCTATACAACCAAGGGGCCTTGGGTTCCTGCCTGTAATGGGCTAGTGCTTTTAATCTGACTGAGTGACTGTCAGATCCTTACACAGTGATCCAGCTGGTTCTGCAAGCGAATGCTGGAGGAATAAGTGGAGCTGTATATAGTGCTGTATATAGAGACTATATAGGAAGAGTTGTCCCTGAAGTTTGTTGTTGATGTCAAATGGGCATTCCATAACCTCCCATTTCTTACCCAAGTTATTAATCCTCAATAAAACAAAAAGTGTCTCTGACTCCGGAGTGCCTGTGAAGATTTGGTGTGCCTGGCTGTGCAGGGTGGGGTATTCCAATCACTTGCAGCTCCTTGGGAGGTGCGCTACACCAGTTTACTTATACACCCTGAGTGTTTCTTAAAGTGACAATAAAACCCAAAACAAAATTGTAATATATTACAGCTTACCATTACTCAAATGTGGGGACTACTTTCATGTTTTTACCTTTATTGCCACCTTGTGATCCGGCCAGTTCCACTTCCTGTCTTTGGGTGTCGCCACTCTGGATAGAGGAGCAAATGAACCACCCTTGCACAGCAGCATTGTCAGTATGGGGGGGAGGGTGGTGTTAGATGCAGCAGATTTAGATGGATTTGACTAACAAATTCACCACTTGACCTCAGGAAGATGTCCTTTTTTTCCCACAAATAGAGCTTTCTTTTCGTGGTACCTGATCACTTCTGCGTTTTTTATATTTTGCACTATAAACAAAAAAAGCCAATATTTTTCCTTTCTGCTATAAAACAGATCCAATAAAAAAAAAAAAACGTAAAAATCTAATTTCTTCATAAATTTAGGCCAATTTTTCCACATTTAGTTATGTTACAGCCTATTTTCCTCAAAATTCTACAATCTACAATGACAAGAAGTTTGTTTGAAATCTCTGGAAATTTATTAAAAATAAAAAAGGAAAAAAATCACGTACATACGTATCACGGCCTTTGCTCAAGTCTTTGTTGAAGCACCTTTGGCACCAATTACAGCCTTAAGCCTTTTTGAGTATGATGCTACAAGCTTGGCACACCTATTTTTGGGCAGTTTCTTCCATTCTTCTTTGCAGGACCTTTCAAGCTCCTTCAGATTGGATGGGGAACGCCGATGTACAGCCATTTTCAAATCTCTCCAGAGATGTTAAATCGGGTTCAAGTCTGGGCTCTGGTTGGGCCACTCAAGAACATTCACAGAGTTGTCCTGTAGCCACTCCTTTGTCATTTTGGCTGCGTGTTTAGGGTGTCCTGTTGGAAGATGAAGCTTCGGCCTGGTTTGGGATCCAGAATGCTATGGAGCAGGTTTTCATCAAGGATGTCTCAGTACATTGCTCCATTCATCTTTCCTCTGATCCTAACTAGTCTCCCAGTTCCTGCCACTGAAAAACATTCCCACAGCATGATGATACCATCACCATGCTTCACTGTAGGTATGGTATTGGCCAGGTGATGAGCGGTGCCTGGTTTCCTCCAGACATGACACTTGCCATTCAGGCCAAAGAGTTAAATCTTTGTTTAATCAGACCAGATAATTTGGTTTCTTATGGTCTGAGATTCCTTCAGGTGCCTTTTGCAAACTCCAGGTGGGCTGTCATGTGCCTTTTACTGAGCAGTGGCATCTGACCACTCTACCATACAAGCTTGATTAGTGAAGTGCTGCAGAGATGGTTGTTCCTCTGGAAGTTTCTCCTCCCTCCACAGAGAAACGCTGGAGCTCTTTCAGAGTGACCATCAGGTTCTTGGTCACCTCCCTGATTCCCTGATTAAGGCTCTTCTCCCCCGATTGGTCAGTTTGGCTGGGCAGCCCGCTCTAGGAAGAGTCCTGGTGGTTCCAAACTTCTTTAATTTATGGATGATTGAGGCCACTGTGCTCATTGGGACCTTTAATGCTGCAGAACTTTTTCTGTACCCTTTTCCAGATTTTCTCTCGATACAATTCTGTCTCGGTGATCTACAAACATTTTCTTGGACTTTATGGCTTGATTTGTGCTCCGACATGTACTGGTAACTGTGGGACCTTATTTAGACTGGTGTGTGCCTTTTCAAATCGTGTCCAATCAACTGAATTTAGCACAGATGAACTCCAATCAAGTTGTAAAAACAAGGATAATCAACAGGATGCATCTGAGCTTAATTTCGAGTGTCATGGCAAAGGCTGTGAATACTTATGTACATGGGATTTTTTCATTTTTTATTTTTAATAAATTTCCAAAGATTTCAATCAAACTTTTTTCACCTTGTTGTTATGGGGTATTGTTTGTATAATTTTGAGGAAAATAAAGAATCCATTTTAGAATAAGGCTGTAACATAACAAAATGTGGAAAAAGTGAAGTGTTGTGAATAGGGATGGGTGAACAGTTTGGCCCGAGCATGAGTTCAAGCTGAACATTTGCCGGCCGCTGCGTCCTTAACACCCAATGAGTCATCAGCTATCAATGGGTTTCCGGTGACAGCAGAATAAAAAAAAAAAGTGGCGGTAAAAAAACAGGGTGGGGTTCCACAACCTTATGTGAGCATATAGCCTGGCAGGTCAGTAAAAGGGGCAGACGAGTGAGCACCCCCCCCCCCCCATACTGAACCATACCAGGCCACATGCCCTCAACATTGGTGGGTGGGTGCTTTGGGGCAGGGGGGCCCTGCACCCCCCACCCCACAGCACCTTATCTCCATGTTGATGGGGACAAGGTCCTCTTCCCGACAACCCTGGGCTGTTGTTGTTGGGGTCTGTTGTTGGGGGGCTTATCGGAATCTGGAAGCTCCCTTTAACAAGGTGGCCCCCAGATCCAGGCCCATCTCCCTATGTGAATGGGTATCAGGTACATCGTACCCATTCATCAAAAAAGTGTAAAAAAGTAAGAAACACAGGAAACAGTTTTTAAAAATCCTTTAATAAAAAAGAAAAAAGTGTCTCTCAATGTAAATCCATCATCAATAGCGACGCCCGCTAGACCCGAAAAAAAGAAACAAAATGTTTCTACCTCTCTAAGAGGCCTCCCGCCGACTGCTCTCTCTTTGCTTTAACAGTTCTAATATAGGAAATGGGCAGGGCCACCCAGTTACATCACCTGGTAGCACTGCCCCCCTTCCGACGTCATATGTTCAGGAGGGGCGTTAGTTAGCCCCCCCTTTTCCAGACCTGAAGGGTATGGTATGGACTGGGGGGGAGCCCGTGTAGTTTTTTTCTGCATTTTAATAGCCGGGTGCCAGCAATTGTAAACGCAAATAATTTTAAATAGGATTTTTTCTATAGCATGTTCTGTATATGCTGCAAATGCGCCACTTTACAGGCACATTAAGGGGACCCCCTAGGCACTATATTTAAAGGAATTTTTTATTTTCATTGTTGCACTTTAAACATCATTAAAATCACTGCTCCTGAAAAAAATTGGTGAGAAGTTTAAAGGACCCTTTACCGTACCGCATTCTGACTGTATGCATTACATTGCATCTAATGTCAATTGGTACCTTCAATATATCCACAATAATCTAATTTATTGTGCTTTTGAGTGTTTTTTAATTGTGTATGGATGATGAAATGTAATTAAGGGATGAGAGGAGTGCTTTTGGTGTGACCCAAGCACATTTGAAATACGTGCCTGAGTATAGCTGAAATCATTTTTTATATCCCTTGGATCCATTGGAAGTCCATTGCACCCTTAAAACCTATCAAAAGAGTGAAGCATCTGGAGAAACGGAGAAGAGCGGTCATGGCTGAGAGCGTCTGTCTGAGACAACGTCACCGCCCTGAGGAAGAAGTGCTCGACCGCTGCGCAGGCCAAGTCCAAGCAGGCGATTATTGCAGTTTAGAGAAAAGGGGAAGAGGTGGAGACTTCCTAAAAAATGGTCTGCAGGACAGAATAACCAGCACACAATAACCAAGAACACAGCCAAGCTGGACAGAGAAACAGAGGAACTGCACCATGACAGAGTGACACTAGAAGTGGGCAAAGTCATTCAGCAAGGCAGACCGACCAAAGGTCTCACACAGAAGGACCTGCCCACTAGAATTAATGAGAAGCCACAGTTAATTGCAGATTATGAGTGTGAGAGAGCTATTCCCGGCAATCAAGTAATGGGAAAGATTAAAAGAGCAACTGGCCTCAAGCTGCATGGGAAGGACATTGGGAACCCTCTGGAAAGTGGCCCAAAGAAATGAAAACAAAGCCTCAAAATCGGTGACCCCAGCTGATCTCAGCCAGCCCCATGCGGGACTGGGGTTTTACATTGTCAATCTGTACACATCAGGGTTTTGGACTTTGCAAGACCGGACAGACTGAACGCAACCTTGTTACCTGCTGTAAAAACAAAGTATGCGTCTCTTCCAGATAACGCCAAAAATAGGAACCGCAAGGTTCCTGCCAGGCTCAGCTGGTTTAAAAATTTTGGGCAGATATTGGATGGTTATTATCGATTACCATATGTTTTCCACACACAAATGGAGCTGCTTTATAACTTTTTTATGTTTTTATTTTTTATATTAGCAGATGGGAGGATTGTTCCCTCCATTGTTTATACAAGTTTTCACATCCTTGTACGTAATTGTAAAATAAAAATTATTCTACACCTGAAAAAAAAACACCAAAAAACCCTTAAAACTGGATTCCAGATTATTGCGAAAGTTCGGAACCGAATAATGAACCACATTGAAGTCTATGGGGCCCCAACTGTAAAAATCCAAAGTGCCCATTTTGAAGAAAAAAAAGTTTGTAAAAAACATAATTTTTAAGTGAGCAGTAATTTACTGATACTTAAAGTTAAGGCATAAAAATGAGGAAAAAAAATAATAAAAATTAAACATTCCTTTAAATATAGTGCCCTTAGTCTGCCTGTAATGTACTCTGTATACAGCCTGCTGTATCAAAAATGTCATTTTCCATACAAGCTTTCTTTATTTTATAAACAACGGCTTGGGGATCCAGTCTGTATGACGAGGCCACAATTGTGTGCACTCGAAACAAGATTAGAGATTTTTTGGATAAATTCTGGTGTCTCTTTCGCAGATTTTGGATAGAAATAACAGGTGTGGAAAATTTGGGCTTTGGGTGTCACTGGTGCCTTCACACCATAATCCTATAGGGGTACTCTTGATGAAAGCAAGAAATGGCCTTGCTGTCAAAAATTGCAATGATATGCCCCCGTCAAACAGGTTTGGAAAAATTGGTCTTTGAGTGTTGGTGGTGCCTTCACACTGTAACACTCTACAGGTACTCTTGATGAAAGCAAGAATTGGCCTTGTTGTCAAAAATTGCAATGATATGCACCTGTTAAACATGTGCTGAAAAATTGGTCCTTGGGTGTTAATTGTGCCCATGAAACCTACACCAAAAATGTCTTCCAAATTAAATCAACACCCACAAAGCTAGGCAGCCTAGACCTAGCCTAACCTTGTCTTTCAGAGATTCAATATGGAGAAAGCCCTTGATCAGCTACATCGGCATCAGGAGCTTGATAGCTGCTGCTAATCCAGGACTGATTCATTTTGATAAATGTCAGCCAGTCCACAGAGTCTGTGGACAGATGAGCTCTCCTGTCTGTAACAAAACAACTTGCAGCACTGAATGCCGTTTGGAAAGCACGCTGGATGCAGAGCAGCCCAGCAGCTCCATTGCATATTGGGCAAGTTGTGGCCAGTGGTCTATTCTCATGACCCAGTAACCCAGTGGATTGTCAACTGGAAAGCTCTCCACATCTGTTTTGGCCCCTAGATAATCTCCCACCATATGATGAAGATGCTGTCATTGGGACGTGAAAGCTAAAAACCCTGGGCGCCGCGGACTAAAAAATTTCAAAGGCATCACTGAGGCGGCCCCCTTCTCCACCGTTCCTCTCTTGACCAACAGAAGCCTCAAGACTACGTTTTCCACCAGACTGTAACCTACCAGAGTTGGGAAAGGCGTTACATAAACTCCTCTTTAAGGTTTCCTTAAGAGATTTCATCTTATGCTCCCTCGGTGGGGACAGAATGAGTTACAAGACTTTCCCTTTGTAATGGTGGTCAAGGAAGGTTGCCAGCCAATAGTGATCCTTCTCCTTAATGCCATGTATTCTTGGGTCCTTTCGCAGGCTTTGAAGAATAAGGAAGCCCATGCACTGCAAGTTTGCGGAGGCATAAGAAGCAGACTCCCTGGGGTCACTGAAGTTTACAGTATCTGGAACTGCCTCCTCCCAGCCACCTACTACTCCCAAGGGTTCTAGGGATGGAAAACCATCTGTTAAGGGTAGATGTATGTCTTGCTCTGCTTCAGTGCCTCCAAAGCTGCCAGAATCCTCCTCCCTCTCCTCTTTTGTGTTCTGTGGCAAAGGAAGAATGTTGTCTGCATAAAGCGGGACTTGAGAGGAAAGGAAGTCCTCCTGTTCCTCCCGCTGCTCTGCCTTGAGTGCCCTGTCCATAATGGCATGCAGAGTCTGCTCCAGCAGGAACACAGCAGTGATTGTGTCACTGATGCATGCATTGTCACGGCTCACCATCCTTGTTCCCTCCAATGGTGACAGTACTCCAATGGTGACAGTACAGTGCATGCATTCTTTATCAGCAGCCATTGGTGTGGGGAAAAAAGCTGAGCCGGCCTGAGCTTGTCATTGTGCCATACTCACACAGGTATTCGTTGACGGCCCTCTGCTGCATGTTCAGCCACTTCAGCATTGCAAATGTCGAGTTTCACCTGGTGGGCATGTCAAAAATCAGGCCATTTATGGGCAGGTGGAATTTCAGCCAACCAAGCACTGGCTGTGTATGACCACCTGAAATGGCTACAGAATGTTTCAGCAGATTTTCCAACCCTGGGTATCTATTTAAAAAACACTGCACCACCAAATTGAGGATATGGGCCCTGTATGGCACATGTTTCAATCTTCCCTGCCTAAGGGCAGAAAGGAGGTGTATGCCATTATCACACACTACCATTCCCGGCTCCAACTGGCATGGCGTGAACCAGCTCTGGGCCTGCCACTGCTGAGCTGCCAGAATCTCTGCTCTGGTGTGGCTCCGGTCACCTAAACAGACCAGCTGAAGCCCTGCATGGCACTTTTCAGCCTGACTCTTAGAATAGCACACTGAACACTTCTTGTGATTCATAGGACAAATCAGCAGAGGAGGGCATGGAGGAGGTGGAGGGGCAGGAGCTGACAAATCATGCATAATCACACCTAGTTGTATAGAGACGTGGTGGCACAACAAACTGCAGCACTGAGCCCTGTCCTGCATCCTTCTGAATTGCAAGCAGAGTTACCCAGTGTGCTGTTAATTAAATATATCATCCCTGACCATGCTTGCTGGACCAACCACGTGTTAGCAGTAACATGGATCTTGCGACTGACTGCCTTGCCCAACAATGCCACAACATTGCCTTTCATGTTGATGGTAGAGAGCTTGAATAGCCTTACATGAAAATAGTGTCTGAGAACCTGCCATTGTAGTACAGCACATTCTGCAAATTCATGGAAGGGGGCAGAATAAACCAGACAGAAAGGCAGGAGTTGTAAAACCAGCAGCTTTGACAAGATTGAATTTAGACGCTGGGCATGTGGGAAGCAGTGACTGTATTTTTTTTTTCGCTGCAGCAGATGTGACAGAGAAATTTGACAGCTATAGTCTACAGCTGGTTGTGTGCGACTGGCAGATGTGCTGCAAGGACCTGGGACACCCTGCGCTATATCATCATTCCTGTGAGTGGAGACTGCTGAGAGGTCATGAGTGAGGAGGAGCAGAATTGTGTCCTTTTTGTATGGCTTTCAGGTGCTCTTGCCAATGGGCTGAGTGGTGGGAGGGTAAATGCCTAGTCAAGTATGTGGTACCCAAATGACTGGTATTTTTGCCACGTTTAATGTGCTTGAGACAATGTTTGCAAATTGCAACAGTGTGATCGGCTGCACGTGTGCTAAAAAAAGGCCAAACAGCTGAGCAGTGGGAAGTGGGTCAGAAGATAACAGCTCCACAATCTGGTGGAATAGGGTGGCTGTTCTCTACTCTTACATGATGGCTGCCTCTTTGGGGTTGTGCCTTACCCTCACTTTCCTCCTCTGCTCTATCCGTCACCCAAGTTGCATCAGTGATCTCGTCATCATCATCCCCATCATCCTCATTATCACTGGAGACAACTTGGCAATACGCTGCGGCTGGGGGAACATGACTGCCAATTTGTTGTTTTCCAGTGTTCTCCCCTCTCTGTAGGCTCATATTCCAAGCTTCCTCAACCTCAGAACAAACATCTGCATCAAGTAATGGTTGTGCATTGTCAAGGAGCAAGTGGCCGATGCTGTGTTCAAATAACTTAGCTGACTCCTCTAATTATGATGCTGGGGCTATGGCAAGAGTAGCTGTGGACATGGAGGCAGAATAGGCCACTCTGGCAGCTGCAGTGGACTGTGCACTAGTCTATGCTTGGGTGACAAAGGATGAGTAGGATGTGGATGGTTTGGTTAGCCAGACCACCACCTCTTCTGCATGCTGTGGCTGGATGGCAGGGGCAACATCACTAAACAGAGGAAATGATGCCTTGCCTGACCATGTCCACCTTTACCTGTCAATCATGGAAAGGGGAGTTTGGTGCACTTTACCTAGAGTACTCACTGCAAAGTCACACTCTACTGACACACTACAATATACTGCAGTAAAACTGCACTGACACACTGCAATATACTGTGGTAAACGTGCACTAACTCACTGAAACTTACTGCGTTAAACAATCAATAACGCACTTAAGTATACTGCATTAAACGTGCAGTAATGCACTGATATGTACTGAGTTAAACATGCAGTAATGCACTGATATATATTGTGTTGAACTTGCAGTAACGCACTCAAATATACTGCATTAAACGTGCTGTAACGCACTGATATATACTGCGGTAAACGTACAGCAACGCACTCAAATGTACTGCGTTAACGCGCAGTAATGCACTCAAATATATTGCGTTAAATGTACAGTTACGAACTGATCTATACTGTGTTAAATGTGCAGTAACACACTGATATGTACTGCATTAAATGTATAGTAATGCACTGATATATACTGCGTTAAACATGCAGTAACATACTCAAATATACTTTGTTAAAATGTACAGTAATGCACTGATACATTATGCGTTAAATATGCAGTAACGCACTCAAATATACTGCATTGAACGTGCAGTAACACACTGATATATACTGCATTAAACATACAGTAACGCACTGATATATACTGCGTTAAACGAGCAGTAACGCACTGATATATACTGTGTTAAAGGTGTAGTTAGACACTGATATATACTGCATTTACCTCCCTGGCAGTCTGATTATGTCAGTATTTTTGAATGTCAAAGCAACGCATGGAAATCTTTTGTTTTATATTGTAGGCCTGTAATTCTTAGGAATAAAACAGTAAAAATGAAAAAAAATATTAATATATTAATTAATTAATTAATTAATAAATAAATTAGTAAATTGCTAATAAAAAAATTATTAATAAAAATAAAAGAAATAAAACAGTAAAAGTGCAGGCAGGGCACTGGACAAAACTGAGGTGAAATGGTTTAATACAGTAATGTAATCCTAACAGATTACAATGTATCATGTCATGTTTTGTGTACTTTTTGCCCCCTTGCGTGGCGGCGCTCGCAGGGAAGGGAACCCGGAAGACGGATCCTACCGGAAGTGATGTTCGAAAAGAAAATTACTGCGCATGCGCCATGTATTCCAACATGACCACTATGCATTCCAATAGCTTTCCCAATGTGACAGAAAATGAAGCAGCTGTGGACATCTTCTTACACCCACGCATGTCTTGAATTTTAGATTTATTTTACCAGGAAACTGACCTTATAGACTGAATAACAGTATTACATTTCTATTATTATTGTAATATAGTAATTATAGCAAGTAACCTGTGGGTAGAAGGTGGCGACGTCCATCTTGGTACACCCCGCACTGCTCAGCGACAAACTGATTATATAGTGAAAGTCGCTGTGAAATAGTCTATTTCAGTATAAAAGGTGAGTTTACTGCAAAAAAAGTCTGAAATTCAAGAGTTGCTTGGTTGTAAGAACATATCTGCTGCTGCTTTGTGTTCTGTTACATTAGGAAAGCTATTGGAACACAGAGTGCCCATGTTGGAATGCATGGCGCATGCGCAGTAAGTTTTCTCAGCCGTCACTTCCGGTTGCAGAATCTGATAGGCAGCGGTATTCTGATAGAACACCAGCATCGGCCAGAGGACATTGGGGGGATTGTAGGGACAAGGTAAGTATCACTACAGGGTAATCCCGAGTGTGGTTACCGCTTTTAGTACTCACTGTCACTGGGAGTGAAAGACAGATATTTAAGGGACACTGAGAAAATGGTTTGGATAACTTCAAATGGGAGGGTAATGTTTATCAACAATATCTCTCAAGAAATATGACGTTTTAATCCCACTTTACACTGTGAGACCTATAGCCTGTTGCCATGAAATCTGTGACACCTAAATAATCATAGCAATTCGTAGATGTGGATTCCATGTACTTCAATGTAGGAGACTGTCATTGGCAGTCTTGTCCTATTGTCTATCTAGTGAGGTGGGATGTGGATTGTGTTAAGTCTGCCTGTCCCATTGTTCAATGTTAAGGAGCCCACATTGTTCTGTCCAGGTGGCTAGATAGTTAGTTCAGGTTAATTCTGTTTCTGTATACAATTCCATCTGCATATTCTAATGTAATCAGACTCCCCTGACCTGATAGTGTATTCTACGTCACCCTCAATCTAGAGTCCTGTCTCTTATTGGGGGAATCTTCTACAAAGCATTACTATGCTCTTCATACTCCCTTGAATAATCACTAAGTTCTCGTTAGAGCTTGTTCCTGTTCCACTCTCTGGGGAAAGGGAGGTTCACCCACTGGAACCTGGAGCCTTGTTGTAGGTCCAGGGTGGGTAGGAGACGGCGAGACCCCAACCAAGCTGCGACGGTTTGTGGGGTCTGCAGTGTTTATGGTGTCTGGTGGAGTGCTTGGAGCCCTCAGGAATCACCAGGAGCACCCTTCAATGGAGGTACCCAGTCAGGGAGCCATTTGATCCATTACAGTACTAAAAATTAACCCCGAGCAAAACTCGGGATTACCACCAGGATGGTTAAACATGAAGTAACTCACTGATATATACTGCAGGAAATTAACAAATGACAAATTACAAACTGACAAATTAAACTGACACTAAAGTAAAAATAAATGGTCACACTACACTAATACTGAACTATCATTAGACTCACACTAAACTGATATTCTACACTGACAATAGAAGCAAAATAGCACACTAAAGCACACTAACTCACTAGCAGCACTGAACAGAGCCCTGTTCTGTCTCTCTCACTGCCAATATCACACTGAAAATTGCTGCTATGGGAAAAATATTTGTATAGTGTGAGGATGGACTAAGAGTAATGAGCCATGATTGGATTGAGCCATCATTACTTTTTCCAATCATGACTTTGAAAGTGCTCTGTGCCCTGATTGGGCAAAGCTTTTATTGCTTTTGCCAATCAGGGCTTCCAAAGCACTGTGCGCCGGCACAGTGCATTGTGGTCATTCAGTGGGTCAAACAAATGGTTGAACGTCCCGATAATTCAGGTGTTCGCCCACCTCTAGCTCAGATCTGTGCAATAAATCAGTACTTTACCTCTGTGCAGGAGCTTCCTGTAATAAAGACTGCTCACAACTGCTTTCTGTCCTCCTTTCTCAGACTGGTCCTGTCTCCCACCCCCCTCCATCTCTGCTGTGTCCTTCCCATGGCTCTGACCTTTTCACTGACTATGTACAACTTTAATTACATTACTTACCTACAGAAATCTTGACTGCAAGGCTGTCCTGTCCTCTTCCTGCTGCTGAACTTCCAGCACTGTTCTGTGACAGTTAAAGTGGTTCTAAAGCCTTAAGGATTTTCACCTTAATGTATTCTATGCATTAAGGTGAAAAACTTTCTGTGCTGCCCCATCGCCCCTTGTTCATACCTGAGTTGGATCTAAATCAGCGACATGCACGAGAGCAGAGGTTCTCACTGCTGTCTTCCTCCTCCCTGGGTAGATTGATAGCAGCAGGAACCATTGGCTCACATAGGGGCGACGCTACTTCGCACCGCGACCTCGGAGGTCGCGGTGCGAGCAGCGCGCCGCTACCTCGGAGCGGCCGCCACGGACTTCATAACATTGAAGTCTATGGCGGTCGCCTCCTGGTCGCCCCAAAGAAGCTCCGGACCCTTTTTCTATGTCGGAGCGACTTGTGTCGCTCCTATTAGAATGGGTCCGCAGCTTCCCTATGGGAGGCGACCTGCGGCGACCTGTGAGGCGACCAGGTCGCCTCACAGGTCGCCCCAGTGTGAACCGGCACTTAAGGTCATGCTACAGTATTTTAATCGGATTTAAGTCCTGGCGTTGACTTGAAAACCCTAATTTAATTTTTTTTGAGCCCTTCAGAGGTGAACTTGCTGGTGTGTTTCAGATTATTGTCCTGCTGCATAACCAGAGTGCGCTTGAGCTTGAGGTCACAAACTGATAGCCGGACATTCTCCCTCAGTATTTTCTGGTAGAGTGCAGAATTCATGGTTCTATCAATTATGGAAAATCATCAAGGTCCTGAAGCTGCAAAGCAGGCCCAAACCATCACACTACCACCACCATGTGAAAATGTTGGTATGATGTTCTTTTTATGAAATGCTTTGTTCGTTTTTTGCAAGATGTAACGGGACGCACACCTTCAAAAAAGTTCAACTTTTCTCATCAGTCCAGAGAATTTTTACCCCAAAGCCTTGGGGATAATCAAGTTGTTTTTTTGGTAAATGTGAGACGAGCCATTGTGTTCTTTTTTGGTCAGCAGTGGTTTTGCCCTTGAAACTCTCCCATGGATGCAATTTTTGCCCAGCCTCTTTCTTATTGTTGAATCGTGAACACTGACCTTAACTGAGGCAAGTGAGATCTTTGGATGTTGTTCTGGGTTCTTTTATGACCTCCTGGGTGAGTCATTATTGTGCTCTTTGAGTAATTTTGGTAGGTTAGACCAGTGTTTCTCAACTCCGGTCCTCAGGGCACACCAACAAGCCAGGTTTGCAAGAAAACTGAAAAATATCACAGGTGATATAATTTGCTGCTCAGTGATTGCAGTATTCTAGTCTGCATCTCCCAAAGGTAATACTTAAAATCTGGTCTGTTAGTGTGCCCTGAGGACTGGAGTTAAGAAACACTGTTTTAGACTCTCCTGCGAAAGCTCATCACTGTTCCACGTTTTCTCCATTTGTGGATAATGGCTCTCACCGTGGTTTGCTGGCGACCCAACGCCTTAGAAATGGCCTTGTAATCCTTTCCAGACTGATACATGTCAATTACTTTGTTTTGCATCTGTTCTTAAATCATGTGTTGCTTTTTTTGATTTTTTTGCGTAATTTGTCAGACATATATATGTGTAAAAAGGGGCTCCCACTATGAAAACCTAATATGTGTAAATGATAGCATAAACTCAACTATATATTCACACAATATCAAAGTTCAAAAATCAATAGAAGTCAAAATCAAAATCAATAAAAGTCCATCATATAGGTGAGGCAGCGTACTTCCAGTTCCCGATTTTATGCTTGTTTTACCTTGTACAAAAGTGAGTGCAATATTGTGTTTTTAGTATTATTTTAATAAACTGAATTAGGCTATACATTCCTCCTCTTTTCTGGCATTATACTATACATTATGGGAATCCGCACCCACAAGAAGGAGCTCCGTTGGAGGACTACGAATCCAAGCATCTGAGATGTTTTGCAAAGCGCACTTGACTTCTGTAATGGGATTCTATGGCAGCTAGGGAATGAGTGGGCACACAGGAGGGGAGCACGGACTGTACCAATTTTGTTTACAGCATTTGGCACCTCAGCAGGGCTGCTGTTAGAAATCGCAGGGCCCCATACAGACTACCTGGCAGGCCCCCCCCCCCAGAAAATATTAAAGATATATTTAGCTAAAGTTACAACAAAATCACTATTAGCAGACACAAATACAATGTAACTCACATAATTCCTGCTAAATCTAAAAGAAAAAACTATGTTAATAAATAAAAATAAAGATGAGATGGAAAAAATATACAGGCTGGGCAGTTGGAGCTCTGGGATCAGAGAGACAGAGGGAGAGAAACAAAGTTACAGATAAACTCGGGAGCAGAGCCAACATTAGAGTCAGTGCTGGGAGGGGGGCCAACACAGGGAGGGGGATTAGTGGGGGACAACTGTCTTTCTCAGCAGATAAAAGCTGATAGCAGGGAGAGGGACCGAGATCAGATTCAGGTGCTGGAAGAAGATTTCTGTATTTGTTGTCCATCACTAATCCCCCTCTCTGTGTGGGCCCCCCTGTGTGCTCGGGCCCCCTACAAGAGGGCTGGTGGTCCCCCCCTATCAGCGGCCCTGCACCTTAGCACTTTAATTATGAAGGAACAGCAATAATTCTCACTTGTATGATGGACTTTTATTGATTTTGATTTTGACTTCTATCCATTTTTCAACTTTGATATTGTGTGTATATATATATATATATGAGTTAATGCTACCATTTACACATATTAGGTTTTCATAGTGGGAGTGCCCTTTTTACACATATATATGATTTAAGGCACTACACCTTTTAAAGACGCAGCAACCTCATCTACAACATTCACTATTTCACATAGTTTATTTATTATTTCTTACAACATCCACACGTATATATATTTATTTTCTTTGTCAGACAGCTTCTATTTAAGTTATTTCCTGATTCAACAGGTCTGGCAGTAATCAGGCCTGGGTGTGGCAAGTAAAATTGAACTCAGTTTTCAAAAAATTTGGTTAATCACAGTTCATTCATAATTAAGCAAGAGGGAGGGGAATACTTTTTCACATAGGTCCAGGCAGGTTTGGACAGCTTTTTTTCCCTTAATAAAAGAAATCATAATAAAAATTGCATGTTGTATTTACTCGGGTTATCTTTGTGTAATGTTAAAATTTGTATGGTGATCTGAATCATTTAAAGCAGTAGTATACTAAAGAAAAAAAAAAAACCCCCTGCAAGACAAAGGCATAATGAGCTAGTATGCATCACAAACTAGCTCATTATGAAATACTTACCTTAGAACGAAGCCCCGACACGGACCCCCAGACACCGCTGTGGGAGCTGACATGATCCCTCGGTGTCTCTTCCGGGTTCGGCGGCTCCGGCGCTGAGAGTGGCCAGAGCAGCGATAAAGTCACTCCCGTCATGCGCGCGGGAGTCATTTTCTGGCACTTCCCGGCAAGGAACTCAGAAGGTCCCCCCTGACTTTCAGAGCGCATGCATCGCTCGCGTAAGCGGCTGCATGCAGTGCAAATATCTCCTAAACCGTGCAGGTTTAGGAGATATTAATTGTACCTACAGGCTAGTCTTATTATAGGCTTACCTGTAGTTAAAAGTCACAAAAAGCGGTATACTACCGCTTTAAGTGTGACAAATGTGCCAAAAAAATCAGGAAGGGGGCAAATACTTTTTCACAGCACTGTAAGTAATGTAACTAAAGCTATAGTTCAGCTTCCGCTTTATATGAAAGTTTATGTGCCCAGAGTCCAGCTTTAAATCCATTCTCCACATTGACTCCATTTAGTTTCCCTAAAATGGTGAAAAGTTGCCAGAATCCTCTGATTTTCAGAAAAATTAAAAAAAAAAGGAAAACTCTCAGCTTTGCTCATTCCTTATAGCCTTCACTTTCATTAGATTAGTTATGTAGCACTCTGAGTTTGTTTTATTAACTCCACAGAGATGACAGAGTATATGTAAGGAACACTCATGGTGGGCAATAAGTGAACATTTCCTGTCTGCATTAGCTATTGTTTGTTTTGTTAATGTTATTGTTCTGTCTGTTCCACAGAAAACATATGATGTCACCAATCTGGGGGACACGTCAACAAATAGGAATGGTAGTCCGTGTGGCTGCGGTCCAGATATGAGGTGTCCACTGTGGAGATAACAGAAAGGGAATAAGGAAAGTGATGCTGAAAGAAGCTCAATCCAGCCAAAATTATAAACAGAAATGACGTATAACTGTACTTTTAGAGAGCTTTCACTGCCCTTGACATAAAGGAATTATCCTACACTGCTTCTTTCTTCTGGATGTGCCTGGGCAGTTGAACCTATAAACTTCTATGAGACTAGATCCTAATACAGAACATGGTCAGAAGATGATCCCGTGAGAATCTGTGGGATTTGGCTGCGCATAAGTGGCCAGGGGAAAGAAGATTTCAACCAGGGCAAACATTTGTAGCTGTGGGTGTCTGATTTAGGTGTGTGTACATCTGGCATAGGCAGAAGCTGTTCTTTTAGGTTGGGGGTATAGGCCAAAAGGATAACCGTACGCTCATTCAAAGGACAGTTAGCCTTTAACATCTTGAAGCTGCAAATAGAAGTTAGATAAGCTTTTCTCTACCTTTTTACTCTGAAGGGACCTCTTAAATAGATTCAGGTCTTGGGGAGCCCCTTCTAAAATTATTAGATCAACAGTTCATGGTAGATTAGAGTGAACAGTAGGTTGTAGAGCGTTTTATATAAAATAATAAAAAATGGGGTTTACTTATTAACCATTTTACCACCGGAGGATTTTGCTGTCTTACGTCCAGGCCACTTTTTGCGATTCGGCGCTGTGCGACTTTAACTGACAATTGCGCGGTCGTGCGATGCCGTACCCAAACAAAATTTACGTCCTTTTTTTTCCCACAAACAGAACTTTCTTTTGGTGGTATTTGATCACCTGTGCGATTTTTACTTTTTGCGCTATAAACAAAAAAATAGCCTTTATTTTGAAAAAATAACAATATTTTTAACATTTTTTTATATGAAATTCCCCCCCAAAAAATGTAAAAATCCAATTTTTTTAAAATTTTTGGCCAATTTGTTTTCTGCTACCTATGTTTGGTAAAAAAAATCACAATAAGCTTATTTTGATTGGTTTGCGCAAAAGTTATTGCGTTTACTAACTAAGGGAAAGATTTCTGTCATTTTTGGTATTTTTTTTTTAACGCGTAATGGCGGCGATCCGCGATTTTTTTTGCGGGACTGCGACATTGCGGCGGACAGATCGGACCCTTGACTGACATTTTTTACACTTTTGGGGGTACCAGTGACATTACTGCAGTAATCAGTGCTATATATATGCACTGTTACTGTAAAAATGACACTGGCAGGGAAGGGGTTAATTTTATTGGCTAGGGAGGGGTTAATGTATGCCTGGTGCTTACTACTGTGTGGGAAGAGGTGACTGAGTGACACAAGGACAGATCGCATGTTCAGCTATGCTGAATCCTGCAATCTGTCACTGCCTGTCACTGAGGAGATCCGCCTGCTCTGTTTACACAAGCGGGTGGATCTCCAAACTAGATTACCCGACGATCGGGGAAGAGCAGCGGCGATCGCCGCCGCTCCTCCCCTGGCCCGACTCCCGCTGTGACTGAACACAGCGGGAGCGCGCCTCCATATACGCCTACAGGGGGAGGAGTCCAGTGACGTAGGTCTACGTCGCTGGACGATAACGAACCACTTTGCCGCAGTACAGTCAATGTGACTGGTCGGCAAGTGGTTAATCAAGTAATTAAGCAAATTAGAATAATAGCCATTGGTGGTCAGTGTAGAAGTTACCCCTTACTTTGGTGGTTAGTGTAGTGGGGACACCTTACATTGGTGGTCAGTGTAGGGGTGACTCCTTACATTTGTGGCTAGTGTAGAAGTTATCTCTTACATTGATGGTTAGTGTAGAAGTGACACCTTACCTTGGTGGTTTGTGTAGAAAGGATAGCTTACACTGGTGGTTAGTGTAGGGGTGACTCCTTACATTGGTGTTCAGTGTAAAAGAGATCCCTTATATTGTAACTGTGACCCCTTATATTGGTGGTCTATATAGGCAAGAGATAAATCTGCCACTGATTTCTTGTCAAGGAAACCCTAGCAATCTCTGGGGAACCACAAGGTCTGAGTGAACCCTGGTTGCTGCATAAAAATATATTCTAATGAAAGATTTTTTTTTTTTTTACAGACATGCAAGTTTGAGTCTAGCAGTTTTGCATGATTTTGCCTACTGAGTGCTATGAGGTCCAGCTATTTTAGAAGAAACAATAGTGATTGACTAGGAAATCCATTGTGGTCAACCAACTTTCATTCAAGCTAGCTAGCCAAGAAAGCATCTCTCAGTGTCATGGAGGTGCCTGAAAACATACAAATGTTGCTTTGTTAGGCAAATGTTCTCTAATATCATTAGTGTAGCCGGGAGCGGACTACCATTATCTGACACTGCAGACTTATTCTCTGCTCTCCCAGACTGTCTTTATGCTCCCTTAGTGTTGCTCTCGTATTTCATGTATCATACTCCTGAGACTGGAAGAAAAGCATTGTGGGAACTGTAGTCTTCTAAAATGATATTACTGCACTGCTGAACTGTTTAAGAACAACACCTCCCAGTAGGCCATTCGCTCCAGGGGGGAATTGTGGGAGAGACTATAATGGGATCTGCAGAACAGGCCCACGCTCTCTTGTTTCCCGGGATCCATTGTGTGTGCATCGGCCTGTCGCAGAGAGAGAGGACTGTAGCCTACTGCACACCACCCAGCTGTCTGCAGACTCAGCCCAGGCAGGTCGGATGACAATCGCTACATTGCAGACATCCCTGCAGCATCTCTGATAGAGTGGACTCACTGAAACAGCAGAGAGCAGCCACCTGAATGTCTCACAGCATGGAGAGTTGCCGTTGCCTGTTCTTCCAGAACTCATAGGAGGGACATCTGGATTGGTGAGAGAGCACCTGCTCAGAGTCCAGTTACCAGTTGCTACAGTTTCTCTTTAACACTGAACACAGACACTATACACTTGCATCAGTTAGTGGATCACCATTAACCAGAAAAAGCTATATTGCATTGTCTGTTTCACACTGTGCTACACTGGGGAATCATTTGTTCTTTGATCTCCAACTGCCAGTGAAGATCTTAGCAAAGGCCTTGCATACTGAACATTGCTATATCATTGCTCTTAAAGAGGACACTTTACTGGTATCTAGATTACCTTATCTCTCATTAGAATACAGGTATTATAGGCCGGCCCAGGGTTTACACTTTAGTAAAAGTGTTTCTTATAGCAATTTATAGCTTTCTGAGAGATTAATTCACTTACTGTAAGATACTGTGTATATTTGGTGTATTTACTTGTTACTATAACTGGTTAATAACTGTTCTTTAGTGTTATTTCAACTGAGCCCTGGCTGTTTATCCAGGGCCTAGTTGATTAATACTCTTTTCAAGCCTTCTTCTTGAGTAAAGCCAAGCTAAAGAGTTAAAACCTATCTGCATTGTGTCAGTGTGTCATTTAAAGGAATACACAACATGTCTGAACCTAGAGTTCACAGAGTCAAAGCGGCACAGAAGAACATATAATTACAAGCAACCCCCAAGGGGGCAGAGCTACATTAGGTATCTTACAGTACCTGCTCAGGGCTTCTACTCTTCATCCAGGCATAGTTGGAAGGCACCAGGTCACTCCAGGCTCAGATCCTTGATGGCAGTGATCTGGAGTTCTGAGAACTACACTGGCAAATGGTCAGGGACCAGGTGCAGCTGCTGTCATTTTACCCAGAAGCTTCTTTCTGACAGCAGTAAAGAATTAAATAAACCGCAACTTAAGAAAGTGAAAGGTTCAGTTTTGTTGAATGGGAACAGTATTGTAAGCGTTTTACAAGTACATACCTGACAATTTACCATATGCTTGAGGACTACTACTATTCTCATGGACACTCGATTCCCTTACATTTGAGCTATGTCTACTACTGTATGGGACTATAATCCTGCCCATTTATGAAACTAAAATAATTCATGTCTTGGGACCATACCTGCTGTTCGGGTGATGTGCCACGTGTTTGAAACTAACATTTATTCACAAGTAAAGCATCTTGAAATAGGAAAAAAAAGGCCTCTGCATGTGTGCATTAAAGCCTCAAGGGCCCTGGGTATTCGGCTGATTTCATGGGCCCCGGGTGTTCAGCTGGTCTTCCAGTGTCCTAATCTGAACCACATTGAAACTGCAGGGGCCTGCATGAGATGTTCTCCAGGAATTTGGGGTTTGGTATTGACTTTGATCAAGGGATGGAGTTTAAAGGTCTTAAAGCCCTACACATGTTTCCTTGAAAAGCAGGTTTTCAAGGACTTGGGTGGATACAGAGTACAGAGGATAACCTGGATAGCCCTATTTAATCGACCACAAGGAGTAGCTTCAGACTTGCCTAGTACAGTACATGTTCACATGCTGAGAGCCAGTAGTGGACAGAGTCATCAAGAGGCTTCTGTGCAAAACCTATTTTTGGGCCCCTTATTAAACTACTTGCCAAGTAAAAACATTTATTTACTATGCATAGGTTAACAGCTAGAGTTGAGCTATATCCAGTTGTACATGACAGCGGAAGTGGTCCCAGCACCCATCTGACCCACGCCACCTCTGGTATAAATGGGCCCTTCAGCCCCTGAGATCCCTTGTGCAGCTGCAAAGTCTGCACACATGCTAAGATCACCCCTGCTGTGGGTCACGGATGTCAGAGAATGGAGAAAAGTTACTATTCCATTCTTCCTAGAATAAATGAGCATTTCATTCTTGCAGTTCAGGAGGCAGAGCACTGCATGGTTACATTTATAACGTTGCAGTTCAGTGTTAAGCTCTGTAATGTCCATCAGCAATGCTTCTATAAAACTAGATTTTGACAGCTAATTACTACATTTATTCACAATGGTGGACCACAAACGTGGACTCTTGTTGCTGTTGCAAGGCTGTCCCAATTGCAAACTGTCATTTTTCTTTAAACAAACTGTGTTCTTGACCTTCACGCTTGTTTATCTCTCTATTCAGCTCTATTTCCCGGGTCTTTCTTCCCCCCAGCATCTCATCCTCTTGTTTTCATCTTCTTGAAACGCTCACCCATGATGTACAAGGCCGTACGTGGAGGCAGGAGAAAGGAATTTCACACTAAACTTTACACAAACACAATGTTTTCAAGGGCATGGGACTTAATGTTCCTTGTATTCCCTCACCACAAAGAAGAACAGCAATGTCTAATGAAAAACCACGGGAATTGAGAATAATGGCTGCTATATGATATTTATTTATTTATTATAAAATATAACAATTGTTAGCTGATATAAAGCCCACAGGATATTCAAATTCACATAAAAAATTACTTGACCACAGCCTGATGATACTATGGTCCCATAGACACAGTGATATCACCCAGCATCCTGGCTACAGTCAACTAAGTATAATTAAGTAATATCAATATGCAGTGCTGTGAAAAGTAGCACTATATGTGCTACAGCGTGGCATTTTGATATTACTTACTCATTTAAATGTTGTAAACCTTAATTGCTTCAGCTTTTTTTTTTTACTTATTCACTAAACTGGTAAATGTGAAGGGTTTTGTTTTATACATCCAAGTATACCGTCTCAACCTTTTTAAACCTATGTAACGCTACCCCGGAAGAAGCCACTGTAGATGTGCTTAGGTTCTTTCTCTAATCAGTGCAGGTGGCCAGGGACACAGTAGTATCTCATCCACTCGCTCAAACAACAATCCAGGGGTGTCTTTTGAAGTCTATTGCTAACTAACTGGTAACTTGGGAGGATAGTGAGGTATGAGATATTAAAAAATGCAATTGCAGAGAACTCTTCTCTATCTCTGAGCAGCAGCAATACAGTTTCTGCTCCCAACTGAGAACCAGGGGAATTGCTTGACAAGTTTAGCAGAAATGGGCTAAAATTGTCTAGCTTTTTACAGCTGAGGGGCCACTAGACACTGCAACCTATGGGTTTGGCTCTACTCGCAGATCCTGGCAATGATCAGTCCAGAGATACAATCTCTAGCTGAGTAGCCCAGTTTCCAGTCCAAGAAGGGTCCAAAGGCAAGCAGTCCCTCTTCCCATTGGCACATGGATCCATCCCCATAGGGGGAGAAAAGACAATTCTCCCAGTAGCCCAGTCACCACCTGGGCACACCTCCCCAAGGATTGGCTAAGCCCTACTAAATATTTAGGCTGGGGATCTGAATTCTCCCACCCTAAACTCCAGAAGCTTCTTCCGAAGGCAAGGGAAAGCAATCAAACTTCCAGCCTGTGAAACCCTGAACAGACTACACCAAACAATTCCTGCTTCAGCAGAAGCTCCAAAAGCTAAATTTGCCTAACAGACAACTAAGAGGGCGCTACTCCTGTAATGGGACACTTTCTATATCCTACATCTAATGCACCAAAACCCACCATAATAATGCACAATAGAACCTCTTTTGGTAAGACCTTTCCTCTCTTGGGTCACAATGTTAACAGAATAGACTGTCCCTCTTTCGCAACCTAGTCCCTCTGCCCCCTTTTCTCTTTTTGTTGTCCTTTTTTTTCCTGACATATAGATCATATTAAATCATATTATGGTCATGAAACTTGGGACACTGTTAACCCCACCGACAACCTGAATTTTTTCATTCCACTTTCCAGGTAGATATGTCCAAATCATGTCCACTTTATGAGTTGGTTTCGCAAAGATCCAGCTCTAAATAAGTGGGGACTGCCTGCCCATTATCCACAGATGCCAACCTCTAAAAAGGGGGGTTTGGCATATCTCACCCATTTTTACAGGTTGGGCCTGTCCTGTCAAGATCCACCTCTAAATAGGTGGGGACAGCCCACAGGTGGCCCCAACCCATGCAATAATGCCTTTCTTAGTTACTGCACATTTGTAGTAACTCAAATAAGGTTAATGCTGTGATGCTGGGACATGGCTTGGGACACAAAATGAGTTGCACAGAGGACCAAGATGCATGATTGTACCAGGAAATCTAGGACAGTTGGCATCTATGATAGATATTACACTATTTAACTACCAAAAGTATATACTATAATAAATTTTGCACACAACCTTTATATCAGCCTTTTTCAACCAGAGTGTCTTCAGGTTTGGCAAAATTGCCCAAAAATGACATACAAGCCAGTGGGTGGATGAAACCTGCCTTTTAGTTACACAAAGCCAAATTAAAGGTTTTCACTATGCATCATTAAAACCTTCCAGCCACTTGTGTCCTAACAAGCAATGACATAATTTGTTGATAAGGGAGATGATGGGCACCTGCACATCATTCTTGTTTGCTCCTCCCCTGCCCCTCTCTGCCAGCACTGGGGTCACATTAGCTGAGTGAGGGAGAGAAATTGAGAGAGAAGAGAAGAGAAATGCTGGAATACTAGTCAGTACCTGTGTGCAAAGGTGTATTTGTTTGGAAGAATAAATCATCTCTATCATTGGGTGTCCTATGTGTGTGTGTATAATATTGCATAATGTAAAACTATTAGTTTCGTTTTTACATTTTAGAATGGGGTGCCTCAAGATTGTGCATCATTTTAAACGGTGCCTTGACTGAGAAAAGGTTGAGAAACAATGCTCTATATTATTGCATTTGTTGAACCAATATAAAGGAAAAGTATTGGGGAAAAACAGCACTTCTGGGTTTAAGCAAATATTTTTTTGCTTATAACGTCTTGTTTTTATTGTTATTTAGAGGATTGCAACAGATAACAAGAAAAACATTGACTCCATACATATGTTCCAAGTCACTGCAAGGTACATTTCCAAAACTATTTACAGAGGTGTACAGCATTACATACAGGAACCACATTTATCAACAAGAAATCCTATACTGAGGTATCAACATGCCATTCAAACATGGCTAGATGTCTTGGTTACTTGGTTAGAGAAAAGCCTCAGGGATTCTAAGATTGACCACAGGGTAGGAAGGAACCCATGCTCAGAAAACTTCAGAGCACAGTAAACAAAAATGTGCAGAAGTCAAATATACCTATGTCTGCCTGAAACCGTGCATATCCAAAAGAGATTTTAATGTATTACAAAAAGAGAATAGAGCCAAAAGGCGAAAGAAAAAAAAAAAAATAGGGGGGGTCACCAATGGGGAACCAGAAAGATATACATTGAGTACCGTGACCCAATAGGTAGCTGGAACAAAGGAACTGTGTGGGTCACAGATATTCCAAATATTCATTAGAGAAACTAGAGCTTCCAGTAGACCCACCTGGTCTTATGTTCCTCAGTTTTGTCTCGAAGGGCCGAGGTCAGGTCCTCCAATTGTTCGATATCATTCACCCTTGCAAGCAGTGTGCAACCATTGCTGCAGATTGTTTTTTCCACATGTTAAGGATACAAGTTTGTGCTTCGATTAATCGGTGCTTAGGTAGAGTTTTGTGATTTTGCTTCTTTGATTGTGGAGTTAGATTAAGCATTATCGCAGCAGGGTAATGTCAGTAAATTTGTAAATAAGTTGAAGCACAGGTTGCCAGAAAATGCAAAGCTCAGGGCATTCCGAAAAAATATGTAAGAGAATGCCCTTAGATGAACCAAATTTCCAGTAGCGATCATTCTGTTGAGGGAAAAACTTGGCAAGGACTGATGGAGTCCTGTACCAGCGAGTCACTATTTTGTAAGTGGTCTCCTGGTATGTGCTGCACAAGGAAGATTTCTGTGCAAAAAGAGTATTCACTCCTTTTGAGGGTCAGAGAAAGTTACCTGTAAGTCCCTTTCCCATTTAACAAGGAAGGAGGGATAAGACTGAGTGTGAAGTTCCAAGAGATATTTGTAAGAGGTGGAAAGAAATATTCGAATTGAGCCCTCTCCCAAACATCGCTCTTGGAAAGAGTACAGTTTCCTAGGGAAAAGTGCATATTTAGGTAGACAATACAAGAAATGAGACAATTGGAAAGCCCTCCAATGATCCAGAGAAGGAGTAGACGAACTAGGGAACAAAGTGCACATCGTAATTTAACCATTGAAAAGAAATGAGAGGCACGCAGTATGCCTTGAGATGACAAGGTTCCGAAGTTTTCAGAACCCTGGATGGCTTATTACTAGTTTGAAAAATCTGTCCATTTAGGCCAGCACAGGACCGAATAATGGATGGAGAGCAAGGTGAGATACATGTTGTTTTGCCTTGGTCCATGTAGCAGGGGGTGGCAGGGTGGTGTCCTTTGTCAACATACCTTTTGCTAAAAAGTGTGCATCTTTTACGTCACAGAAAGTTGGGAGCTATGCAATGGCACCTGTTAGTTCTCAACATGGCCTTCAACCACATTAAACAATAGGCTCCATTCACAGACCCAGATGGCATGTGGTATTTAGGTGTTTTCCCAAATACCGCATGCGATCCTGAAAACGTCAACTTACTACTATGCAAACAAAGGAGTCAAAATATGGGTGACCAAAAACAGGTCTCATAAAGTGGCTCACCCCGCGCACAAAAGAACAAAGTAGATAACAACACGGAACTATGAAGACGCAAAGTCTCAAAGCAGCTACTATACAAAAAGAACTGTTAACAAAGGTGTTGTAGAGTATTTGATCAGGAAAAATAAACTATAACACTAGCAGCGCTAATAAAAGGTCCATTGAATAAACCAGTGTCCTTAATGACTCATAAAACATATGTAGTACAGTCCATGCAGTAGGCACAATTCACCAGGGTAGGGGAGTGAAGGGTCTTGACTGTTCCTCCAAAAATGACACCACACTCTAGTGCTCCCCCCCTTTGGATGAAACACTCACCAGAAACTGGTGACTGTAGAGCCTTAAATCCACCAATCAACGGGTGTGCTGATCACTGCTGGGCTGCACCAAAATCCTCCTTCCTCCAGAATTCCTCCGCTCAAAGTTCATGCTGTCCCATCATGTCTGTATTAGAGCTGTGTTTTCCCAAATACCGCATGCGATCCTGAAAACGTCAACTTACTACTGCTTTATGCGGTATTAACTGACAGCTGAAAGTTTTCAAAAAAACGACATGGGGTCCCTCATAAAATCAATACCAGACCTTTCAGGTCTTGTAAAGATTTTGAAGGGAACCCCCACGCCAAAATGTAAAATGCAAATGACCTGATCCCCCCCCCAAAAACCATACCAGACCCTTATCCCAACATGCAGGTCAGAAAAGGGAGGGGACAAGCGAGTGCCTACCCTCCCTCCTGAACCATACCAGGCCACATGTCCCCAACATGGGGGGATGCTTTGGGCAGGTGGACCCCCCCCCCCCAAAGTCCCTTGTACCCATGTTGATGCCGTATTTTTTTTACATTTTGGCAAGGAGATTCCCTTCAAAATCCATACCAGACCCTATGTGCCTGGTATGGATTTGAGGGAGGGGGAACCCCATGCCATTTTAACATTTTTGGATTGCCGGCAATTTTTTTATTTCAATTTCAGCAGTCAGCGAGAAATCCCGCTGACAGCTGATGGCTAAAAATGTTTTTAAAACTCTAACTTCCATTATCCTATAAAGACAGGACAAACAGGCAATAAATACCCACTGCTAAGACAGATGCTTCTTACTACACAGGGATTAGCGCTTACTGTTCCCGAGATCTGATTTCAGCCCTTGGTTTTCTGGGTGTCATTTGGGACTGAGCTCAGGTAACCTATAAAAAGGGGAAGTATTTGTAAAACTGAATGCAATGTTAGCTTGATCAATGGACCTAAAACAATGCCATTTTCAAAAGGCCATAATAGCGACAAAGGGATAAATGCTATTTGTGTATCATAATAAAACCAAAACCTTTTTTTTTTAGTTTAAAACATTTTTACTTTGGATAGAGTGGAAATGGGTTAGAACCTATTTATCCAATGATGTCAATTGTGACGAAACGCGTTGGTCACACCTAAGCAATGAGTTGGTCGGATCGGATCCCGGGACTGGTATTTTTTATTCTCATGTTTGTTTCCATGATTTATCTTGTGAGTGACTAGCTTTCCTTTATTTATAATAAACCTATTAGAAAGTTTTAAACTATGCAAATATTTCTGATTTTAGTTCCTTGTATGTCTTGATGGAGCATTTTAATACTATTGCTTGATGAAGCATTTCATATTATCAAATTGTTCTACATTCCTGTGACCCATTTTCAGCAGACAGCTTATCTTATAGACAGCTGACCTTATATGGGGAAATCTTTATAAAAGAGATTAACAATTTTGGTATAAAAATGGGAATTTTTACGAGGTTTGCTGCTTAGTCAAGTGAGAAATGAGGAGACACTGGTCACATGATTTTGCATTGCCCCACTATAGATACTTTAACAGAGAGAAAGTAACTAGGTGCCGATCCAAGGATCAAGGTTTAATTTTTGGTTCCAAAAAGGTTGAAACCCAGCCAAGTTTTCCCTGGGAGGCCTTTCACAGTGCTCTGTCCTAAGCTGCACATGTCCTATTAGATTGCCAGGCACTTCTGATTTGTCTGGTGGGCTTTGCCAGATGTAGGAACATGTGTAAACTATACATATTTAACAGCCCAGCTAATCCCCGGGAGCTTTCATCCGGGAAGATTTGCTACAAATATGTTAAAGTGAAACTACAGGTTTTAGGTCAATGGTACATTTTTGATACATGACAAAAGAGTCCCAGAGCACTACTGACTTAGCCTTCCTAGCGGTATTCCCGAGTGTGGCTCGGGGTTAAATTTCAGTGCCAAAAGAGGTAACCCCGAGCCACACTCGGGGTACCGCTAGGAAGATTGCTGGATCCTGGTAGAGGGGTTACTTACCTTGTCACCAGGATCCAGCGATGTATTCCGTTGTATTCCGGCGGTGTGTGGTGGCGGATCTTCCTCGCGATCCTCTGTGTGCCCCGGCTTCCGTCTACTGCGACGTGACGTTCACAGGGGGGTGGAACCGGCGGCAAATTCAAATGTAAAACACACCAAACACACTGATACAATGCAAAATAAAATGAATTCACTTTAGTTTGCCCCCCCAGTGCCCTTTCCTGCAGTTTTACTGTGCTTTTTACGTATATATATATGTATAATATGTATACGTGTATATATATAGATATAGATATATATATATATATATATATATATATATATATATATATACATATATATATATATATATATATATATATATATACAGTATATTAATGGTACCGCTTTCAGCACATAAAATCCGAAAGAATCATACCGCCAGGGAGGTTAAAAAAAAAGAGAGAGCATTAGTTGTTACTGCCTCTCTTTAACTGAAAACCCAGGCAGATTTCGGGAACAGGTTTGTTGCCTTGGCGGTATATTTTGGGTCATTATCATGCTGAAAGACCCATCTATGACCCATCTTCAGTGGTCTGGCTGAGGAAAGAAGGTTCTCATCCAAGATTTTACAAATACATGGCCCCAGTCCATTGGCCCCTCAATGCGGCAAAGTCGGTTTGTATCTTTAGCAGAGAAACACCCCCAAAGCATAATGTTTCCACCTCCGTGCTTGACTGTAGGGATGGTGTTTTTCGGGTTATAGTCAACATTTTTCTTCCTCCAAACATGGCGAGTTTCCCTCCTCAAGAAGGCACATGTACAGCCAAGCCAAAGAACATCTAAATGATTCAGAGAAGGATTGGCAGAAAGTGCTGCGGTCTGATGAGAACAAAATTGAGCACTTTGGCATTAACTCAATTAGCCGTGTTTGAAGGAAGGAAAATGCTGACTATGACCCTAAGAACACCATCCCTACAGCAAAGCACAGATGCTTTGGGGCTGTTTCTCTTCTAAAGGCACAGGCCGACTTTTCCACATTGAGGGGCCAATGCACGGGGCCATGTATTGTAAAATCTTGGATAAGAACCTTCTTCCCCCAGCCAGAACACTATAGATGGCTCGTGGATGGGTCTTCCAGCATGACAATGACCCAAAACATGCCGCCAAGGCAACAAAGGAGTGGCTCATAAAGAAGCACATTAAGGTCATGTTGCAGCCTAGCTGGTCTTCAGACGCTAATCCTATAGAAAATTTAGGGATGGAGCTGAAACTTCGAGTTGGTAAGAGACAGCCAATAAACCTTAAGGATTTAGAGAAGATCTGTAAAGAAGAGTGCACCAAAATCCCTCCTAAGGTGTTCGCAAACCTGGTAACCAACTACACGAAACGCCTTACCTCTGTGCTTGCCAACAAGGGTTTCGCCACCAAGTACTAAGTCCTGTTTTGCTTGGGAATCAAATACTTATTATTAGTGATCGACCGATATCAATTTTTCGTTACCGATACCGGTATTTTGGCCACTGCATATCGGTATTGGCCGATATGGGACGATATTTTGAAAATTTTAAATTTTGCAAAATAAACACAATATTCGAAACAAATCTGTTACTGAACATGTTAATGTTTGTTTATTAACCATGTGACCTCCGAGATCTTCATCGTATGCCGGACGGAGCGGTATCACTCGGGTGTCTCTTACGGCAAGTGGGTGAGAGATACCGATCTGCCAGCAGATCTGCTAATGTGGAATTGCTTATATCTTTAATTTGTACATACGTGAGTAGCATTTCAATAACATTTGTAAATGGAATTATGCTGACATCATTTTACCCTACATGTGCAATATTTGGAATATCTGCAATATCGGGCAGTTCCAGGGCTGATACAGATATATCGGCAAAAGTCAATATCGGCCCTCAATATATCGGCCTTGCCGCTAATCGGTTGATCCCTACTTATTATACTCACTGAACTGCAACTTAATTTAATAAATGTTTTATGTGGTTTTTTTTAGGATTTTTGGTTGATATTCTGTCTCTATCATTTAAAATACAACTATAATAAAAATTATAAACCCTTAATTTCTTTGTGAGTGGGCAAACTTGAAAAATTTTCAGGGGATCAAATAAATATTTTCTTCTCTGTATGGAAATGGTAAATCTAAAAGGAAAGTTGTATACAAAAATTGTATAGTGTGTAGCCAGCTTTAGGAATACTAGAATATTTAGATACACTACCAAGTTGAAGCTGAACTCCAACTAAGAGTTTATGATCACATCATACAATTTACAGCAATTTACAGCAATCTTATCCAATGTCTAATTTTATCCTCTGAGGACACCTATATTCCATCTGGGACTGAGATACTCAGCTCCACTGGCCAACTGGCTTGTATACCATACCCGTATCACCTTATAGGTTACTGCTCCATTATTAATATATACCCTTTGTCATCGCTTGAAAGCAGGGGGACACCAGTCACTCTCTTGGAGTGTGACACCTATGATTCATATCTTACTTAAGACCGGTACCTTTTAGATACAGGCAACAAGGGAGCGGTTGGTACTTTATCCATTATGAGATGAATGGTCCTCAAGCCAGCTTGGTCTTATTTGTACCTACATCTATGAACCAAGGAAACCATTAGGGTCCCATACTCCTACCATTACGGATATCATGGGAATGTTCTAATGAGCTCCTGAGGAAGCGACACATCGCAAAACACGTTGAGCTAGAACCTACATCCAATCCTCTGTTTAACCTTATCTGCAGTGCTTACCACTGGGGAAACCTAAGTTTCGAGGTCTTCCAGGGACAGATACATGCAGTTTGGCTATTTGATGTTTCTTAATTTTTCAATGGTGTTTAATTGTGATGCTATTTGAATTTTATTGTCTTTTGTATAACTAATAAAATGTGTGATTTTTTTATTATTGGTGCCTAGAAAGTCCATGTTGTTCTAGTGTTTATCCATTTTCAATGATGTGATGTGGCACAGATTATCATGTCATATGCACTCGTGGTATCACCCTACGGTAGTGTACAATTCCTTCTGTCTAATTTACAGCAAACATTTTTTTATTTCCATTTGGGATAAAAGTTTTACATAAATCAATAAAAGCTGAACATTGTAAGAGCCGGTCCACACTAGCGCGACTTGTCAGCCTGACAAGTCGCGCTCCCTCGTGGTCCATTGACCGCTACAGGACTCGTTCTAATAGGAGCGACACAAGTCGCTCCGACTTAGAAAAAGGGTCCTGTACTATTTCGGGGCGACCTCGGAGCGACTTGCATAGACTTCCATTATGTGAAGTCCCTGCAAGTCGCTCCGAAGTCGTGGTGCATGGTAATGCACAAGTCGCCCCCAAAGTAGTAAGGAGTCGTGTTGCCCCAGTGTGAACCGACTCTTAGTCAGTGTTAAATAGTACGTCTCATCCCTGTTATGGTAGGAGAGTATTTCTGTTGAAAAAACAATAACAGACTTACTGGCTGGATCAGCAGATAAATATAGAAGAAAGAAAGCCTAAAAAAGGAAACTAATGCCTCCATCACATCTAAGAATTGGTAAGCTGTAATATAATAAATGTTGCTTTTGGGTATAATACAGGTTTAATGCTAGTTTAGGCCAGTTCAGCTGTGACATGCTAAATGGGAGGAATGGCCACACACAGTATCATAAGTTCATACAACTTCTCATAAAGAGGCATGGGGACTTTTTCATTCCCAGAATATTTTGAAGTTTTCCTAAAAAAAGATCATGGAGTATGGTTACAGATACAAGTTCTTCTTTTAAAGATATATTTCTGTGAGTTTTACATCTCTTTCCACTGTGTGGGCAAGACGCCAACTTTGATCTGCCTTGCCCGGCTCTTCTTCTTACTGGAGCAATTAAAAAAGACAAATTAGAGGACGTTATCTTACCATTTTCCCTGACTTTAGAAGGAGGCAGTGGAGGAGGAATGTAGAGGGCCCACAAGCCTCCATCTCTTCAAGGTCTTAACAGGAACAAAGAGAAAAAAATAACTGAAAATGAAAATTATGTACCAATAAATGTATAGGAAAAAATGGCACCCCTCAGGACATTACACACAATTTCTATTTTTAAACATACAATATACATATTAACCGCTTGCCGTCCACCCTATAGCAGTTTTATTGCTACAGGGGGGTAGCTGTGTGCAGGATACCATATATCTATATATATATATATATATATATATACATGATTCCAGACTTCCGCTTGCAGGGGGACTGCCACCTGCGGGATGCTTCTGCTAATGACTTGATGTCCTCCGGTATCCGCCGATCGTCGGCAAGACACAGAAAACTGAGATATGAAGCAAGGCATATCTCAGTTCTGACAGCAGGAGAAGGCATTGATTCTGTGTTCCTGCAAAGCAGGGACTAGAATCCATTACTTCCCCTAGTAAAAGCAACACACAGTGTACACAAAAACACTGGCTAGGCACACAGTTAAACCCTCAATCACCCCAGATGTTAACCCCTTCCCAGCCAGTGTCATTAGTACAATGACAGTGCATATTTTTTAGCACTGATCACTGTAATAATGTCAGTGCTTCCAGGCAAAGTGTTAAAAGTGTCAGTTAGTGTCAGAATGTCCACCGCAATATCGTAGTCCCACTATAAGTCGCTGATCGCTGCCAATACTAGTATAGAAAATAAATAAATAAAAATGCCATAAAAATATCTCCTAAATTGCAGACGCTATAACATTCGTGTAAATCAACCAGTTATTATTATTGGGATTTTCTTTTGCCAAAAACTTGTAGCAGAATACATATTGGCCTAAATTTATTAAAAAAATATATTTTTTCAATTTCTTATTTTTTTATTGGATATGTTTTATAGCAGAAAGTAATATATATATATATATATATATATATATATATATATATATATATATATATATATATATATATATATATATATATTTTTTTTTTTTTTTTTTTTTTAATTGTCGGTCATTTTTTGTTTATAGCGCAAAAAATTAAAAACTGCAAAGGTGAACAAATACCACCAAAAGAAAGCTCTTTTGTGGGAAAAAAATGACAATCAATTTCACTTGGGTACACCGAGGCATGACCGAGCAATTTTCAGTTAAAATAATGCAGTGCCTTATTGCAAAAAATGGCCTAGTCATTAGGGGGTGTAAATATTCCAGAGGTCAAGTGGTTAAAATCAGTCCAACAATCCTAATGGTTAAAAAATAAATTAGTAGAGCTTCCAACATTGGATACAACGCGATTCCCACACTGCAATCATATCGTTACACATTCCACGCTTAAGGTAGTTTTGACAATTACCGCACAGAGGGACACACACTATATTGTCAAAAGTATTGGGACGCCTACCTTTACACCCACATGAACTTTAATGGCATCCCAGTCTTAGTCCGTAGGGTTCAATATTAAGTTGGCCCACCCTTTGCAGCTATAACAGCTTCAACTCCTCTGGGAAGGCTGTCCACAAGGTTTAGGAGTGTGTCTTTGGGAATGTTTCACTATTCTTCCAGAAGCACATTTGTGAGGTCAAGCACTGATGTCGGACAAGAAGGCCTGGCTAGCAGTCTCCGCTGTAATTCGTTCCAAAGGTGTTCTATCGGGTTTAGGTCAGGACTCTGTGCAGGCCAGTCAAGTTCCTCCACACCAAACACACTCGCCCATGTCTTTATGGACCTTGGAACTGGGAGACTAGTCAGGATCGAGGGAAATATGAATGCAGCAATGTACAGAGACATCCTTGATGAAAACCTGCTCCAGAGGTTGTCCAGAGGCTGGACCTCAGACTGGGGCAAAGGTTCATCTTCCAACAGGACAACTACCCTAAGCACACAGTCAAGATAGCAAAGTAGTTGATATGGGACAACTCTGTGAATGTCCTTGAGTGGCCCAGCCAGAGCCCAAACCTGAACCCCATTGAACATCTCTGGAGAGATCTGAAAATGGCTGTGCTCCCCATCCGACCTGATGGAGCTTGAGTGGCCCTGCAAAGAAGAAAGGGGGGAAACTGCCCAAAAATAGCTGTGCCAAGCTTGTAGCATCATACTTCAAAAGACTTGAGGCTGCAATTGGTGCCAAAGGTGCTTCAAAAAGGATTTAGCAAAGGCTGTGAATACTTATGTACATGGGATTGTTTATTCTTTTATTCTTAATACATTTGCAAAGATTTCCAACAAACTTCTTTCATTTTGTTGAATTTTAAGGAAAATAATGAATTTAATATATTTTGGAATAAGGCCGTAACATAACAAAATGTGGAAAAAGTGAAGCGCTGTGAATACTTTCCGGATGCATAGTATTGTGGTGTAAGTGTGGGTGCGCTGATAGGGGTGAAGCTGCTACCTGAACTAAACCTAGTGAAAATGAATGTTGAAAAAATAGCGCACCTATTTTTTCAGGATGCATAGTATTGCCAAACTTCTATACATGTTTTGGGACTGCACGCTGTTTTTTCAGGAGACACAGCAGCACAAAATGTCTACGACAAAATACAAAAAAATTCAGGAAAAAACAGTATTAAACATTACACAAAAAGACATCTGAGCATAAATGTGTACAGAACACACAATTGGGGCCCCCGAGACTTTACCAAGGACGAGAGCAGCCCAACACACCAAGCACACTGACCAAAAGGACCCAGAATCTCCCTTGGGTGGACGTGGGAGCAGTAATGACCCAACGACGATGTCAAGTTTTGAGTGTGATGTCCTGGAGGTTACTGAGAAAGTCAATTTTCTTCCTATATATAGCACCAGCCCCTCAGGAGCCGCTGAATATAATGGGACACCTGTTCACTTCTAAACCCTGGGTGAGGCACCACCCTTGGTGACACCACCGTTAAACTGTAACCAAATCTCACTTGGGTTATCACATAAAGGATAAACACACCACTTCTGTAAACACAGCAGACAGTTGTTCTCTCAGCTATCAACATAGAGCGCCTGTGTTCCTCCTATTTAGGATCACAGGTCTCTGTATTGATTTCACAAGCCCACCCCCCCACAGTTAGAAAACACCCCCTAGGCTCACGGTTAACCCTTTGAATCGCCCCTGGGTTAACCCCTTCCCTGCCAGTGTCATTGTCACAGTAACAGTGCATATTGTTAGCACTGATTACTGTAGTAATGTCACTGGTCCCCCCAAAAGTGTCAAAAATGTCAGTTAGATGTCTGATCTGTCCGCCGCAATGTCGCAGTCCCGCTAAAAATCGCAGATCACCGCCATTACTAGTAAAAGTAAAAAAATAAATATAAATGACATAAATCAATCCCCTAGTTTGTAGACGCGATAACCTTTGTGCAAACCAATCAAAATACACATGTTGGGATTTTTTTTTACCAAAAATATGTAGTAGAATACAAATTTGCCTACAATTATGAAAACATTTGATTTGGTCTTACTGTAACTATAGCATATGTACCTGCTTATACAAAATACTTCTGAAGAAGCGGGCTCAACACCGCGAAACATGTAAAGTGTAAAACACCATCAAAATCCCACCTGGGCCCCCCCCTTTTTCTGTCTTTTCTCTGACTCCCCACGTTGCGGATGCGATGGCCTACTCTACATGGGGTGGATTGGTGTCTTCCACCACTATAGTTGGGCAATCTCGTGTCTGCTTCATGGAGAGTCTTTGAAACATTTACATATTGATTTTTACATGTTTATTTTTGGCAATATTCTATAGCAGAATGTGAAAAATATTGTTTTTTTTTTTTTCAGAATTGTTGCTTTTTATTTATTTATGGCACAAAAAATAAAAACCGCACAGGTGATCAAATACCACCAAAAGAAAGCTCCATTTGTGAGGAAAAAAGCCAATCAATTTTACTTGGGTACAGTGTTGCTCGACCACGCAATTGTCTGTTAAAATAACGCAGTGCCGAATCACAAAAAATGGCCTGGTCATTAAGGGGGCAAATCCTTCAGGTCCAGAAGTGGTTAAAAGATGACAGGACGTTCTAAAAGTTGTTCAAGTTGAAGAAAAGATAGGGGCAGAATTTAGCCCAGTCATTCCTGTGGCCTATCTACAGTACACTAGCTACCCACTGAAGTATTGCAAGCAGAATATCATTCTTAAAGCATTTGTTACCCCAACACTTTATATTCCTGATATGTGCCTGCTGTACATGTACTTGTATGAGAAAGTATCCCGTTCTCTTTGTATTGCTTTCTTTGTGTGAAATCCCTGGTGTTCCTTCCAGTCCCCTTGCTTTCCTTTTAAAAACTGACCACACTAAGCAGGAGAGTATACTAAGGTCAGTTCTCTAGCTGTGCTGGGAACTCAGCTTGCTCTCCTCCAATGATCAGACTTGTCCTGACACACCCCCACTGCACAGCAATTTACTGGGAAGCTCAATGCACTCCTGCTTCTTCTCCCCCCAGCTCTTATGCTGCTGTGAACAGAGGGAATGCGATAATTTATAAAAAAAAAGAAAGAAAAAAGGTATTTTTAATGTTTTTTTTTATATCTATACAAAAATATTTTACCTTTAAATTCTATTTTAAACTGAATGGGTTGTTTTACAAGGTGAATGTTAACAATCACTTTATTGCTTTCTGTTTACCTGATTAGGCAGGAACTGTATAGAGTATATCACCTCAGGCCTATTCTATCCAGATGTAGCATCCTAGGTTAGAATTTATAGTTAGACTACTGCAATTTGCTCTTCCGCCTAATGGTGGGGCTAAAGGCAAATCTATCTTCAGCAGGTCTGCGTAAAAGAATGCTGCAATGTATTACTTAGGACTGCTCCAGTGTTTTGGTGCTGTTGAGTTTGCCTGGGCTCCTCCCACCTTCTAGAAACTAGTAGAGTTTTCTGGAACATGGGTGGGAGTTAGGCAAATGGGCAGCATGAGTATGTAGCAGTCTCAGCCAATTACAGGTGAGATGCCCCTGAGCATGATGGGATTGACCTATATATTCAGGGAACATGTGAGCTCTGGGTCCCTCCCAGATGGTGGAGTGCACCAGCCGGGGGTGAGGCAGGCTGGCCCCCCCTGGTACTTGCTGTCATGTGGCCTCAGATGGGCGACCTGAGGGCCTAAAGCTAAAGTAATGGGGTGACCATGGTGCTTCTGAAGAGCTAACTGAGGGGGAGCTGGGCCTGAGAGGATCTGTTTGCAACTCCAGTAAAGACCAATGATCTAGGGGCCTTTTCTTTTGGCTACCTTTTTGTGATAGTACAGCCAGTGAAGGGTCCAACTAAAAGGCATCACTAGCAAGAAACCTGAAGACCTCGTCCAACTATTGTTACTGCATGGGACTTACTGCATGGGACTTTGCTCAGTTTTACTACTTTTGGACTGTCAAACAGTGTGCCGTAACTGGCTTGTACCTGAGGAGCTCTGTCCACCTGTCCTACACTACAAGAGACTTTGCTCATGCTATTGATTTCTACAACTGCTATATAGGAGATGTCTGTCATCTGCTCCCAGCAAGAGACTTCACCTGCTATTCAATTCTAGACCAGCTAGAATCCTTAAATTGTTTTATTCTGGAATATCCTAAAAAAATCCCCTACCCTATCCAAGTTCCTACAAAACAACACCCCTAGACTGGTCTTTGACTACAATGAGCCCAAGTGTGTGTGTGCCTGGCTGCAGAAAATACCTATGAATGAAGAAATTGCTGTACACCACTGCAAAATTTTGCCCCTACCTTTCCTCGGCTTAAAAAAACTTTAGAACTTCTTTTAGCTTTAACTCACCCGGTCCTTCGATCTTCTGGAAAACGGAGCTCCCTCACAGTCAAACGGTGGACTATCCCTGGTCTATGGAGCTTTCTCTGGGTGTAATGACATCAGGCACTATCCACTATCCAAGACCGCTAGACTGCAGGGGGTGGGGTGGACAGGAGCCGCAGGGACTGGACTTGTGTTGGGAGGATCTGAGGATTAGGTAAGTATATCTTTGTTCTCCTTTCCCCTACAAAAAAACAAGCAGGTAACCAGTGCATTGTGGGCACAGTTCCACTGCATGGGAAAGATTTTTTTTTGCCAGGAGTTCAGCTTTAATACCACTTACACATACTTTTTAATAATCTTTTGATTTGTTCAGACCATAAATACTTTGGTGTGCATGGTATGGGCACATGTTCATTTTAAGCTACAGGGTTCATTTAGATAATAATGTGGTCAACGTGCATTATCTGGTTTCTCTTTCTATGATAAAGGTAAGAATATTATGAGTTTTTTGAACATCGTCATGCAACTACTGGATTCTTTTTCATTATACGGTATGATTCAGCCAAGCATTTGCTGGGAGATTCACACTGGCAGCCCTCATAAAAACAATCATGTAACCTCTGTGTAATGTAGAGGGGGATAATAATTATATGATCTGAACAATGTTATAAATATTATTTCTTAAAGGTACATCCCACTCAGACATTTTACATTGTAATGAATACAGAGCCTTCCTATTTGCACAGGGGTTCTTGTTTTTCATTCTGCTTTTGCTTTGTAAAGTTGCCATAGTAGAAGGAGACTGATCGTTTAGACCCAAATGATCAGACCTTTGAGTGCCATTTATTTGAGAGTATAGGTAGATACACTATATGACCAAGTGGTTGTAGGCACTTGACCACCACACCTACACTATTTTACCAAAAGTATTGGGACGCCTGCCTTTACACGCACATGAACTTTAATGGCATCCAAGTTTTAGTCTGTAGGGTTCAATATTGAGTTGGCCCACCCTTATAAGAGATTCAACTCTTCTGGGAAGGCTGTCCGCCAGGATTAGGAGCGTGTCCATGAGACTGTTTGGCCATTCTTTCAGAAGAGCATTTGTGAGATCAAGCACTGATGTTGGATAAGAATGCCTGGGTTGCTGTCTCTGTTCTAGTTCATCCCAAAGGTGTTCTCTCGGGTTGAGGTGAGGACTCTGTGCAGGCCAGTCAAGTTCCTCCACCCCAAACTCGCTCATCCATGTCTTTATGGACCTTGCTTGTGGTGCATAGTAATGTTAGAACAGGAAGGGTCCAGCCCCAAACTGTTCCCACAAAGTTGGGATCATGATATTGTCCAAATTGTCTTGATATGCCGACGCCTTAATAGTTCCCTTCATTGGAACTAAGGGGCCAAGCCCACCCCCTGAAAAACCACCACCCCACACCATAATCCCCCCCCCCCCCAACCCCAAATGATTTGGACCAGTGCACAAAGCTAGGTCCAAAAAGGCATGGATGAGCGAATTTGGGTTGGAGGAACTTAACTGGCCTGCCAGTGTCCTGACTTCAACCTGACAGAACACCTTTGGGATGAATTTGAGTGGAGACTGCGAGCCAGGTCTTCTCGTCCAACATCAGTGCCTGACCTCATAAATGCACTTCTAGAAGAATGGTCAAACATTCCCATACACACACTCCTAAACCTTGTGGACAGTCTTCCCAGATGAGTTGAAGCTGTTATAGTTACAAAGGGGGAGGCCAACTCAATATTGAACCCTATGGACTAAGACTGGGATGCCATTAAAGTTCATGTGCGTTTATAGTATTACCTTTGGTAATATATTTTATATATATATATATATATATATATATATATATATATATTAGTGATTGACCAATATCGTTTTTTTGTTGCCGATATTTTGGCCATTGCATATTGGTTTCGGCCGATATAGCCTGATAATTTTGTACATTTAAAAATTTGCAAAATAAACACAAATTTCGACACAAATCTGTTACTGAACATGTAAAACATTATTTATTAACATTTTTAACATTAAGGGCTCGTTCTTCACACCTTAACTGCATGAGAACTGATAGGAAAACTTCAATTGCAGGGACATTTAGTTTCACATCATTCTGATTATGCATTAATCACTCACTGCAATAATTTTAAATCACTACTGCATTGCAGTCAGTGCAAAACTGCTATAAAAGGCAACAACTACACAGTGGATTGGACTGGAGTCAGTGGACTACCTCTGCAGTATGGCACTCACTGCAACTACTGCAGTCAGTGCTAAACTGCTAGAAAAAAAGCTAGACAACAGCAAGACAGTGGATTGGATTGGAGTCAGTGGACTACCTCTGCAGTAGGGCACTCACTGCAACTACTGCAGAGCAGTCAGTGCAAAACTGCTAGAAAAAAAGCTAGGCAACAGCTAGACAGCGGATTTGAGTGGACACTACTCTTTTCAATACTCCCAGTTAAGTAGAACATTATTATACTGCAGAAAGCAGAACATTTCAGCATGTCCATGGTCACCTGTTAAAGGGCTTCTGTTTTGTTCATATAATGCTGTCTCTTCATAAACATGCTCAGGATGAGAGGAGGACAGAGGAGCAGAGAGAGAGAGAGGTATCTTCTAGCATGGGAAGTAAGTCTTTTGTAGCGTGCCTCATTTTCTTTCCACCACTGAAGAGGATCACCACTTCTTCTGTCAATTACTGGTTCCTTCAAATAGAAATGAAGTTTATCATCCAGGCTCATTATTGCAGATTCAGAAAAAAATGAATCCTCTGCATGAGGCCCCAATAAAACACTGAAAATGTCATAATCAATTTGACCATGATGAAGAAGATTCTCTTCTGTTCGTTGACGTATTTGACGTATATTGGGTGGCTTGCTTGCTGGCACCCTGTTGTGGGGTGGCTGGCTGCTGTCAACCAGTTGTGGGTTGGTGGCTGACGCCTGGCAGTGTGGGTGGCTGGCTGGCACTCTGTTGTGTGTCAGTGGCTGACACCTGGCAGTGTGGCTTGCTTGGTAACACCCTGTTGTGGGTGGCTGGCTTGCTGGAACACTGTGGTGGGTGGTTGGCTTGGTGTCACCCTGTTGTAGGTGGCTGGCTTGCTGGAACACTGTGCTGTGGTGGGTGGCTGGCCTGGTGTCACACGGATGTGGGTGGATAGCTTGCTGGAACACTGTGGTGGGTGTTTGGCTTGGTGTCACCCTGTTGTGGGTGGTTGGCTTGCTAGAACACTGTGGTGGGTGGCTGCCTTGCTGGAACACTGTAGTGGGTGGCTGGCTTGGTGTCACCCTGTTGTGGGTGGCTGGCTTGCTGGAACACTGTGGTGGGTGGGTGGCTGGCTTGGTGTCACCCTGTTATGGGTGGCTGGCTTGCTGGAACACTGTGGTGGGTGGGTGGCTTGGTGTCACCCTGTTGTGGGTGGCTGGCTTGCTGGAACACTGTGGTGGGTGGCTGGCCTGGTGTCACACGGTTGTGGGTGGCTAGCTTGCTGGAACACTGTGGTGGGTGTTTGGCTTGGTGTCACCCTGTTGTGGGTGGCTGGCTTGCTGGAACACTGTGATGGGTGGCTGCCTTGCTGGAACACTGTAGTGGGTGGCTGGCTTGGTGTCACCCTGTTGTGGGTGGCTGGCTTGCTGGAACACTGTGGTGGGTGGGTGGCTGGCTTGGTGTCACCCTGTTGTGGGTGGCAGGCTTGCTGGAACACTGTGGTGGGTGGGTGGCTGGCTTGGTGTCACCCTGTTGTGGGTGGCTGGCTTGCTGGAATACCGTAGTGGGTGGCTGGCTTGCTGGAACACTGTGGTGGGTGGCTGGCTTGGGGTCACCCTGTTGTGTGGGTGGCTGGCTTGCTGGAACACTGTGGTGGGTGTCTGGCTTGGGGTCACCCTGTTGTGTGGGTTGGCGGCATTGGTGTCACTCACCCTGGCCTGTTGTGGGTGGCTGGCTTGCTTGCTGAAACACTGTATGGTGCCTGGTGGCTGGCTTGGTGTCATCTGGGTGGCTGGTTTGCTCGCTGGAACCCTGTTGTGGGGTGGCTGCCTGGTTGCTGGCACTCTGTTGTGGGGTGGGTAGATGGATGCTGGCCTGGCACCCTGTTGTTGTGGGTTGGATGGCTGGCGGCTGGCACCCTGTGGTGGGTGGCTGAGGCCAGGGCCTGTGGGTGGATGGCTGGCATCGTGACTGGACTTCAGCTGGCTGCACAGTGCACACGTGGCTGTCCGAGGTGTGTGAGGTGGTCTTAGAAGGCAGAACGTGTGCTGCACACGGTGAAATGACGTCACGTATGGGCCGCGCAGGCGTGGGAGGCGGTCTTAGGAGCCAGAACGTGTACAGCGCAACATACGCAGGGACGTCACGAAAATATCGGTAACTTCAAAGGCCGATTCCGATATATCTGAGAAAGTGCATATCGGCCCCTGATATATCGGTGTTGCCGATAAATGGTTGATCTCTAATATATATCTCAAAAACACCCTCTATTACTGCCTAATTCAAAAATGTATAGAGATAAATAGCTGCAGAGCCCCAGTACTGCCAATGGTGGACTTTAATGGCATTAGCATGAAACCAGACACTTTATTCTTATAAAAATATCAAAAAAGTATATATAGAAAATATAAAAATGTATACATTTTTTACTATGTAAATTAATCAATAAAATACTTTTTTGATATTTTTATAAGAATGAAGTGTCTGGTGCCATTAAAGTCCGCCTTTGGCAGAACTGGGTTTCTGCAGCTATCTATCTATCTATCTATCTATCTATCTATCTATCTATCTATCTATCTATCTATCTATCTATCTATCTATCTATCTATCTATCTATCTATCTATCTATCTATCTATCTATCTATCTATCTATCTATCTATCTATCTATCTATCTATCTATCTATCTATCTATCTATCTATCTATCGATCTATCAATCTATCTATTGCTCTCAGCATCCTCCATACCTCCAAATTCCTTTTTTTTATTTTTAGCTTCTGTGGTCTTACTTTATGTTAGAGAGCGTTTACACTTGCTCTCCATGGTTCCAGTGTATGTAGGAACATACCCACCTTCTCTTGCTTGGACTATGGATATGTAATTTGCATAGAGCAGTGCACATGATTGCAACTAACGTACACTGCTTGCTCCAAACGTATGGAAGTGAAGTGTAAAAGAAGAGGTTTTGGAGCTCACAGAGGACATTACAAGGAGGCAGCAAACACAGTAAGGCCTCTTTCACACGGCCGTTCAGTTTTTTTTTCTCCGCTCCGGTGCTTTTTTTTTTATCACGGAGCTGATGACACTTGTGTCATCCGCTCCGTATATCCGCATATCATCCCATCCGTTTGCGGATGATATACGGACATAATGTATGTCTATGGGGATTGAGGATGTCAGCGGATGACACCGCTGACATCCGATTTTGCATTCGTTCCGTTTTTTGAACGGAACAAAAATAGGGTTCTGTTCCGTTCCAAAAAATGGAACAGAACTGAAAGGATGAAAATCGGATGTCAACGGATCCCATAGACATTCATTATGTCCATATATCATCCGCAAAAAAATAGGATGATTTGCGGACATGTGGAAGGCCCGTGTGAAAGGGCCCTAAGAGAAAATGTCATGAAAAATAGATTACAGGGCCATTAAGTAGTGGATGTGTATGGATTATGTTTGGAGGATAAGATTATACTTTAGTGTCACTTTAAGTATAGCTAATGCTTTGGAAGAAACGGGGCAGAGTTGGATGGAAATTCAGCGTTACACTCATACGCAATTTAATATAAAACTTAAACTGTGGCTGACCCATTGAACGTCTTGAGCAGTTAATACAGCAAATTAATACATGCTTTCTAAAAATACCCTCCTCTTCATTCCTGTCTCTGGTTTAACTCCTGACGATAACCATTCAGAGCCTTAGCGGAGTCCGGACAAACTTGGCAAATGTCAGCCACAGTTCCTTTTAATCTCCAGGGAGGTAGGTCGGTGCCTGTACTGACGGATTCCTCTGTCCGCCTTTCTGTGGATATAAACATAATCCTGGAGAGAAGCGTAGTGCGTCCAGTACAGCGCGCTTCCTCCACAACCGCATGGCGCTGGAAGCCCCCCGGCCGCCATGAAAAGCTTTTTCTTATCTCCAGAACAAAAGTGCTTTTGGCGAAAGTTGTTTTCGTGCAGGGTTTAATGTTTTTGTGATCCTTGCCTTCTGGAAAGCAGACACACTACATCAAAGTCAAGAAGTTTTTTTTTTTTTTCCTTTTTTCTTCATCATTATTATTTTTTCTCAAGATAAATATTTTTGTGACCTTGGAGGAAACTCGTTTTGCCTTGGTCAGTCTGGAAAAGAAGTAGTTAATCCAGTAATCCTTAAAGGGGAAACACACTGTATCCGAGCACCACAAAACAAAAGCTCTATTTAATATATTTTTAATATCCAAAGCAAACTCCCCCATCCATTCATGTCTCCATGCTTCATTTTGCTGAAAAATCACTTTGACCCCCCCCCCCATAGCCATCTTAAACATGGGCAGATGATTCATCTAACATTTACTGCCTGGAATCCATTGGCCCTTAGCTCAGGCATGCAGGCAGGAGGGTGTGCTTAGCTCTGAATACTCCCCGGAGACTACAGGAATCATTCATCGTTTGCCTAAGCATGGAAACCAGGAAGTAACTAAAGAAATGTAAAAAACTGTTTAAAACAAGTACCATATTTATCGGCGTATAACACGCACTTTTTCCTACTAAAAATGGAGGGCACTGGTGCTTTGGTGTTATACGCCGATACAGTAAAAAAGAAAGCCGGGCAGTGCTGAGAGGAAGAGGGGGGGGGGGGCGGGCTGGGCGGAGCAGAAGGAAGGACGAGTGGCTGCTGTCATAGGAAGTCCCGCCTCCTATGATAGACAGCACAGTGGCCCAATGCCGGGACACTGGACGTGTGACGTCTATCATAGGCGCCGGGACGCCAGATGACAGCGGCGGCTCGTACTCGCTTCTCCTCGCACGGCCCGCCCCCCTCTGCCTTAGTGCTGCCCGGCTTTTTTAAAAAAATATATGGGCGATCTGTGAAATATATGGGCGATCTGTGCAATATGGGCGATCTGTGCTGGCGAGGCTGCATTGGGGACACTGCACTGGCAAGGCTGCATTGGGGACACTGCACTGGCGAGGCTGCATTGGGGATACTGCGCTGGCGAGGCTGCATTGTGGGCCACTGCGCTGGTGAGGCTGCATTGGGGACACTGCACTGGCGAGGCTGCATTGGGGACACTGCACTGGCGAGGCTGCATTGGGGACACTGCGCTGGCTAGGCTGCATTGGGGACACTGCGCTGGCAAGGCTGCATTCAGGACACTGCGCTGGCTAGGCTGCATTGGGGACACTCCGCTGGCTGGGCTGCATTGGGGACACTGCGCTGGCTAGGCTGCATTGGGGACACTGTGCTGGGGAGGCTGCATTTATGGACACTGCACTGGCAAGGCTGCATTGGGGATACTGCACTGGCGAGGCTGCATTGGGGATACTGCACTGGCGAGGCTGCATTGGGGACACTGCACTGGCGAGGCTGCATTGGGGACACTGCGCTGGCGAGGCTGCATTGGGAACACTGCGCTGGCTAGGCTGCATTGGGGACACTGCGCTGGCGAGGCTGCATTGAGGTCACTGAGCTGGCGAGGCTGCATTTATGGACACTGCGCTGATGAGGCTGCATTCATGGGCACAGGTTAGACTGCATTTGATTAAAAAAATAGTTGTGAGTTCAATGCTGTTTATTGAAAGTTTTAAGCTTTTTTCCTAAAATTCCCCTCCTAAATGTGAGGTGCGTGTTATACGCCGGTGCGTGTTATACGCCGATAAATAAGGTAAATACAGTGCATCCAGAAAGTAGTTAAAGCGCTTTACTTCACATTTTGTTATGATATAGCCTTATTCCAAAATAGATTAAATTCATTATTTTCCTCAAAATTTTACAAACAATTCCCCATAATGACAAGGCGAAAGAAGTTTGTTTGAAATCTTTGCAAATTTATTAAAAATAAACCTCCCCCCCAAAAAAAATCCTGTATCACAGCCTTTGCTCAAAACTTTGTTGAAACACCTTTGGCACCAATTACAGTCTCAAGTATTTTTGAGTATGAAGCTACAAGCTTGGCTCACCTATTTGTGGGCAGTTTCTCCCATTCTTCTTTGCAGGACCTCTCAAGCTCCATCAGGTTGGATGGAGAGTGTCGGTGCACAGCCATTTTCAGATCTCTCCAGAGATGTTCAATCGGGTTAAAATCTGGACTCTGGCTGGGCCACTCAAGGACATTCACGGAGTTGTCTCATAGCCACTCCTTTGTTATCTGTGTGCTTAGCGTTGTTGACTTGTTGGAAGGTGAACCTTCACCCTAGTCTGAGGTCCAGAGCGCTCTAAGGCAGGTTTTCATCAAGGATGTCTCTGTACATTGCTGCATTCATCTTTCTCCCAATCCTGACTAGTCTCCCAGTTACTGCTGCTGAAAAACATCCACACATTATGATGCTGCCACCACCATGCTTCACTGTAGGGATGGTGCCAGGTGATGAGCAGTGCCTGGTTTCCTTCAGACATGATGCTTGCCATTCAGGCCAAAGAGTTCAATCTTTGTTCCATCAGACCAGAGAATTGTGTTTCTCATGGTCTGAGAGTCCTTCAGGTGGCTTTTGACAAACTCCAGGCGTTGTCATGTGCCTTCTACTGAGGAATGGCTTCTGTCTGGCCACTCTACTGTACAGGCCTGATTGGTGAAGTGCTGCAGAGATGGCTGTTCTTCTGGAAGGTTCTCCTCTCTCCACAGCGAAACGCTGGAGTAGTGTCAGAGTGACCATCGGGTTATTGGTCACCTTCCCGACTAAGTCCCTTCTCCCATGATCGCTCAGTTTAGCCAAGCAACCCGCTCTAGAAAGAGTCCTGGTGGTTCCAAGCTTCCATTTATGGATGATGGAGGCCACTGTATTGACTGGGACCCTCGATGCTGCAGAAAGTTTTGTTTGTCGCTATTGAGCAGGCATGCGCAGTTTTAAAGTGTGAAATGTTTGGTATCTATTTACTCGGCGTGATATCATCTTTGATATTTTACAAAAAAATGTAGTTATGTATTGTGTCTTTTAGCATTGAAATTTTAAAAAGTATATTTTTTCCCAAAAATTGCATTTGAAAAAACACTGTAAAAATACCATGTGACATACAAAATTGCAAAACCCACCAATTGATTCTCTATTTATTCTCTAAGGCCTTTGCTTAAAAAAATGTATAATGTTTGGCTAATTTTCTAGTAAAAAAAACAGATCTTCAAAAAAAAAAGTGAAAATGCCTGATCTTCAAGTGAATAAAGAAGTTGTGTCATCTGTGTATTTATTTTTTAGCTATTTATGCAGAATTTATCATTATAAAGTAGAATAAGCCTAAATAAAGCAGAGCAACAGTTTGGCAAAAAAACCTCTGCTTACCTTTTTTTTTACTATAAGGGCAGATATCCTGTGCACAATGACCACTTGATCACACCAGAATGCAGTGTTAACATTTTAGAAGCATAAAGTTATATTCCTGTCTACCCAGAAGTGTTAATTTTGGCATTGAATTTTGATTTAGTTTTATTTATAGTCTTTTGACTAAAATGCCATTTTAGCTTTAGTCCCATTTTAGTCATTGTATTTTAGTCGACTAAAATCTCCAGTACATTTTAGTCAAATAAAATCATTTTAGTCAAATAAAATCATTTTAGTCAGCTAAAATCTAATGTGTTTAGTTAAATTGTAATGCATTATTTAAGCTTTTCTATAGAATTTCCAGAATTCATTATATACTCCTGGAGTAAAAAAATCTAATATCATGTTATTATTTATGGTAATAATGTTTGAACAAACTCACAGATACAAATTTCGCCACTCTGGATGGTCTGAGGAGGCCTGTTATGCTGCACAGTGCTCTGGAGGGAGGTCTGAGGAGGCATGTCATGCTGCAGGATGCTCTGGGTGGTGGTCTGAGGAGGCCTGTAATGCTGCACAGTGCTCTGGATGGAGGTCTGAGGAGGCATGTCATGCTGCAGGATGCTCTGGGTGGTGGTCTGAGGAGGCTTGTAATGCTGCAGAGTGCTGTGGATGGTGGTATGAGAGGCCTGTAATGCTGCACAGTGCTCTGGATGGAGGTCTGAGGAGGCATGTCATGCTGCAGGATGCTCTGGGTGGTGGTCTGAGGAGGCCTGTAATGCTGCACAGTGCTCTGGATGGAGGTCTGAGGAGGCCTGTAATGCTGCAGAGTGCTCTGGATGGTGGTCTGAGGAGGCCTGTAATAATGGAGAGTGCTCTGGATGGTGGTTTGAGGAGGCCTGTTATGCTGCACAGTGCTCTGGATGGTGGTCTGAGGAGGTCTGTAATGCTACACAGTGCTCTGGATGGAGGTCTGAGGAGGCCTGTAATGGTGCAGAGTGCTCTGGATGGTGGTCTGAGGAGGCCTGTAATGGTGCAGAGTGCTCTGGATGGTGGTCTGAGGAGGCCTGTTATTATGCACAGTGCTCTGGATGGTGGTCTGAGGAGGCCTGTTATTCTGCACAGTGCTCTGGATGGTGGTCTGAGGAGGCCTGTAATGGTGCAGAGTGCTCTGGATGGTGGTCTGAGGAGGCCTGTAATAACGCAGAGTGCTCTGGATGGTGGTCTGGTCATCCAGTGTTGGATGGTAGTTTCAGGTCTGAGGGATGGCCTGTAATGCACAGTGCCCTGGATGCCACTGTCAGTGATCAGAGGAGGACTGTAATATTGCACACACAGTGCTCTGGACGGACGTTGGTCTTGGGCGAGACCGTCGCTTCAACTCGCTTGCTTGCTGGGAGCAGAAGCAGGTGGAGCTCCGTGAAAACCTGAAGTTAGTTCACAAGGGTAAACCTCCCTGCCTCACATTTTCATCCCATTGTCATTCGTTAACGAAAACGGATTTGATTTTTGTCATAGTTTTCATCAGTGGAAGAAAATGTGCTGTTCTTTCATTTCGTTTTTGTCACTGTAAAAATTCTGTTGACGGAAATTTTGACGAAAATGATTTAGTTGACAAAATTAACACTGCCACCCAGTCCTTTTTCTCTACTGCAGTGCAGAAACTGATACAGGCCTTGCCTCTCCCCCAGGCTGTGACTGGACAGTGAAAGAAGAAGTAGCGCACTAATGAGCTTTTCTCTCAGCTCTCTCCTCCAGTTAGCAGGACAGTCTTATCATATGACCACTGCAGCACAACGGATTGGCTCCTTGGGCTGCTTTTCCTTATCCCAGTGTGCTGCATAGGAGATTGCAGGAGGCTCCAACCAAGTCGGATTAATGTACTTACACTATTTGCATTAAAAAAAAATTGAATGATGTATTAATGAATACACAACTGCATTTATTTTTGTCACTAAATCAACTTTAATCATAATTGGTTTAAATGACAAAATGTTGATACCCAATGGATAATTTTTTTTCTTTTCTAATGCACTGCAATACACAGTTGCGAAGCGGTCATGGAAAACAATGAAACATTTTTCTATGAATGTTGTCTACACTAGAAAATGTAGAGGAAGCATGGCAGTTTGAGAAAGCCGATGATATGTTTTCATGGGCAAGGGCAGGACAGAGCGGCCAACCAACCTACCTCTTGATGTAGCACCACCTAGTGGTAAATAGGGCCCTACAAGGGACCTATGCAGGTTGCGGTTGATGCGTTTTCCCAGTGTGTTTTGCATTTAGCAAAACACAGCGGCATCTTATTAAAAAAAAGCAAGCCCTGCATTTATAATGTGCTTCCATTGCATTTCTATTGAAGTCTATGGAACCAGAAATACAACCTGCTAAGGGCAAGAAAGTCCCTGATCCTTTACAAAAAACACACGGGTTGAAAACGCATGGATGTGAATGCTACCCATAGGAAATCATGTTAAATGGAATGTAGTGGGCAAAACTGAAAATGCACTGTGAAACGCATAGGTGTGAACCTAGCCTTAAAGTGTTACTAAACGCACAACAGTAAAATCAGTCTGTATATGTAGTAAAACATGCTTGTTATATTCACTGTGGATCCTAAGGGGTAATCCTGCGCATTGTGCAAAAAGGCTTTTTGACCCGATCTTCTTTGATCCTCCCCTTCTTCCACTGTCCCCAATCCATCTGCTGAAAAATCAATCAGAGCCTTTGGAGTCACTCTGAACATGCTCAGTTTTATGTGTATTGCTAGAGAGTTTGTTTTCTTTTTTATGAGGGTGCATGTGATCAGCACAGGGCCAATCAGGACTGTCCAGGCAGAGGGTTAAGGGTCCTGCAGCCTCATAGGACAGTCAGAGTAGAATGAAAACTCCTTCTACAAGCTTTTTTCCAGACACTGATAGAAGTCAGAAGACTGCTATAGACTGCTGATGAGAAAAGGTATTTAGCAGTTTATATTAACTAAAATATAATGTATAATAATAATGTATGTATAATGTAAAGCCTTGCAATGAATTTCTATTATTTGATCAAATTTGGTTTGGTAAATAATACCAATGAAATGGTTTTGCTGTATGTGTTCAATACCCGTTGATCTTTTCAGAAATTATGGGCTGTCCTGTGTCCTGTTTACTCCTCCTGTGTTATGACAAGGAGTTTAATAAGTTTAATAAGCCTTCACAGTTCTCAATTTGGACTACAAAACATTTTGGACTCTGTAGTTAACAAGAAACAACTGGGCAGGGCTGACACCACTTCTTGTGATAGCAGTACAGAGAAGGCTCTGTGTTGTCAGCCTACAACAGGTATTGTTCTGTACTTGCAGGGTCTATAAAGAGATAAAACACAGGGAAATGTACATGCATTGCAGACATGCGTTGTACTGTATATGCTTTAGGTTATTTATTATGCCCTGTGCTACATATAGAAAATCCACTAGAGGGCAGGTGATACTTATGTGAACGACTCCCATTGTCCATAGGAATATACACTATATTACCTAAAGTATTGGGAAGCCTGCCTTTACACACAAATGAACTTTAATGGTATCCCAGTCTTAGTTTGTAGGGTTCAATATTGAGTTGGCCCACCCTTTACAGCTATAACAGCTTCAACTCTTCTGGGAAGGCTAATAAACGAAACAAGGGCGCCAGGTCAGAGTAGTGTTTGAATTAAAAACAAATTTATTGCAATGCACTTACATTTAAGAGAATCAACATCAGCATTCAGGTGAAAAGCATGTATACCCAACGACAGGTGCCGAGGGGTGGTTGGGACGCAAGCACCCAGCCACAGGTGTGTTCACAGATCCAGGGATGGAGGATGGGGAGTGCATGGTCCGGAGATCCCGAGGGAAGGGGATCTCGCTGTGCCTCCTCCTCCTGGGGACATCTGTGGCGCACAGCCGCAAGCCGGGTTTGCAGCGTCACAAGACACTGCCGGTTCCTCCGCGGAAGCCGGCAGGAGACAGCTGAGACTGTGGAGAGGGCGGGCCGCAACGTCGTTTCAGGGGATTAACCTCCTTCGTCAGGCTGGCCCGCCCCTCCACTTGAGATGCATTTATCACGCCACAGGGGAGTGACAGGAGTAGAATATTATCGCTAATTGGTACTACTAGGGAACTGCTATTGAGGGAAGGAAAAGGAGGTGTATGGACTTAAAAACAAGGAAGGCTAAGGGACTATAGGCAATATCTGAATGTGAAAATAATAATAAGTTGCACCTACTAAACAATGGTTTGTGTACCTGCATGTGTAAAAAAGAGGGGGAAAAGATGCCATGTCTAAATGAAAAAAAATGAAATAAAATGAAAAGTGGTCAACTTTACAAAATACATATTAAAAATGTATATACATATATACACATGAAAGCATACATATGGAAAAAATGTATATATATATCTAAAAATATCTAAAATTAGGTTTAGGAGTGTGTCTATGGGAATGTTTGACCATTCTTCCAGAAGCACATTTGTGAGATTAGGCACTAATGTTGGAAAGAAGGCCTGGCTCGCAGTCTAATTCTTCCAAAAGGTGTTCTATGGGGTTGAGGTCAGGTCTCTGTACAGGCCAATCAAGTTCCTCCACCCCAAACTTGCTCATCCATGTCTTTATGGACCTTACTTTTTGCACTGGTGCGAGTCATGTTGGAACAGGAAGGAGCCATTCACAAACATTTCCCACAAAGTTGAGAGCATGAAATTGTCCAAAATGTCTTGGTATGCTGACGCCTTAAGAGTTCCCTTTCACTGGAACTAAGGAGCCAAGCCCAACCCCTGAAAAATCACCCCACGCCATTATCCCCCCTCCACCATATGATTTGGACCAGTGCACAAAGTAAGGTCCATAAAGACGTGGATGAGCTAGTTTGGGGTGGAGGAACTTGCCTGGCCTGCACAGAGTCCTGACCTCAACCCGATAGAACACCTTTGGGATGAATTAGAGCAGAGACTGCGAGCCAGGTCTTCTAGTCAAACATTAGTGCCTGACCTCACAAACTCTCTTCTGGTAGAATGGTCAAATATTCCCATAGACACACTCCTAAACCTTGTGGACAGCCTTCCCAGAAGAGTTGAAGCTGTTATAGCTGCAAAGGGAGGGCCAACTCAATATTGCACCCTACAGACTAAGACTGGGATACCATTAAAGTTCATGTGTGTGTAAAGGCAGGCGTCCCAATACTTTTGGTAATATAGTGTATATAAAACTCACAGACTGGTAACATGTGTGGCTCTGCTTTCAGCTTAGTTGTTGCTGGTGAGGGCAACTCTTTCCAACAAGGTCCTAGACTGCAGTACAGTTTCGACAGGTAACAGAATCCTAACCCATCCTGCCCAAAATGGAGAGAACCATTCTGAATTCAGTTGCCCTTTCAATAGCCTCATTGTCTGTTGACCATGCCTCGTACTGTGACTATTTTATAGGAGTACGATTTGAAATTTCTAGACACCGCTGAAGTATTTAAAAGGAAGTACATTAGTAATTAGAGACGGGATCTTGAGCCACAAGCCTGACTCACTGACATAATCTGGGCTGCAGCCAGAGAAAGAGGTCAAGAACCTCAAAGTGAAACCATTTAACGTCTTTTAAGCTCTGGTGTCAGTGCTGAGTTGTCTTTGTGGTCACAGAAGATGAATGCATTTAAAAGCATAGTACAAAATGTATGATTTACATTGAAGCTAACAAAAATATGTTAAATCTAAGATGCATTTAAAGACAAGAGTAGCTCCAATGGGGGGAAACAGGGACATTGTTTAAAAACAAGGAACCACTCGAATATAGTTCGTTAAAGGAGATGTCCACTTAACCACTTGATGGCAGGGTGTTAACTCCTTTACATGCTGGTGGCTGGTTGGCAATTTGAGGACATAAGTTACAGCTCTCAACAGTCCTGCATCCTTAAGGAAATGTCCTAGGATTTAAAAAAAATCTCTGACTCCTGCAGATTTGGGTTGTTCTTGCAATAGCCTACTGAAATGTTCCGCTACACATTTATGCACACAATGCTGGGTGGAGTGGTCTCTCGCCCAACAGTATCTGCATGGTTCATTTGGTACTGTCATCACACAGGCAGTGGAGCAGGACATGGATCAGGACACAGGTATATTTGCTCTATACTACCTTCCACTGACCACCAATGCCTGGGAAGAAGGATTCTCTCACTGACACTTTTCGTTGACCACCACTGTTTGTGCAGAAGTAAGGGTTCTTTCACTGACTGGCCACCAATGCCTGTGGTAGGGAGGGGGCATTCTTTTATTTAGCACCAATGCCAGGTAAGGGGGGGTTGTGAATTCTTTTCACTGACCACCAACACATAAGAAGAGGGATGGGAGGGGGAAATATTTTCCACTGACTACTATGAATGCCTGAGTTAGAGGGAATATTCCACCATTGCCTGGGGGAGGGGGATATTACATAGTTAACGATGTCTGGGAAAAACAGGAGAAGGGGAATGTTTCACTGGCCACCAATGCCTTGTTAGGGGATAATTCTTTCTCCCACAGACCACCAATACCTGGGAAGGTGGGGGTGGCATCATCCTCCCACTGACCACCAATGCCTTGTTAGAGGAGGTATCTTCCTCCCACTGACCACCATTGCTAGTGAAGGGGGAGTCTTCCTACCACTGACCAACAATTCTAAATTCCCTACTGGAGTTGTCTCTGCAACAAGTGGTTGAGGAGCCAACCCGGAGGGAGGCCATTTTGGATCTGGTATTCACAAATGGGGATTCGGTATATGATGTCATTGTAGGCGAAACCTTGGGATCCAGTGATCACCAGTCAGTGTGGTTTAATATAAGAACTGTGAAAGAGTCACACCACACAAAAACAAAAGTTTTAGATTTTAGAAAAACAGACTTTTCAAAAATGAAATTAGTCATAAATGAGTCCTTATCAGACTGGTACGGATTACATGGAGTCCAGGAGAAATGGGACTACTTAAAAGGTGCATTATTGAAGGCAACAGAAAATTGCATTAGACTTGTCAGTAAAAGCAAAAAAAGGAAGAGACCACTGTGGTACTCAGCAGAAGTGGCCAAAATCATTAAAAATAAAAAGCTAGCATTTTGTAATTATAAAAAACCCAGAGCAATGAAGATAAGGAAATCTACATGATTAGGCAGAAAGAGGCCAAGCAAGTTATAAGAACTTCTAAAGCGCAGGCAGAAGAAAAACTAGCTCAGTCTATGAAAAAGGGGGATAAGACATTCTTCAGATATATAAATGAAAAAAGGAAATTAAAACAAGGAATAACTAAATTAAAAACAAAGGACGGAAGGTATGTAGAAGAGAATAAAGGGCTAGCCGACTGCCTTAATGAATACTTCTGTTCAGTTTTTACAGAAGAAAAAGAAGGAGAAGGACCTCCACTTGAAAGGATGACTAATGAATCGTTTGATGCATGTGTCTTTACAGAGGAAGACGTTCTAAGATTGCTGTCTAAAGTGAAGACAAATAAGTCACAGGGTCCTGATGAGATACACCCAAAATTATTAAAAGAGCTTAGTGGTGAGCTGGCAAAACCATTAACAGATTTATTTAACCAATCATTAGTAACAGGAGTCGTCCCGGAAGATTGGAAATTGGCAAATGTCGTGCCCATTCACAAGAAAGGTAGTAGGGAGGAATCGAGCAACTATAGACCAGTGAGTCTGACATCAATAGTAGGCAAATTAATGGAAACCCTATTAAAGGATAGGATTGTGGAACATCTTAAATCCCATGGATTGCAAGATGAAAAACAACATGGGTTTACTTCAGGGAGATCATGTCAAACAAATCTTATAGATTTTTTTGACTGGGTGACTAAAATAATAGACGGTGGAGGTGCAGTAGACATTGCATATCTAGATTTTAGTAAGGCTTTTGACACTGTCCCACATAGAAGACTTATCAATAAACTGCAGTCATTGAGCAAGGACTCCCATATTGTTGAGTGGATTAGGCAGTGGCTGAGTGACAGACAACAGAGGGTTGTAGTCAATGGAGAACATTCAGAACAAGGTCATGTTACCAGTGGGGTACCTCAGGGATCTGTACTGGGACCAATTTTGTTTAATATCTTCATAAGTGATATTGCAAAAGGCCTCGATGGTAAGGTTTGTCTTTTTGCTGATGACACAAAGATATGTAACAGGGTTGATGTTCCTGGAGGGAAACGCCAAATGGAAAAGGATTTAGGAAAACTAGAAGAATGGTCAGAACTCTGGCAACTGAAATTTAATGTTGATAAGTGCAAGATAATGCACCTGGGACGTAAAAACCCAAGGGCAGAATATAGAATATTTGACACAGTCCTGACCTCGGTATCTGAGGAAAGGGATTTAGGAGTAATTATTTCAGAAGACTTAAAGGTGGGAAGACAGAAATGCCAGCAGAATGCTTGGATGTATAGGGAGAGGTATAAGCAGTAGAAAGAGAGAACTGCTTATGCCGCTGTACAGAACACTGGTGAGACCTCACTTGGAGTATTGTGCGCAGTACTGGAGGCCATATCTCCAGAAGGATATAGATACTCTAGAGAGAGTTCAGAGAAGAGCTACTAAACTAGTACATGGATTGCAGGAAAAAACTTACCAGGAAAGGTTAAAGGACCTTAACATGTATAGCTTGGAAGAAAGAAGAGACAGAGGGGATATGATAGAAACTTTTAAATACATAAAGGGAATCAACTCGGTAAAGGAGGAGAGCATATTTAAAAGAAGAAAAACTACCACAAGAGGACACAGTTTTAAATTAGAGGGGCAAAGGTTTAAAAGTAATATGAGGAAGTATTACTTTACTGAGAGAGTAGTGGATGCATGGAATAACCTTCCTGCAGAAGTGGTAGCTGCAAATACAGTGAAGGAGTTTAAGCATGCATGGGATAGGCATAAGGCTATCCTTCATATAAGATAGGGCCAGGGACTATTCATAGGATTCAGATATATTGGGCAGACTAGATGGGCCAAATGGTTCTTATCTGCCGACACATTCTATGTTTCTATGTTTCTATGTTAATGCCTTGTTAATGGAGGAATCTTCTTCCCACTGACCACCAATGCCTGGGAAGGTGGAATAATCCTCCCAATAACCACCATTGCCATGGAAGGTAGAATCTTCCTCCCAGTGACAAATAAAGACTTTTTGGGGAGTCTGCCTCCCACTATCCAACAATGCCTTGTTAGGGAAGAAATCTTCCTTCCACTGACCACCAATGCCTGGGAAGGGGGATTCTTAGTCCCACTGTCCAACAATGCCTTGGTAATGGAGAAATTCTCTTCCCACTGACCACCAATTCCTGGGAAGGGGAATTCTTACTCCCACTGTCCAACAATGCCTTGGTAATGGATAAATTCTCTTCCCATTGACCACCAATGCCTTGTTAGCAAACCAATCTTTCTGCCTCTGCTCACCAATGCCTGTCTAGGGAAGAAATCCTCCTCCCACAGACCACCAATGCATGGGAAAGGGGAAATCTTCCTTCCACTGACAAACAATATCTTGCTGAGAGAGGATTCTTCCATCCACTAATGCCTTGTTAGGAGGGGCGTCTTCCCACTGACCATCAATATCTCGTTAGGGTAGAATACTTCCTCTCACTTACCACCAATTTCTGGGAAGGGGGAATCTTCCTCCCACTGACCAAAAGTGCCTTGTTAGGGGAGGAATCTTCCTCCCAGTAACCACCAATGCCTGGGAACGGGGAATCTTCCTCCCACTGACCAATAATGCCTTGTTAGGAGAGGAATCTTCCTTCCACTGACCACCAATGACTTGTTTGGGAAGGATTCTTCCTCCAACTGATCACCAGGGTAAATGAAGGTTGGAATTTTCCTCCAACTGACCACCAGTGCCTGGGAGGAGGGAATCTTCCTCCCACTGACCAGCAATGCCTTGTTTGCAGAGCAATCATCATCCTACTGACCACCAATGCCTTGTTTGGAAAGGAATCTTCGTCTCCCTGACCACCAATGCCTTGTTAGGGGAGTATTGTGCCTTTCTACTGACCACCAGTGCCCGGGAAGGTGGAATCTTCCTCCCACTGACCACCAATGCATGGGAAGGTGGAATTTTCCTTCCAATGACCACCATTACTAAAGAAGGTGTAATCCTCCTACTAAAGACTAATAAAGCCTTGTTAGCGGAATCTTCCTCCCACTAACCATTAATGCCTTCTTAGGAGAGAAAGCTTCCTCCCACTGACCATCAATGCCTGGGAAGTGAGAATCTTCCTCCCACTGACCACAGGTACCTTGTTCGTAGAGGATTCTTTCTTCCACTGACCACCAATGCCTGGGAAGTGTAAATCTTCCTCCCACTGACCGCCAATACCTTTATCAGAGAGATTCTTCCTTCCAACAATGCCTTGTTGGGGGAAGAATCCTCCTTCCACAGACCACCAATGCCTGGGAAGGAAGAATCTTCCTCCCACTGATCACAAGTTCCTTGTTAAGGGAGGATTCTTCCTCCCACTGACCACCAATGCCTGGAAAGAGGGAAAATTCCCCTTGATGACCATCAATGCCTTGTTGAGGGATTATTCTTCCTCCCACTGACTGCCAGTGCTTGGGAAGGTAAAATCTTCCTTCAACTGACCACCAATGCCTGGGAAGGTGGAATCATTATCCCCTGACCAACAGTGCCTTGTTAGGGAAATGTTCCTCTCACTGACCACCAATGCCTGGGAAGGTGGAATCCTCCTCCCATTTGACCAACATTGCCTGTGAATCTGGAATCTTTCTCCCAAAGACCAACAAAGCCTTGTTAGGGAAATCTTCCTCCCACTGACCAGTAATAAAGGATCAACAAGCATTTTTCTGTACTTGCAGTGTTGTGTGCACAGGGAAGTGTGCAATTTATGTAGAATTCTACTCATTATAAAGGTTTACAAACTCTAATACAAAATAAAGCAAGTAACTAAGCGAAATGTGTTAGCAAAAGCAAGGAATCATATTTCTGATGTTTCTGTACACAGAAATAAAAGACCCCCAGCTACATATTCACTGAAAATAAATGTATTTTAGGTGGCACCTAAGGCTGTCTTTGTATTAGCATCTTGTAAAATCCCAGCACAGCAGCATTCAGACTATGAGAGCTGGAAAAGAGGAAATGCTGTAAGCTAAATGCGAAGCTTTCTGATTGCAGGAAAGAGCATGCATAGATGACATGCTTAGTGTGCTACTATCCAAAGTCGTGACCAAAATATTTTGCTTGAAACTACAGTGTAAAAAAGTTATAAAGTTATGGTCAGGATCTGGCTATAGTGTCTGGTAGGTCATAATAGAAAATCTGACACAACAAATCTCTTGGAAGGTAAGACTACTCACATATACGAATCTCAGCAAGTTTTAAAGGTTTTAAAAGCATCCTTGTCTCCCATTGCTTTATTTTATTTTCAGCCCCCCCTCTTCATTTTTTTACCTTTTCCATTTCTTTTCTTTTTAATTTTCATTTTTACAGTCAAGTGGTAACAGTGATTGTGTAGGGAAAAGTAATTTATGATGCTACTTTATTAAAGCGGTATTAAACCCAAAACCAAATAATAGATTGCAGCATTAGATGTGGTGGCTGCATTTGTTTTCTTTTTTAGGCTCCCCCCTCCTCTGTTTTCACCTAGTGATCTGGTCAGTAACACCTTATGTATTAGGGTGCCTCCATTCTGGATGAAGGAGCACAGGGACACATTTGGAAAGCAGCATTGGCAGTCTGGGGGGAGTGGAGTGTTAGATGTACTAGTAGATTTAGATACACTAACACATTTAAGCCAATATCCAGCTAACACTTTTTTAAGTAATCTTTTTGCCTTTTTGAAAAAAGGATTTACATAGATAAATAAAGCTTATTGTACGCACTCCTGTAAGTGGTAAATGGTTTGTCTCGACCCTCCAACTGCTGCATCTGTAGGGCAGCTTGTTCTGTTGAAAAACAAAAGACTTACTGGCAGGATCACCAGATGGAAATAAAGGAAAGAAAGCCTAAAAAAGAAAACAAATGCAGCCATTGTCTCTAATAATTGGTAAGTTAAATATAATAAAAGTTTGCTTGTGGTTTTATTACCGCTTTAACAATATTATGTAGAATGCATTGTTTTGCGCATATGTATTTAAGGACCTCTATATGTCTGTTGCTTAGAGGTATAAATATTTTGCCCCTCCTCATTTCTATGACTAGGTTAGGCCCAGAGTAGAAAAAGAGAAACCTAGATGCAGGGCCAGCATGACTGGGTTAAACGTGGTTTGGATATAGGAGTTGTGGGAGGAAAAAGTAATTAAAGTGGTAGACTTACCTGATTGGTAGAAAGTACGCACACAAGGGCCTTGGGGCTCCTGGGAATACTGTCTGTGTGTTATTATGTTAAAATGTTAATATGTTTTTTTTTTTATAACCAAATTTTTATTGAGTTTTTGCAAGAAGGTTAGGTACAAACATTGTAGTAGCATAATAAAGAAGAAAACATTATCACATTGGTCACAGATTTGAAACAAGAAACATGAACATAATAACAGGTCGAGTCTAGGCAATTCAAGTGAACCTTGCCGGGAACACATGAGTGTTGAGATTCCACCATGTGAGGTCCAAACGTTAAGGTACACTGGGCTCCGACTACACCACATGGGAACCAACTGTAGTCAGGACCGGGTACAACAAGGGGAGTATTATAGGTTGGGGTCATCAGTGATTAACTTGTGGTAGGGAAATCAGTGGAGGGGCTACGAGAGGTGGGATCGTGTACCGGCAAGGTTCCACAAAAAGGAAAAAAACCAAGAGGAAAACATTTTGATAAGCAGGTGGACACCTGATGCAGAAAGCGTGGGAGTGTCCCCAGTCCGTGGGGATGCATTGTATTTCCCAAACAGAATAGAGTTGGGGTGATGTAGGTTATCTGGGGGCGGAGTTCAGGAATCAGTTAGATCGAGTCCGGTAGAGATTCATAGGTTAGCACTCCTATTATCAGAGAGCCAAGGTGCCCAATGCTTGTAGAAGGAGGGGGTGGTCAGATTGGCTTTGACAAAGGCAAATTCCAAAATGTTAATATGTTTTAATATGTGTAGCAAGGTTTCCAGGCCTGTGGCCTGAGGTGGGTCTGCCATTGATACCAGTTACCTCTCCAGCCCATGTGAGCTGCGGCCCTGGGTGTGAGAACTGAGACATCGACAACTCCGGCATCTTTGTTTGGTTGTTTTATTGTAGTTTTAGGGGATTGGAGAAGGGAATGAGTGGGATACTCCTTTGGCTTGACTATGTACAATTGTGGGACTTTTGTAGCAAAAATGCCCATAAGCGCCGTCTGCCAACGCCAGACTTGTATAAAGTACTTGAAATTTCTACTTGAGTAAAAGTACAAGTGCTCATTCAAAAAGTGACTTGAGTAGAAGTGGAAGTGCTCGCAGAAAAAGTTACTCAAGTAGAAGTACTAAAGTATTCAACATTTTTTTTACTTAAGTATTGCAAGTAGTTTTTTCAAAAAATTTGCTACTTAAAGCGGAGTTCCACCCTAGTTATACATTTTTTTATAAAAATACCCCCGGGACAGTCAGGGTTAGCACATTCCACAATGGCTAGCCTCTGATCTGTCCCGGGTTGCACTTACCTTTCAGGAGAAATACTTACCTTGAAATTGTCTTCTCCAGCGCTGCCATCTCGGGTGTGGGCAGCTTGAAGCCAGCGCGATCCTCTTCCGCGCCTCTTCGGTCCTCTTCCTCCTTCTTCGGTCCCACGATGCACTGCACCGGCCCCGACGTCACTTCCGGGTCGCGCGCGTCATCCCTCCACAGCTTCTGGGCATGCCCAGAAGCTGTTCAGAAGGGAATGATGCGCGCGCCCCGGAACTGACGTCGGGGCCGCTGCAGGCGCAATGATTCCTGGGAGCGATGACGTTCAGCTCCCAGGAATCATTGCAAAAGCCAGGAAGTGACGAATCGCCGTGGCCGCCGAGGGGAGGAAGAAGGAAGTAAGGTGAGTATATTTTCTCTAAAAGGTAAGTGAAAAAAAAAAAAAAATTGCGATTATCCATTTGTTTTTCAGGTGACCGGGAGCGAGAAGATGGAGGTAAGTATAAATTTCGGGTGGAACTCCGCTTTAAGTACTAAAAGTAAAAAGTACCAGTAGTTTTGAAGAAAAATTTCTACTGAAAGTACTGAAAGTAGAAGTACAAGTACTGTGTTATGTAGTTATTAAAGAAAGAAGTCAAAAGTTTGAACATCATATTGTTTTTTATTATTTCAAATGATTTATTCAAATGATTAACCTGTGTTTGTTAGTAGTTTCTTGATGCACTTTAAGCGCTTTAGCACCAATTATTTGTTTGTTTCATATTTTCTTTTTATTGGAAAGATTTGGTATAGCAGCTTTTATTATACACAGCCTTTATTTTCGTATGCGCTGATTTACAAATGACATTATACACATTTTTTTGAGCTTTATGCAACCTGCCATCTACTGTTCTGGCAGTGGTAATTTTTTTAAAAGTAACGAGTAACTATGCAGAACAAAAAAAAAATATCGGAGTAGAAGTATCGAAATCATCGAAAAAATGTAGTGAAGTAAAAGTAGAAGTAGGAGAAAAAAATTCTACTCTAGGAAAGTACAGATACCGCATTTCGGTACTTAAGTACAGTACTTAAGTAGTTCTCTGGCCAACGCTTACTAACTCTTTGAACACACTGTATCTCTGAAAAGCTGTGCTGGAACCCCGACTTTAGTCTAGCAGATCCAGGACTGTATAACCTTGAACATCCAGAGATGTATAGTAACGAAGTAGAACTACTTAAGTACTGTACTTAAGTACCGAAATGCGGTATCTGTACTTTCCTAGAGTAGAATTTTTTTCTCCTACTTCTACTTTTACTTCACTACATTTTTTCGATGATTTCGATACTTCTACTCAAGTATTTTTTTTTTGTGCTGCATAGTTACTCGTTACTTTTAAAAAAATTACCACTGCCAGAACAGTAGATGGCAGGTTGCATAAAGCTCAAAAAAATGTGTATAATGTCATTTGTAAATCAGCGCATACGAAAATAAAGGCTGTGTATAATAAAAGCTGCTATACCAAATCTTTCCAATAAAAAGAAAATATGAAACAAACAAATAAATTGTGCTACAGCGCTTAAAGTGCATCAAGAAACTACTAACAAACACAACTTGGCTGTGCGAATAAAGTGCCTGTGCAATCGATATAATATCATTGTTGCGCCCAGTGCCCTCCCCACACTCCACACAGTATCAAAAATAAAGTGACATGAATGTGCTAAAGCCTAAATGCAGTGAAAATAATTATTCCCACAATGTAACAGTAAATTCCATTCATATAAAATATGACAATAAATCACAATAAAATAAGTTATGAAATAAGTTAGGTCAGGTGCGTGCAACAAGTTGAAGTGTGTAAACCTATCTATAACGAAAAGTCCATAAATTAATTCCAGTGTGCAAATCTAAAGTGTCACTTCACTTGTCAGATGCTTCCAGCTCCTTCAGTGCTCGAGTGACCGACCAACACACTTAATGGTGGTGGCACTGGTGGATAGTGTCTGGGTGGCACTGTCACTGACTGCACTGGTTCAAAAAGCCATATATATTTAATTATTTCAATTCTCAATCTCATAGGTCCTCTCCTCATAAGATATTAATAACTTAAGATTAGGTGATGAACTTCTTGGCGGCCCTGGCAGGATGACGGGGACACCCGACACTTCTGGAGCCGAGCCGCTGTGATTCCCCAACATGTGACAAAGTGACAGCTAGGAGATCTAGTGGCTAGTAGTGCTCAACAATACCGCTTTTGTATATAAAAATGAAATAAAATATGCTGACTCACAATTTAGTAGTAGTAGTAGGTAGCGTGTAGCAGTAGGCAGCACAACTCAATTCAATCAATCCCACAGCCTCGCTCGCGCCGCGGCCCGCGGAATCACTGTCATGATCATCAAGTTAAGACCGCACTGGAGGAGCCATGCTGCTGTCTTCCCGCTCGAGGTCTCCGCCTCTAAACGTGTTGTGTGTCACTCAGACTCCACCCCTTAGCACCCTTTCTGAGAGGAGTTGGGACGCGGGCGGCGGGACTCGGAGCATTTTCTTCGTTATCTCATCTTCTTCTCTATGAGGTGAGTGAGGTGGACCGTGGAGAGGGCCTAATCCTTGCCATGGCAAATGTGCCATTTGAGAATCAAATAATCAATATAAAATATTAATATATTATATACACACGGGTCATGGGTGGCTTTTTTGAACCAAGAAGAGTGAGACTGACGGCTATGATGATTATCCGACCATCCATGGTCCATGGACCATAAGTGTTGTGTTGTGGTGGTGCCTGTGCTTCCTGCGGCCTGCCTCTGCCTGTGCGGCTGTGCCTGCACTGTAGTGGCCACTGGCAGTGGCACTTTACTTGAGCAAAGCAAATGAGCACTACTAGTGTGAAGGACAGGTGGTGGAAGCATGTTCTGACAAGTTCTTATAATGACAATAATATAGACAGCTTTTTGAACCAGTGCAGTGCCAGTGCTACTAAGGTGAGAGGCAGAGAGAGAGGCTATCCAGTCCACCACTTTACTTGAGCAGATCACAGAAGAAAGGTGGAAGCATCGGACAGCAAGTGACAAGCACTTCTTAGATTGCACACTGGAATTCAGTTATGGACTTTTCCTTATAAAGTTTAGTTTACACACTTAAACTTGCACCTAACTTATTCACAATCACAACTTATTTTATTGTGGTATTGTCATATATATTTTATATGAATTAAATTTACATTGTGGGAATAATTTGCACTGCATTTAGCACAGACATGTCACTTTATTTTTGATACTGTGGGCGATGATTTTGAATACAAGAAGAATATATATATTATATATGTAATTGCAGGCACTTTATTAGCATTTTTAGCACAGCCACTTTGTTAGTAGTTTTTGATGCATTTTTCACTTTAAGCGTTGTAGGTTTGATGAAGCTGGCCTGGCACATCATCATCAATTGAGCAAATCAAATCAAACCGCGATTGAGAAGACTGCGCATGCTCCTGTTCTGCCTTTTGATCAGCTGAAAAGATGGACGAACCAAAAACACCACCTTCCACCCCTGGCCCTTCAACTTCAAGTGATCTGCCTGGCTGTGAGAGTGAGGAAGCTCAGGAAGGAGACCCCCCCTGGCTTTAAAAGGTGGATGCTTTAAAAGGGGAAGGGAGGGACATACTTTATCTATTTTTTGTTTACAAAAAGTTACAGCCTAAGGAATTGTGATTGTCCTTTAGGTTAATCATTTGAATAAATCATTTGAAATAATAAAAAACAATATAATGTTCAAACTTTTGACTTCTTTCTTTAATAACTACATAACACAGTACTTCTACTTCTACTTTCAGTACTTGAGTAGAATTTTTTTTTCAAAACTACTGGTACTTTTTACTTTTAGTACTTAAGTAGCAAATTTTTTGAAAAAACTACTTGCAATACTTAAGTAAAAAAAATGTTGAATACTTTAGTACTTCTACTTAAGTAACTTTTTCTGTGAGCACTTCCACTTCTACTTAAGTCACTTTTTGATCGAGCACTTGTACTTTTACTCAAGTAGAAATTTTGAATACTTTATACAAGTCTGTGAACATCTGACACTGCTTGCACTGCAAAGTCACTGACTACTCCCTCCAGCCTTGCCCTGGCTTGAGGTAGCTTGCTGTGTATTCCTGTATGGCTGCAATTCTCAACTGATGCACTCACACTGTGCATTAACTCTTTAGGGCCCAAACTGCAGGTACCCCCTTTACTGCTAGCTGACACTTGGATCCTAGAACCTTCTCTGGAGTGGTCCCCACTGACTCTAGGCAGACCCCCAGAGGCAATCCTCAGTACTCACGACCTGTGTAGGCTTTCCTGGGACTGGACCCCTCTCGCTCTCCGCTGGTTCTCGGCACACCGGATCCCCTCAGCTCAACTCAGCACTCTCTGGATTCTCAGGCAGCACCCAGAGACATCCTCTTCCCCTGACAGGAGGAGAGACAGCCATCCTCTCCTTCCTGGGACTCTGCTTTCCGCCAAAGACAATGAGTCATGCTCTCCCTCAAACGTATACCCACTCCCAGAATCCTTTGCGGCAGAATCTGCCTTCTGGGGTAGTTACAAGGCTGAATGTATCCCTGATTGGGTTTCCTCCACTGCCCTATGAGAAGCCTCTCACAGAGCCAGTGGGGAGACTCCCCCTTTAGCAGACACACCTGGAAACCATGACACCCTACCAAAAATAAATCATGGCCCTGCTGTTAGGCAGACAAAGCCCACTATACATTTACCTAGCACCTACCTATAGGGTGCTACATATGTTATTTATATTTGGTTAATAAAAGGCTGCTATGGCCATTAAAACTCCAGATGGTGTCATGTCTGGTTAATTTATTACAGTGGTCAGTGGAGTGGTGGTCAGACAGTTTTTGGGGGAAAAACATCTTTTGTACCTAGTCAAGTAAAATGTGCCAGATGGAACTTTGTTTTACTTTTCCAGAAGAATAAAGCTTTATTTTACGGTGTGCCACCGGTTTCTCTATTTTGGATTTACCAGTAGTTTGGTGCACAGAAGAGCCTCTGCTTGGCTCTGGCGTTCGGTTAGTGAAGGTGCTTGGGAGTAGCAGCTAACTAACCCTCATTGCCTCCAAATATTGAACCTGCATAAAGTACAGATCTTCAGCACTATGGACAGCAGGGATCCATTGGGAATCATTGCACAATCATTGTAAAGTGCAAAGATTTGCCACTTCAGCCTGTGGGCGAGAAACATAAAGGTGTCCAGCCAATGTGTGCCAAGTGTGACATTTGCTGAGTTATATTAAGAGGAATAGTACACGTAAGACTTGTTCTCCATTAACAAACAGGTGTTGCCAAGGGTCAGCAGTTGTTACTTGGCCTGGCAAATATGCTGTTGCAGCTCACCAGCAAATTAGATTTATGAACATGGCAAATTTGGCCTTGACAAATGTGTGGCAAATGTCCTCTACCAAATTGTATATAAATATGTTGGTTGAAACTACCAAACCCCTAAGAATGTTGCTGGATTCTGGTGAAAAAGCAGAGAATCTGAAGAATAACATTTTTGCACATGGAGAACATGCATACTTAGTCCTTAGTGAGGACTGAATCCAGAACTATTAGTACTGGATGTCATCAGTCTGATGGCTAGCATCATTTAACCCACTTCCTCTGAGCCCAGGCCACACAGCCAATAATGCTCTACTATGTGTTGCAGTCACAAATGGTAAAATGCGCATTTTGCCAAAATGTACAGATATAATGACAGCTTGAATGATCAAAGCTTATTCTGTGGCAGCTACTACATTATTGTATACGGGCTCATTTACACTTGCTTCAACTTCAACACACATTTAAGCGCCTACAGCTTCAACATGCTTTTTTAATGTGCTTTTGATGCTTCTGCAAATGCTTCTGTGATGCTTCGGTGGTGCTTGGATGATGCTTCGGTTGTGCTTTAGTAGTGCTTCGATGATGCTTCGGTGGTGCTTTGATGATACGTTGATGATACTTTGATGATGCTTCGGTAGTGCTTCGATGATACTTTGGGTGATGATTCAAATGTGACTCCGTTCACATGTTAGCGTATGGATCGCGGGCAGAACTGCCGCGATTCCGCCCGCGATCCGGAGATTATTGCAAATCGCGGGACGCCTGTGCGTTGCCCGTTGATTTGCAATAGCCCCCAAACGCTGAGCGATGTTGCCGCGATTTCCGCCTCCCGAATCGCGGTAACATCGCGCAAAAAAAAATCGCGGGACACATTACGCCCAAAAAAGTACAAGAGCTTCTTTGGAGCGTATTGCGTCCCGCGATTTTTTTTGCTCGATGTTACCGCGATTCGGCAGGCGGAAATCACGGCAACATCGCTCAGCGTTTGGGGGCTATTGCAAATCAACGGGCAACGCACAGGCGTCCCGCGATTTGCAATAATCTCCGGATCGCGGGCGGAATCGCGGCGGTTCTGCCCGCGATCCATGCGCTAACATGTGAACGGAGCCTTATGCTTCGGTGGTGCTTTTTTGAAGCTTTGATAAAATTTGGCAGATGTCCTCTTTGTGTGTAATATTTGCTAATATTTGCAATTTCTCCAAAACAAAGCGAAGCTTAAGCTGAATAAAAGCCTCTCAAAAGTTGCAAGTGCTTCAAGCGAGCTTTATTATAGACTTCTTGAGGTTGGACACTTGGGCAGAGAGGAGACTCCTGGTGCTGTAAAGGAACAAGAAAGTCAATAAAATTATTATTATCCCAGCCAATTTTTCAGAAAGGAATTGATGTAAAATTGCCTATTGATTATTGAGAATGGATTTATGTTTCAGTATATGAGATTCTGATACACATAAAAAGAGGGCAATACAAAATAATATGTAGCCAAATACAGACATAACAGTAAATGTGTCACTGTGTTCTCTGAGTTTGAACACAACACAATTACAAGGCCAGATTCCAACATCTTTGCATGGCGAATTAACAAATCCTTTCTCATTTTATTTAAATAAACATATTCATCACTTCTGGTGCTGCTCATTTTCTGTCTGTTACAGTAAAGTGCCATCAGTAGACACAGAAAACGTTATTCTTTGACTCTAGCTAAATTTGCAAATGGAAAACCTAATACGAGGGCTGTACCAAAAGTAAAGCAAAAGTGGGCATAATGCATAGGTCGTCCACATTTCACATTTTTGTAGAGTAACCCTATAGTAACGCTTCTTCTTTTTCACTGCAGGTAAATAATGGATTGCAAACAGAAGCAACATGCCATCAATGAATCCTAGATGAAGGTGGGGGGGATACAAGCTATCCAACATCCACAGAAGGCTACAGAATAGTTATGGAGAAAATACTACTTATAAGATACCACTCAATGACAAGACATTGCATGACAATTTGGTGCTCTGTTTTGTGCCAAAAAAATGTATAATAAACTGATTAGAAACATAAATATGGAAAGAAATATCTGTAATCATAGTCCTAGTTTGAACCCTATTGTCACCATATATGTTAACCATATACCTAACTCTTTCACCCCCTACCATAACCCTAGTCTTAATGCTACCATCGCCCTACTCTAATGGTTGTCCAAACCCAACCACTATCGTAATCCTATACTTAACCCTACCACCACCTTACCCTAACCCTTGTCCTCACCTTACTATCACTATACCCTAGATCTATGTAGCACTACCCCCCATACGAACTGCTGGATACTGATTCTGTGGGCTCCCCTGGTTACCAACACATGGTTATTAGCAGATACAGATCCTGGATCCCTCCTTGCTCCTGTTGGCTCTTCCCAGAAATATGGTAATTGGAATAGGAGAAGGGAATAGTGGGATACTCCAATTGAACTATTCATATAGATGAGGACTTCTTTCTTCAGAACTTCTTTAGTGATCAGAAACAGCTAGGCTGTTAATCCACACCACCACGAGTGTGAATGGGGTTAAGTCTCTTGCTCTCTAACAAGCTGACTTAGTGAACCTTATCTTATCTTCAGGACACTCTCACTAGCATCCCCTTTCAGCTGACACCTGTCTACTGACTATCCTAGGAACAGGGGTAACCCCCCTCCGGTCAAGCCCCTTGACACGAGTCCCTGTACTCACAATACTTCAGAAACAGGACCTCCAGTGTCTCCTCTCTCAGTCAGCTTTCCTGGACCTCTGGTTTCAGCTCCTCTCAACCGCTCCTCTGGCCCTCAGGATGACCTCCTGTGACCACATGGCACCTCTACAGAGGAGGAGGCAGCCGCCCCCTCCCTCTGGGACTCCACTCTCCAACGAAAGACCCGAGCACATGTGCTCCTGGCTTTTATACAGTATTCCAGCATGCACCGAGGCAACCTGCCCTCTGCTAATCATCAGGACGGTATCAAAAGCCTATACACCCATTCGTCAGGTTTCCTCCCACTGTCCAACATGCCTCCCTATTGGACCTGCATGAAACACTCTCTAGACGGAATGAATTTGCATACTGAGCACAATGTGCAGACCTCACTAACATATCCTGCTCTCTGGCAGGCAGAGAACAATATAGGTTTACCTGCAGTCTAAAACTATACTCTCTCACTAGCACCCACCTAGAAGGGTGCTACATCTAAATCTACATTCCCCATAACCTGCCCATTAACAAGGGAAAAAAGTGTTTTGGGGTGGGGGCAGAGCCGCCCCTGCCACCAAAGAACCCCCCCATGTTGAGAGCATGTAGTATGGTTCAGGAGGGGGGGCTTGCTCGCTCATCCGCCATCTTTCCTGACCTGCATGCTTGGATAAGGGTCTGGCATAGATTTGTTTTGAGGAGGTCCACGCCATTTTTTAAAAAATTTTGACATAGGGGGTCCCCTTAAAATCCATGCCAGACCTGAAGGGCCTGGTATGGATTGGGCGGACCCCCCACGCCGTTTATTTTAACATTTTTGTATTGCCGGCAATTTAATTGTCATTTTTTTTCTTTAAAAGCATCAGTTTTGCTGCAGCAGGTTCTATACACTGCACAGATGCGCCACTTTACAGGCAGACTAAGGGGACCCCGTAGGCACTTTATTGAATGGAATTTTTTGTTTTTATTGTTTCACTTTAAGCATCATTAAAATCCTATAAAAATGAACCTTTTTGTTGGCTTTCTAGCCAGTTCACTGTAGTTTTTGCTATTGCTGAGTGCATTGGTGGCAGAATTTCTCTGTAGGATTGCACTGCCCACCCTTAGAGGTTGATGTACTGAAGAGGTGATCCTACTCCAATGGCTCAGGAAGGAGTAAGAATAACTGTGAAAAGACTTACAATAGTAACATCTTGCTGCTACCAAGAAATTTTCATCTACTTCCTGTCCCTGTGATAGTGTAACGCACCTTGCGTTTCTTATAAGGTGTGGATTTTCAGCTGCAGAAGTAGTTCCACGTCAGTAGTCATGTAGGAGATATGCTGAGATACCAATCCCAACCTCAATGACTCATCATGTATGGAAGGTCTTATTTCAGCCAGTAAATACACACAGTAATTAAGCTGGTTCCTAGTGTGACTTTATATACATGTGGTGAGACAATGATAAAGGTCTTAGGGATAGGTTTGAGTGGAAGTGGTAGGTGACAGACACTTGAGGTGAGACAGTGCAGATAGATGCAGGAAGGGTTAGCGATCATGTATGATAACAGATGACAGAGTAGCAGGTGCATACAGGAGAGATCAACCCAGTGCAGGAAATAGTAGCAGTAGCCTCAAGAGCTAGCAATCTAGTTATGCAGATGTAAAAGACAGTCCTTGCTATGCAGAGCTCAATAGTGTAAGCCTAGTACAAGTCTATAGAGATTTCCCCTGTGGGGTACTTAGCACTAATAGCGATAGCCGAAGGATCGCTCAGGAGATGCGGATGATCCAGTAGCAGGATGCAGGGATCAGCGCAGCGAGGTTCGTCAGCGAGGAGAGCTTGCAAGCATGGAAGCTTCAAGCAAGATTAGTATCCAGGTGCTGGTGTTTGAACGAACACATGTGAGTGAGAACCGACGCCCTAAATAGCCATCTAGTCCGGCGCTGGGTGATGACAGCTTCAGCCTTAAAGGGAAACACACCTATATGTGTTTCTTCTGTCTAGGTAGATGGAAATCACCCGGAATAAATGTGATAGGAGGCACTGAGAGTGCCAGAACCTTACATTACCCCCCCCGTAAGGCCGGCTCCGGAAGGCCTCTAAGGCTGGTTGTTGATATAAGAATCACCTGAGACTGATTGCCGATGCGAAAATCGGAAGGAAAAAAAAAAATTTCTCTTTTTTTTTTTTTTTTTTTGTTGCCGATATGAGAATCGGAATGAGACTGGTCTCCGATGCGAGAATCGGATAAGACTGGTTGCCGATATGAAAATCGGGAAGAAAAAAAAAAAATTGGTTGCCGATATGAGAATCGGATCAGGTTGGTAACCGATCTGAGAATCGGATCCCTTGTTGCCGATATGAAAATCGGATCAGGTTGGTAGCCGATGAGAATCGGATCACTTGTTGCCGATATAAAAATCGGATCAGGTTGGTAACCGATGAGAATCGGATCACTTGTTGTTAGGGTGTCTGCTACATGGACCCCTCACTAGAATCGGACGCATAACCATCCGAAGTAATCCTAGTAGACCTAGCAACCAATGCTTCTTCAAACATCCTCAGATCCTTCCTACATACCACCGTGCCATTAGAAGCACGTACGCAGTCAGGTGCAAGAATCTCTGTATTTTCATCGGAAGCCAGAAATGTGCTTGCAAAAATAGGAGTATCCTCAGGAGGTGGTACAGGAGGGTTTTTTGAACGTGGTATAAAGTTCACTGGAGTTGAAGGAATATCTATTCCAATATTTGTTAATTTCTGGGTGTCCTTCACTGATATAGAACGGGGACAGGGCTGGCAACAGCCTTGATAATTTCCAGGCTGTTTTTCAGGGAAGACCCTTCGGATTCGCCTGGCCTCCATTGGGAGAGCCTTAGGCCTATGGGGTCTGGTTGGGCAGAATGTAATGAAATGTCCCCCTTCACCACAATAAAAACAAAGGCCACAGATTCTCCTGTGATCTCTTTTTTCTTGTGAGGACAACCTAGCATGTATGGCACCAATCTCCATAGGCTCCTCATCCATCTCTGTAGGATCAGGGTCCAAATGGGATGTGTCAGAGTGACAAGGTCGACTGTTTGAGGCAGGCTCGGACCATGACCAGGCAGGATCACCATATCTACTAGGTCTCCTTTTTTCCTTAGGTAGCCGGGGTCTGTGGTTACCTGGAGCGGGTTTAGGAGTGGGGTCAATAGCTGAATTCTGAGAAGAACTGGATAATGGCATTTCCATTTTTTCAGACTTCCTTTCTCGTAGTCTTCTATCTATGGTGATACTGAGTTGTATCAATGTATCCAGGGTTTTTGGCATCTCTGCTCGGGCGAGCTCGTCCTTGACGGCTTCTGATAGGCCAAGCCTAAATTGGGTTTTCAGAGATGCATCATTCCATCCTGAATCAAGGGTCCATCTCTTGAATTCTGCGACAAAGTCTTCTACAGGCCTTTTTCCTTGTTTCAAAGATCTTAACTGAAGATCGGCAGTACTCTGCCTATTGGGGTCATCATATAGGCTAGTGAGCTCTGCCAGGAACAAGGCATAGGAGTTGAGAAGCTGGTCGTTTTTTTCAAAAAGAGAATCTGCCCAGGCTCGAGGATCGCCTGATAGGTAAGAAATAATAGTACAAACCTTAATGTGATCAGTAAGGTAGGTACGAGGTTTTAGCAAAAAAAGTAACTCACATGCGTTTTTAAATTCGCGAAATTTTTTGCGATCGCCTCTAAATACCAAAGGGGGATTTATCTTGGGTTCAGGAGACTGTGCAGAGGTAAGTTGTGTCAGTCTAATTACCTGCTGCGACAGAGCCTGATTGTCGTTTTTCAATTCAGCAAGTGCGTGTATTAACGCAGATACCTGCTGTTTTAATTGTGTCACCTGAGTGGCTACTTCTGCTGAATCCATTTTTTGGGTTCGTTCAATCTGTAACGCTCCTTGCGTTTCTTATAAGGTGTGGATTTTCAGCTGCAGAAGTAGTTCCACGTCAGTAGTCATGTAGGAGATATGCTGAGATACCAATCCCAACCTCAATGACTCATCATGTATGGAAGGTCTTATTTCAGCCAGTAAATACACACAGTAATTAAGCTGGTTCCTAGTGTGACTTTATATACATGTGGTGAGACAATGATAAAGGTCTTAGGGATAGGTTTGAGTGGAAGTGGTAGGTGACAGACACTTGAGGTGAGACAGTGCAGATGGATGCAGGAAGGGTTAGCGATCATGTATGATAACAGATGACAGAGTAGCAGGTGCATACAGGAGAGATCAACCCAGTGCAGGAAATAGTAGCAGTAACCTCAAGAGCTAGCAATCTAGTTATGCAGATGTAAAAGACAGTCCTTGCTATGCAGAGCTCAATAGTGTAAGCCTAGTACAAGTCTATAGAGATTTCCCCTGTGGGGTACTTAGCATTAATAGCGATAGCCGAAGGATCGCTCAGGAGATGCGGATGATCCAGTAGCAGGATGCAGGGATCAGCGCAGCGAGGTTCGTCAGCGAGGAGAGCTTGCAAGCATGGAAGCTTCAAGCAAGATTAGTATCCAGGTACTGGTGTTTGAACGAACACATGTGAGTGAGAACCGACGCCCTAAATAGCCATCTAGTCCGGCGCTGGGTGATGACAGCTTCAGCCTTAAAGGGAAACACACCTATATGTGTTTCTTCTGTCTAGGTAGATGGAAATCACCCGGAATAAATGTGATAGGAGGCACTGAGAGTGCCAGAACCTTACAGATAGCCTGCCAAACAGACAGGAAGTGAGGAAAAATCTTGTCATTGAGAGGAGTCAGTAATTAGAAACCTGACAGAAGTTCTAATCCTTCCTTACTCTATTCAAAATAAATAAAAAAAAAAAAAAACTTGACCTGGGCTTTGACCTCCAAAAACCAAGCCTAAAACTAATCTAAAGTAAAGACTAAAACATGTTAATCCCTAGTCTAGATAGCATGCTGAAAGCACATAGCACTGAGATCCCAGCGCCAAAAAAATCCTGACTAAACCTGTTATAAGCCGTTATAAGCCTAATGGGATTGTCATGAAAGCGTTAAAGTAGGCCAGCTACTGGGAATATATTGTCTGTGAGATTTACATTATATCTACAACTTGTCTGGGATTGTCTGCAAACTGAGACATGTAACTGACCACTGAAATTATCCAGATAATGCAAATTAGGCTCTTGTTTCTGGACGTGATTACTACAGATTGACTGTGTATTTGTATTTTTCATATTTTCTGTCATAAGTGGGGATCTGCTTCGTATTCTGGCATTGACTCTTGTCTGTCACCGAGCTGAGTATTCCCACTGACCTCCTTCCCTACGAAACATTGCCCAACTCAACCACAATCATCTCTCCTCTTATGTATTTAGATGCCATAAAGCGGACCTTTCAATAAAAATGCCTTAATTATTATCATTACCTCTTCACCCATCTAAAAACGTAACTAAATCCTAAAAAAAAACATACACATTAGGAAAATCAAAGCAGTAAATACTTACTGCATGTTTTGGATTCTGGTGACATTACTCTGAGATCCTGGTAAAGCTTAGTATCTTAAAGTTATTTGTAGAATATCATCCTTGCCAAGGCGAATGGATTTGAGGCTGGGGTCTGCTGCTGGTATCTATTTCTTTTTTTTCTATTGTTGGTGGTGTGGCAGCGGGAGCCCATGCCACTGTTAATATGGCGGTCTAGGCCACATTTTGTAGGAAGCAGGCACACTAATGATGCAGTTGTGTGCTACATTCATCTTGGAGCCAGAGTTAGAGTCCCGATGGGGTCAGTGTGTGTGAAGGGAGCAGTTAGAGGTGCTCGTCTGCACCATGCTGTCCAGGTCAGGACAGACCAAGACCCCAAGCCTATGAAAGAGAGTCCAAGAGGGACAGAGCAGCTAGGGAGCTGCAAGGAAAGACACAGAGCTGAAGTACAGCATCTGTGAATGAACATTGGGATGTGTTTGATGGTCAGGGCGAGCAAAAGGTAATAATCAGAGCAGTAAAGCTGCCAAGAGAGCCAGGAGGCTGAGTGTTATGTTTGGTTTGCATTGATGGTGAGAACCCCCTGCACGGCAAGACATACCTGTATAAACTTTTGACTTTCTTTTAAATAAAAGTGGGCAGGAAAGCCCTGAAAACTATTACTGTGTGGAGTAAACTAAGTGTTTTGGCACTACCACTGAGCTACAAAACCCCAACTTGTCAAAGTGTTTTTTTTTCTTTTTTTAGGACTTTAGTGTTTTTAGATTGGAAATGAAAAGCTACTAAGTAGGGTTGAAAAAATGTTGAGAAATGCAGACACCACATCTATAGATTGGTAAACTGCAATATATTACATTTGTGTTAACTGGGTTAGATATATTTGAAATCTGTAAATTTCAGACAACTTTCTTTATAAGTAAAGAGACATTGCTACCTGGCCATTTATTTTTAAAACAATCTTCTCATAAGATATTATGTGCATTTAACATATTTGAGGCATATTATTCACCTGTAAAAGTCTACCTGATATAGACATCCAAAACACCTGTAACTGCTGCTGGGTGCCACCATTTTTAATGTGATGTCAGTATCCCCATAAGACTCACAGTTGTCATTCAAGTGCAACTTTATTATTTTTTTTAAATCAAACGGTTCTTTATTGAACAAAAAAAGTGCAAATAACAGTAACAGGGTAATACAGTAATCCACAAGTAGTAAGCCAAGCAGTGACCAGAACAACAGGGCATGAATATCAGAAGGACACATTTGTAAGTACACATTCTTGAAAGTACCTTGGACGAGTATCAATAAAGTGGAACAACTACATAATAGTGTGAAGCGGAAGGGCCAACGGAACACTGTGAACGACCTGCAGACCAGGGAATTAGGTAGGGGAGGGGGACGGGGCACCGGGTCCAGTACACGTCTCCAGCGCCTGGATCCACCTGTCCCATATCTTAGTAAATTTTGTGGGGCAACCACGATGAGTATACAGAAGTTTCTTGTACGGAATAGTGGCATTAACTTCCCTCAGCCAGTCATGAAAAGTAGGAGGTCTATCTCTCATCCAACTACTCGCAATCAGCTTTCGGGCAGAGAACAGGGTTTCATGTAGAAAAACAGTGGTAAACTTGTTCATGCTGGTGTCAGGGAATATTCCCAATAGACAGGGTTTAGGGAACAGCGAGAGGGGAGAGCCCATGGTGTCATGAAGGAATTTGACTATCTGTGCCCAGTATCCCTGAACCTCTGGGCAGCTCCACAACAGGTGGTAAAATCTCCCCCGCTCCCGTTTACACAGGGCAAGTATCCGAGGTATCCCATCTGTATTTGGCTGTCAGGACAGGGGTAAGGTACGCACGATGAAGGATATATATTTGCGTGAGGCGGTCGGACAATTTAGGGGAAACCAATTTGCAGGTATCTAGAGCATCGCTCCACTCGTCATCTTCCAGGTCTCCCACATCCTCCTCCCATCTAGTCTTAGGGACATAAGCCAATACTGTGGACGCCGGCTCGTGCAACATAGTGTATAAAATCGAGATGAAGTGACCAGGGTCCGAGCAGCTAACCACCTCCAGCACAGGGACTGGAGGGAGTGCAGGCAGAGGCTGAGGGAATTGTGCTCGAAAAGCGTGTCTCAGTTGAAGATACTGATAATGCATATGAGGGGGAAGGTGGAACTTGTTGGAGAGGGACTCAAAGTTCCTAATAGTGCCATTTGTGAGGAGATGAGATAAGAATATGACGCCGTGTCGGACCCATACATGCACATCTGGTATAGTCTGGAACTCAGGGAGGGAGGCATTACACCACAAAGGGGTATATTCGTGAAGGTCTGGGAGGGCCAGCTTGTTCGAGACCACATCCCACAGCCTCCTATAGTGATATAGGAGGTTGTCCCTGTTATCCGCCCCCCGTATACCCGATACAATGACAGACAGTGGATCTGTGAGTGCATGGGTCCGAGACGGCGCAAGGAGCGCTAGAAATCTATCCCTATAGTGCAACTTTATTATATTCCACTTCACCCCTCCCACAGCTGCCACATATCATTGCTTAAAGATAGATGATGATGGATTCAGGATCAGAAAATTGAGACCCTGTTGTACCCGTTGGATTACTTTGAAAACAAAACCATAGCCAGAGAACAAACATCCGCATTGGCCGGAGGCCACAGCTCCCAGAGACATAATCCCTTCTCTGTATTTTCAAAGAAATCCTGGAGCTCCCTGATACTGTTCCTATCGAAATTGATCAGGCTCATTGCTACCTTACGATGAACTCCTTTTCCCCTGTGGGAGCACCCCAGCTCTTGATCATCTGGATCCGCGGGTCTGTCTCTTCTGGTGTGCAAGGCTGGAGCTGGAAGTACTGGCTTATGCTGGCATTCCTACTTTGTTGACACTGATTTTGTTTAATGAGTTTTAGACCCGTTATTTGCAACTTTAAAGTGGAGCCCTCGGGTTCTCAATATTTGCTTCTCCTTTTAAATTGCCTACATATGGACACGGTGGACGGAGCATAGCCCCCTTGCCTCTTCCATGTTGGTTCACGTTTCCCAAAGTAGGCCTAACCTCTTCAGGTGAAGACCCCTTTTGGGACATCAGGTCAAAGTCTGGGGTCCTCTCCATGGTGGAGTTGTGCCCAAGGCCCAGCCTGCAGATAGTTCAAGTGTTGAACTGGCTAGCGCCTGTCCATTGTGTAATTTAGCTTTATTATACTAAATATTTGTGTATTGTATGCTTTTTAACTGTTTCTCCCCCCCCCCCCCATTTTTTTTCTCCTCCTCTGTCTTTTTGTTATGCAGGGCATCCTCACTGCATCGCTCACACCACATTTGTCGGCGCTTTCGGTGGTCTGTTCACCCTCTTTTCATCTGCTATGACAACTCTTAAGGTAATCTCTTATAATGTTCGAGGACTCTGTTCTCCACACAAACGTAGCAAGTTGTGATGGGAGTTGAAAAGGTTTGGGGCCCAGGTGCTCTACTTACAGAAGACCCATTTTACACTGCAGTCTGTGCCCAAATTGCCCACTCATTTGTACAACCAGTGGTTCCTTAGTACATCCCTAGTCTCCAAATCTAGGGCCAAAGCTATCCATAAATCCTGTCCCCAGGGAGTCAGGTGGACCCGCAGGGCCGTTATTTTTTTCTAAAGGGGAAAATAGCTGGGAAAATTTACACATTTTCCACTATTTATGCACCCAACACCAATCAGCTTACTTTCCTAGATGCAGTACTGAAGCGGCTGGCGGAATTTAGAGAGGGTTTCCTGTTTTTTGGGGGGATTTCAATATTAGACCTGACCCTTCACTCGACACCTCCCATCGGAGGCCTATTCATTCATATACTTTTGCTAAATATTTATATATGTTTTCGTAAAACTCTGCAAACCCACCTCCTGGTAGATACAGTAGTTGGAGAGTGCTTCACGCCTCAGATCGGGACTTTAGCTACTATTCTAAAGTACATGATGTGTACATTTGCATTGATCTCCTGTATGTGGACCATATTACCCTTGAGCTACTGCAAACGGTGTCCATTGAGAATATTACAATCTCTGACCATGCTCCAATATCAGCTACATTTACCTTACAGCAGGGTATCCACAGGGATTGGTCTTGGTAGCTGAATGAAAACTTACTGGACGACGCTGTAGTGGTTTCAAGAGTTACGGACACCCTAACTCATTACTTCAGGGAAAAGGCTTCTGATGATCTTAGCGAGGGGATAGTCTGGGAGGGCTATAAGGCAGTGGTGCGAGGGGAACTGATCTCCTTGGGTGCTTAACTCAAGAAAGAACGCCAGGCCAACTTTCAGAGGGTTCTCAATGCTCTCCAGCAGGCTGAACCTTGGGCCGTGGATAGAGGATGGCAACGCCACCTGTTTTAAATTCATGGAGAACGGTAAACTTCTCACCTTCGAGGACCTTAAGGCTCAACACGGGGGCTTCCCTATTGATTTCTGGTGGTACAAGCAACTTCACCACTTGCAGTACATGGTCGTTCTATTAGAGATGTGTTTTCCCTCATGCCTTATGAACATCTCTTTATAGCCGAGGAGCCCATTCCCCATTTGGTTTCTGAATTATACCAGATGCTTGGTTCTATCACTTCCAACACTTAAACCTCTGTATGTCCGGGAATGGAAACGGGACTTAGGGTTGGAGTTCTCCACAGCCAGGGAAAAGACCAGGGAAAGAATTCTTCAGTCATCCACCACAGTTGTTTTCCGTGGTCTTCCGGGTCTAATCTTTTTGGATCTATACACCACCACCACAGATTTTAAATGAAACAAACAAGATGTGCTTTAACTGCAGACTTTCAGCTTTAATTTGAGGGTGTTTACATCCAAATCAGGTGAACAGCGTAGGAATTACAACAGTTTGTATATGCTTTGCAGTCAATTACAGCCTGAAGTCTGAAACGCATAGACATCACCAGACGCTGGGTTTCATTCCTGGTGATGCTCTGCCAGGCCTCTACTGCAACTGTCTTCAGTTCCTGCTTGTTCTTGTGGCATTTTACCTTCAGTTTTGTCTTCAGCAAGTGAAATGCCTGCTCAATCAGATTCAGGTCAGGTGATTGACTTGGCCATTGCATAACATTCCACTTCTTTCCTTTAAAAAAACTCTTTGGTTGCTTTCGCAGTATGCTTCTGTGTTTACAAGTGACAGCTTGTCTCCCAACAGCTCCCACAGATCTGATCTCCTGAGTGTCTCCTGCTGAGTGCAGGATGGGGACAAGGGAGATGCAGATGCCCAGGGTGCAGTGCAAATGCACAACCCCAGTGGATGATAGAAACATAGAAACATAGAATGTGTCGGCAGATAAGAACCATTTGGCCCATCTAGTCTGCCCAATATATCTGAATCCTATGAATAGTCCCTGGCCCTATCTTGTATGAAGGATAGCCTTATGCCTATCCCATGCATGCTTAAACTCCTTCACTGTATTTGCAGCTACCACTTCTGCAGGAAGGTTATTCCATGCATCCACTACTCTCTCAGTAAAGTAATACTTCCTCATATTACTTTTAAACCTTTGCCCCTCTAATTTAAAACTGTGTCCTCTTGTGGTAGTTTTTCTTCTTTTAAATATGCTCTCCTCCTTTACCGAGTTGATTCCCTTTATGTATTTAAAAGTTTCTATCATATCCCCTCTGTCTCTTCTTTCTTCCAAGCTATACATGTTAAGGTCGTTTTTTTTTTTTTTTTTTACTTTATTTTTATTTGCATATAAAATCTCAATATAACAGAGTTCCACCAATTTGATTTAAATTCACAAATTACATAGTTAAATTATGCATCAAAAAGGCACAAAAAAAAAAAAAAATACATTAAATTTCATACATTTTTTCCCTTCCCACCCTCCCCCTTCCTCCCAGGATTCCTCCCCTTCTTGCCAGCCGTTTCACTCTAGAATGCCTCCCCATGCTTAATTGTTTAATTCAATATATTTAGTTGATTTTTTAAATTCTTTCCATTTCCCCCATTTTCTTTTCATATTTCTTGGAATCTCCTCTTGTGTATTACATAGGTATTCCATATTATAGTTATTATTTATCTTTTTACACCATTCCTTTATTTTCGGGCTCTCCTTTTCTCTCCACTTTTTTGGTATGGTTCCTTTTGCTGTATTCAGCATGGTTGGGACCAGAGTCATTTTATATTTTTTTAAGGGTATTGTTGTTTTATGAAATAGGCATGCCCATGGATCGTCCGGCACTTTTATTTCGGTGATGTCTTCAATCAGTTGTCTTACCTCTAGCCAAAAATCTCTTATTTTGGGACAATCCCAAAATAAATGATAAATTGTACCTATGTTGCCGCAATCCCGCCAGCATTTATCTGTCTTGCCTGGTTGGTATTTATTTATCACTTCTGGGGTGATGTACCACCTATATAGACATTTATAGTTTAATTCTGTAGTGCTAACATCTATGGCAGTGGATCCAGCCATCCCTAGTACAGTCCCAAGCTCCTGTCCTTGCAAATGTGTTCCTATTTCTTTCTCCCATTTTCCTATATATGGAGGTTTTTCCATACTGTGCCATTCCGTCAGCATTTTGTAAATCTGAGACACTCCATGCCTTTGCATGGGAGAGTAGCTCAGTTTCTCAATATTGTTAAGATTTTTTTCCGACCTAATCGGCTGTGGTAATGAGCTGACAAAATGTTTCAGCTGGAGATATCTCCAATTATCTATTTTTATATTATTATTTTCTTGTTTTAATTTCTGAAGTGTTTTTATGTGCCCTTTGTGTAAAATATCTTTTAATTGAGTGTTCCCTATCCAATTTCCTCCCTGTTCTTCCTCCCCGGGTGGGAAGTATTTAGTGCCATTTAATGCTATCATTGGTGAGTTGTATTCCCATTTCAGTTGTTTATTTATTCCATCCCATATTTTATAAACTACCTTTGTCAATTCATGTGCTCCCTGTGTTTCCCTATATTTTGGTGGAATCCAAATTGTTTTGTGTAACTGATTATTATTTTGTGTACATTCTATCTCTACCCATCTTTTTTCTCTCCTTTCTATTTTTGTCCAGTCCACCATTCGTGAAATAATTACCGCCTTATAGTACCTCTCTATGTCTGGGGTGGCTAATCCTCCCTGTGCTTTGCTTCTTGTCAGGGTCTTGTACTGTACTCTGGGTTTTTTCCACTGCCATATATACTTTGTCAGTAAGGTTCTAATTACCCTAAAAAAAATTGCGGGGATGTTTATTGGCAATAGAGAGAAGGTATATAAGATTTTTGGCAAGATAAACATCTTAACAACATTGTTTCTTCCAATCCATGAGATTTGACCATTTGATTTCTTTCTTATTTCTGTTTTTATTTCGTTCAGTAACGGTACATAATTAGCTTGGTATAATTTTTCAGTTTGAGGTGTTAAATATATCCCTAAGTATTTTAATTTTTCTTTTGTCCACGTATATGGGAAGTGTGTTTTTATACTTTGTTCTTCCTGAGTATTTAACCTTATATTCAGAATCTCTGATTTTATTGGATTTATTTTAAAGTTTGACAACTTTCCATAATCTTTTAGCTCCTTTTGAATATTTGGGAGAGTAATCCTTGGATTTGTGACAATGAATAGCAAGTCGTCAGCGTATGCTGCGACTTTGTGTTCTTCTTGATTTACCTTCACTCCTTTTATGTCTACATTTTGTCTAATTTTTGCCAGTAATGGTTCCAGGGTTAACACGAACAATAGGGGTGACAGGGGACACCCCTGTCTTGTCCCATTACTCATTCCAAATTTCTCTGATAAGCTTCCGTTTATTTTTATTTTTGCTGTGGGGTTATTATATAATGCTTCTATCCATTGCCTCATTCTTAGCCCAATCCCTAAACTTTTTATGGTTTCTTTCATGAAGTCCCAATCTACCCTATCAAAAGCCTTTTCGGCATCAATTGATAATAGGATGGAGGGGTCCTCATGTTTTGTTGTTTTTTGTAGGAGTAGCAAAGTGCGTATAACATTATCCTTACCTTCTCGACCTGGAACGAATCCAGTCTGGTCCGGATGGATCCACATTTTTAATAAATCTTTTAATCTCGTTGCCAAAATTTTCGCGAATAATTTTGTATCTGTATTTAACAACGCGATTGGCCTATAACTAGAGCATAGGGTTTGATCTTTCCCTTCTTTCGGTATGACCGTTATATATGCCATTAGAGATTCTTCTCTTAGTTCTTCCTTCCCTATTTTATTCAGATATTCTTGCATTTTTGGTATTAATATTTCTTTAAATCTTTTATAGTACTTTATTGTGTATCCATCCGGACCTGGACTCCTTCCATTTTGAGTGGTTTTTAATGCTTCTCTTATTTCATTTTCAGTAATTGGCGCTTCAAGAAGTTCCAATTTATCTTCTGGGATCTTGGGCAGGTTTGCTTCCTCAATATATTTTTGGATATTTATTATTCTTTCCTGCCTTGTTTTTGAGGTTTCTTCCTTCCGGACGTTATATAACGTACTATAGAAGGCATGGAACGCTTTAGCTATTTCTGTAGTTGGGTTTACTGTTTCATTTTTACTGTTTTTAATTTTTTCTATGTAATTTTTTGATTTTTTCTTCCTCAGTAATCTTGCTAGGGATTTCCCTGGTTTATTTCCAAAGTTGTATCTGTATATAGCTATCTTATTGAAGTAATTTCTAGATTCTTCTTCCAATAGATCTTTTAATTCATCTCTTTTAATTATAAGGTTTTCCTCTATTTCTTTTTTAAATTCTTTTTTATGTTTTTGTTCTAGATCATATATTTCTCTTATGAGTGTATTGATTTGATTGGACCTCTCTTTCTTTTTTTTTGAGGCACTGGCTATTAATATTCCTCGGATGTACGCTTTGTGTGCTTCCCAGAGTGTAGCGGATGATATTTCTGGCGTATCATTCTTTTGAAAGTATAACTCTAGTTCTTTTTCTAGTCTGTTTCCTATTTCTTCGTCTAGAATTAGTTCTTCATTTAACCTCCAAGTTCCCATACTTTTGTGGTGTGTCGGTGTCTTGATTGTTAGGGTTAGGGGGGCATGGTCTGACAGTGTGATTGTACCTATTTCTGTAGTTTCTATAAATTCCAACAGGCGATGGTCAATAAAAAAGTAGTCCAGTCTTGAGTACATCGCGTGTATTGAGGAGTAGTAAGTATAGTCTCTTTTTTTTGGATGTTGAACCCTCCATGCATCTACTAATTGGCTCTGGTGTAACTTTACCCTTATTTTCCTCAGTTTTTGGTCTCCTAGCGTCCTTACTCCCGATGTACTGTCGACGTTTGGATCTAAACAAAAATTTATATCTCCTGCCATTATCAGGTAGCCTTTTTTAAAGCTCTCTAGATCGTACAGGATTCTCCCCAGATATTCACTTGGTTTTTTGTTTGGGTTATAGATATTGGCCAATGTCAGCTCCATCCCCCTTATTTGTCCCTTAAGGAAAATGTATCGACCATTCGGGTCTGTTTTCATTTCTTCTAAGGAGAATTCTGTATTTCCAGCTATTCCTATTGCTACTCCTCTTGCACGTTCTATTGGTGAGTCTCCGTAATACCATTTAGGAAAGTGTTTAGAGAAAAGTTTTAAATTCGAGTGGAGAGAGATGTACGTTTCCTGTAGAAAAGCAATATTTGCTGCTTCTCTCCTCAGCTCTTCCAATATTTTATACCTTTTTGTATGGGAGTTTAATCCTCTTACATTGTACGTTATTATTTTTAGTTGTTCATCTTTCATTTTTTTTTTCTCCTACTTAATCCAGTTCTTCCTCGAACACGGGGGCGCCGGATCGATTTAAATTCTACTGACAGCATACTACCAATATTGTTAGTCTGGCAGGCTTTTAAAATTTCTTTTCTTTTTTGGCAATGGAGAGTTTCACTATCCCTACCCTTCCCCCCCTCTCTCACCCTCCCCCCCCCTCCCCTCCCCCCCACCTCCGTCCCCTTCCGTCTCATGTTGATATTTTTCTGATCAATTTTTGATCTTAGGGTATTTAGTTGTTTCTTTGGGTCATTCTCCCTGATACCCATTCCTTTGGGGTGGTGCTCTAATGGGTTAGCACGATAAACCTCCCTCCTCAATTGGAAGGACGTTCCGGCTTTGGGGGGGGGCTATCCTGCTTCCTTTGTATAGCTTACCTCCCTTCCCCTCCCTCCTCAGTGTTTCCGGTGCCAGATCTGTAAATATCTGTATCTTGTCATTTTCTGTATTTACTGCATTTAATAATGATTTATTCTTCTTTAGGTTTTCCCATATTTGTGCTTTATCTGTGTAGTTTTGAAACCTGATTATCACATCTCTAGGTGATTCTGCTGGGGCTCCTGTCGGTTTTCTTATGCGATGTACTCTGTCGATCAGCAATTGGTCTTCTTCCCTTCTACCTAATACTGGGTTTAGGATTTTTTGAAGTTTTTCTCCTAAATTTTCTTCCTGTGTTGTATCTCTTAATCCTCGGATCCTCAAATTTTTTCGTCTAGCTCTATTCTCTTGATCCTCTAGTTTGTAAGCTAGATCTCTGGCTTTTTTCTTGGTCTCATTTATTTCCTTTCTCATTCCCTGTATTATTTTTCTTTGGTCCTCTTGTTTTTTTTCTAGTTCTTCTACCCGTCCCAGGGCGTGTCCTAGGTCCATCTGGACCCGTCCTAGGTCGGTTTGGATTTTAACCAATTCGATTTTTAAAGATTTTTCCAATCCTGCGAACATTTCTCGCATTTCACCTTTTGTGGGGGCGTGTTCTTTTGTTTCTCCCCGCTCTTCCTCTTCTTCCTCGTCGTTTTCAATCCTTATGCTTAATTCTGAATTTGCTGGACTGATTGGTGATTTAGCTACTTCAGCTTTTTGATTTTTCTCTACTTTCTTCTTGTCTGTTCCTTGTTGTTTTCCCTGGGATGTTTTTTCTAAGGCATTTTCTTGTGTCATAAATTTCCTTATTGTGTTAGGGCTTGAGGACACCCTTGGTGATTTTGCAATGGCTCCTCCTCTTGTGGATTTACCCCTCATTATGTAGAGAGTTGTTCCGCGGTTCCTATATAAAGTCTCGCAACCTCCTATGATGGTGCTCCAAAATTAGGTATACCGTATTGATAATCAGAAAAAGATTTTGTCTACCTTCAAGCCAAAGGGAGACACAGACAAGCCGGGTAGCCTCTATTTTGAATCAATGTTCACAGGCGGCTATAGAGGTATGAGGCATGGGGCACTTCCAGCCTCCCACCTCCCTACTCAGGTCCTTATACAGGCTAGGGTGAATCTCGTCCTTAAATGTTTAAGAAGTGGTAGAGAGAAAAAACAATAGAGCGAGGGAGAAACTCAGGCTGTATGTCATAACAAGGTGTTTGGGTAATGTCATGTATTATTTCACAGAGAAAGTGTTAATCATTTTATATATTTTATATAGCCCCAAGGTCTTTATTTATACCTGTGATCTTCTTATGAGTCTCTGTGTACGGTTGCTGAGGAGCCGTGTGGAATAAACATGAGCTGATTTGGGGTGTTGAAAGACTGTTGTGGCTGTTAATCCAATAAGAAACACTTTATATGAGGTTACTGGTTTAAACAGGGAGCAGCTGAATCAGTCTCAGGTGTGCTGACATTGATATTTTACCACACTGCTTTGTTGTATGTCTCTAGGAAGTCTTTATAAGTCCTTCTAATAAACAGTAAAAATGACAGTAGGTATGATATAGAAAGAGGGTTTACTCCTCTTTGACTCACGGTTTTGTAGACTGTCCCTTTTTAAAAGTTTTTTTTCTTTTTTTTTTCTCCCCGTTCGTCTTTAGACTGTGTACTCTCCTGTCTCCTTAGCTTCCAGCCCTCAGGCATCAGGACATCAACGTTTTCCAGATGGGTGGGCTCAGATGGACCTGGCAGCTCTCTTGGGGTCTGCTCCCTCGGGACCTGCTCGCCTACGAACGTTTACCGACCATGTCCGGCCCCCCGCGCTGGCGGTTAGCAAGGAGGTCTCTCCTGTCGCCGACTCCGTGTGCTGTAGGCGTGCAGGACTCCTCCGAGTGTTGGTGCTGCATGAAGTCGTAGCTACAAACTATGGAGGGAGACGTCAGGGAGGGTGGGGTCAGCAGGGTTCACCGCTCGCAGTGCCCGCGCTCGTCCCCGGGAGCTTAGGCATCCAGAGTCTGGCCGGAGGTGGGTCGGGAGCGGTCAGGATCCTTGGTGCCTCCATTCAGCAGGAGATAGCCCTCTCCCCCTCCGTCCTACGTGCGTGCCGATAGGCTCCTCCCCCTCATGACGGGCAGGGGACAGGCGGAATGTTTCCTGATGTTAAGGTCGTTTAACCTTTCCTGGTAAGTTTTTTTCCTGCAATCCATGTACAGGTACTAGTTTAGTAGCTCTTCTCTGAACTCTCTCTAGAGTATCTATATCTTTCTGGAGATATGGCCTCCAGTACTGCGCACAATACTCCAAGTGAGGTCTCACCAGTGTTCTGTACAGCGGCATAAGCACTTCTCTCTTTCTACTGCTTATACCTCTCCCTATACATCCAAGCATTCTGCTGGCATTTCATGCTGCTCTATTACATTGTCTTCCCACCTTTAAGACTTCTGAAATAATTACTCCTAAATCCCTTTCCTCAGATACTGAGGTCAGGACTGTGTCAAATATTCTATATTCTGCCCTTGGGTTTTTACGCCCCAGGTGCATTATCTTGCACTTATCCACATTAAATTTCTGTTGCCCGAGTTCTGACCATTCTTCTAGTTTTCCTAAATCCTTTTCCATTTGGCGTTTCCCTCCAGGAACATCAACCCTGTTATATATCTTTGTGTCATCAGCAAAAAGACAAACCTTACCATCGAGGCCTTTTGCAATATCACTTATGAAGATATTAAACAAAATTGGTCCCAGTACAGATCCCTGAGGTACCCCACTGGTAACATGACCTTGTTCTGAATGTTCTCCATTGACTACAACCCTTTGTTGTCTGTCACTCAGCCACTGCCTAATCCACTCAACAATATGGGAGTCCATGCTCAATGACTGCAGTTTATTGATAAGTCTTCTATGTGGGACAGTGTCAAAAGCCTTACTAAAATCTAGATATGCAATGTCTACTGCACTTCCACCATCTATTATTTTAGTCACCCAGTCAAAAAAATCTATAAGATTTGTTTGACATGATCTCCCTGAAGTAAACCCATGTTGTTTTTCATCTTGCAATCCATGGGATTTAAGATGTTCCACAATCCTATCCTTTAATAGGGTTTCCATTAATTTGCCTACTATTGATGTCAGACTCACTGGTCTATAGTTGCTCGATTCCTCCCTACTACCTTTCTTGTGAATGGGCACGACATTTGCCAATTTCCAATCTTCCGGGACGACTCCTGTTACTAATGATTGGTTAAATAAATCTGTTAATGGTTTTGCCAGCTCACCACTAAGCTCTTTTAATAATTTTGGGTGTATCTCATCAGGACCCTGTGACTTATTTGTCTTCACTTTAGACAGCAATCTTAGAACGTCTTCCTCTGTAAAGACACATGCATCAAATGATTCATTAGTCATCCTTTCGAGTGGAGGTCCTTCTCCTTCTTTTTCTTCTGTAAAAACTGAACAGAAGTATTCATTAAGGCAGTCGGCTAGCCCTTTATTCTCTTCTACATACCTTCCGACCTTTGTTTTTAATTTAGTTATTCCTTGTTTTAATTTCCTTTTTTCATTTATATATCTGAAGAATGTCTTATCCCCCTTTTTCATAGACTGAGCTAGTTTTTCTTTTGCCTGCGCTTTAGAAGTTCTTATAACTTGCTTGGCCTCTTTCTTCCTAATCTTGTAGATTTCCTTATCTTCATTGCTCTGGGTTTTTTTATAATTACAAAATGCTAGCTTTTTATTTTTAATGATTTGGGCCACTTCTGCTGAGTACCACAGTGGTCTCTTCCTTTTTTTGCTTTTACTGACAAGTCTAATGCAATTTTCTGTTGCCTTCAATAATGCACCTTTTAAGTAGTCCCATTTCTCCTGGACTCCATGTAATCCGTTCCAGTCTGATAAGGACTCATTTATGACTAATTTCATTTTTGAAAAGTCTGTTTTTCTAAAATCTAAAACTTTTGTTTTTGTGTGGTGTGACTCTTTTACAGTTCTTATATTAAACCACACTGACTGGTGATCACTAGATCCCAAGGTTTCGCCTACAATGACATCATATACCGAATCCCCATTTGTGAATACCAAATCCAAAATGGCCTCCCTCCGGGTTGGCTCCTCAACCACTTGTTGCAGAGACAACCCCAGTAGGGAATTTAGAATATCTGTACTCCTGGTAGAACTTGCTTTTTTGGTTTTCCAGTTTATATCTGGAAGATTGAAATCTCCCATAATGATAACTTCTCCTTTCATTGTCATTTTAGCTATTTCTTCAACTAGTAGATCATCTAGTTCTTTAACTTGACCAGGTGGTCTATATATCACACCTACACGAGTTACTGCATGATTAGCAAACTGCAACGTAACCCAAACTGACTCTATGTTGGCCTCACCAACTTGTATTAGGTTAGATTTAATGCTATCTTTCACATACAGGGCCACTCCTCCTCCTTTCTTGCCTTCTCTGTCTCTTCTGTATAAAGAGTACCCTGGTATGGTTATGTCCCAGTCATTTCTTTCATTAAACCATGTCTCCGTAACAGCCACTAAATCTACATTCTCAGATGCCATTATTGACCCAAGTTCATAGATTTTTTTACCTAAACTGCGAGCATTTGTGGACAGGACTCTGAGCTTATCATTTCTTAACTTCTGTGCTTCTGACCTGTTCTGGCATTGTTTCGGGGGGCAATTGGACTCTTGTATTTCCACTCTTTTGCCCCCCCCCCTTCCTAGTTTAAATACTCTTTCGCAAATTCTTGGAGTTGTTCACTAAGTACATTTGTTCCTTTGAGAGAAAGATGCAAACCATCTTTTTTGTACAGTTCCTTTCTATTCCAAGTAGAGCTATCATGATCTCCCTGCAAGTGAGATAGGCAGAGCCAACTACAGTGTAAGGGGAAGTACTAGAGTCGGCTGGGTGCTTCTGCTTAACACAGCAACAATAGGAAGACATGGAAGATGGCGGAGCTTTAAAGGAAGTTGGGAAAAGATGGGAGCATTGGGGAGGGGGGGGGGGTGGCATACAAAGGTGAGCGCGGAAGAGGGGTGAAAGTGAGGTGTGGATAGAGGCTGCAGAGGTAAGCAGCTGTGGAAGAAGGCTGAACTCTGTACTATGTATTCAGAGCACCCCTAAACGCTGCACTATGTACGTATTGCACCCCCAAACTCTGCACTCTATTTTTAAACCCCTCTCTGAACTCTGCACTCTGTACGTAATGCACTCCTGGTATTTAATGCCTTTTTTAAAACCCTCCCACTGTTAATGAAATATGACCACACCCACTATTTGATGCGGTTTAGAATGTGTGTGTGTGTTTGGGGAGGGGGGTTTGGGGGGATCGTGGTTGAGTTCCTGTACCTTTTTTCGGAGAAAAAAAGCCCTGCTGCTTAATAAACCGATCCAGGGTATTTCTATACATTCTCAAACTTTAATCTTTTTAATAGTTTTGGTAACCAAAATTACAATGGCACAAGTATGGAAATCCCAGTGCGTACAGTATACATATTGGTGGATTAATCTAAAATCTCCAGGATTAATATTCAGGAGAAATTAGGGATAAGCAACACAATTTTGAGAAGCTCTGGAACTCTTATATTGAATATATCGACACTTAATAATAGGGTCTGTATGTTGTTTGGCCTATATTGCTACCTAATTTATAGGCTAATTTTGAGTACTTAACTCCACATCTTCATTTATTTTGTCTTTCTTTTCTTTTCTTCTTTCCTTCCCCTCTCATTACAAGGTCTGAAGTACTAAAGCAGGCTATAAATGATGCGACTTTCTTTCCTGCAACCAGTGGTTGCAGGAAAGAAAAGCACATAATTCCCCCATCAACACGATCAGTATTAATGGTAAAACTTCTCAAACTGAGCTATTGTGTTCTCCTGGCAAGGAGCCATCCCTGCCGGGAGAGCACAGCGATTATTAGATTTAGCTATAGCCACTGGCGGTAATCGCATGCTACATATCCGACATGCTGGTTGTACCCAAGTGGATTGATGGATCGACTTGGGTACAATCAGACTGCCCATACATGGATCGATTCTCAACTGGTCCCTGCTGAACAAGCCGAGATTAAAATCATTTATGGCCAGCTTTACTCTCATGTCTTGAGCATGTCCAATGATTGTAAAAAAAACGTTATTGAGAAAGTTCTTTGAATACTTTTTGTACCAATTCTTTATTGTATGTGATTCTTTATATTTAAAATAAATAAAATATTGAAAGAGAAGAGAGCAAAGATCCAAGGAAGGGTTCCTGAAAAGTAAATATTAATATTCTTGTTCTACTAGCAGCTTTCTGGGCAAAGTTTGGTGGAAGTGAAAGTGGCAGTGTCTCTTTAAATGTGCCATGCATGCCAAGTGTGTCTGAACTGCACAACATCGTGAAATTCTGACACTCGTGAGTTGTGAATTGCATGATTCCAACAGTTTCTGAATCGGACGTTTACCTGATTTGTGAACTGCTTATCCTTTTCCGATGGTAGAATACAAGGCTGAACTTTAACCGAAAAGTGAGTCTGGCATTTACATAGGCAGTGCACTTTTTCATGAGCAAACAAGATGGCATGATGTCCAAGGGTAGAGCTAAGTATTTGGGGAAGAGCAGTTGCTTTATGCTCAATGGTGGAGCAGAGAAGCCGTATGCAGTGGTGGAGAAGGAGTAGCAAAGGAGCAACAGGCCAGAGCACCAAGAACAGGAGGAAAGCAGTGTTTAAGGGAAGAGATGTGATCTAGTGTTTGGGGGTGAAACAGAGGATCAATGTAGGGGTTTAGAAAGAAGAGCAGGAGAGCAGGCTGTAGTACGGAATATTAAAAGTAGATCAATGTCCATAGAAAGAAATTGGAGGCAGGGGATTAGATCAGAGTGGTGGATCCCAGAGTGGGGAAGAGCAGTGTAGGTCACTAGTGGCCTGGTGTCGAGTTTGGTGGAGCAAACTGTAATTCAAACCCGAAACTAAGACAAAAACAATTAATATGGGGCATTTAATTTACTGCAAAAGATCTAGTTGTTGTAATCCTGTTAAAATTATTGTGGTTTTATTAAAGTGATTGTAAACGATCACCTTGTAAAGCAATACATTCTTTTTAAAACAGAAATGAAAGGCAAATCATTTGTGTATAGATGTAATTTTTTTTTAGGTGATCTCATTCCCTCTGTTCCCTCTATTCTCAGCTGCATAACAGCTAGGGGGAGGAGAAGCATCAGTACACTACAGAGTTTCCCAGTGAATGACTGTGCAAAGGTATTTTGATATGTTACAGCCTTATTCCAAAATGGATTAAATTCATTATTTTCCTCAAAATTCTATAAACAATAAACAATATCCCATAATGCCAGCATGAAAGAAGTTTGTTTGAAATATAATGCTGCAGGCTTGGCACGTCTATTTTTGGGCAGTTCCTCTTATTCTTTTATGCAGGACCTCTCATGCTCCAGCGGGATTAATGGGGAGCGTCGGTGCACAGTCATTTTCAGATCTCTCTAGAGTCGTTCAATCGGGTTCAAGCCAGGGCTCTGGCTGGGCCACTCAAGGACATTCACAGAGTTGTCCCATAGACACTTCTTTGTTATCTTGGCTGCGTGCTTAGGGTCATTGTCCCGTTGGAAGATGAACCTTCATCCCAATCTGAGGTCCAGAACGCTCTGGAGCAGGTTTTCATCAAGGGTGTTTCTGTACATTGCTGCTTTTATCTTTGCCTCGATCCTGACTTGACTCCTAGTTCCTGCCACTGAAAAACACCCCACAGTATGATGCTGCCACCACCATGTTTCACTGTAGGGATGGTATTGGCCAAGTGATGAGCGGTGCCTGGTTTCCTTCAGACATGATGCTTGCCATTCAGGCCAAAGCGTTCCATTTTTGTTTCATCAGACCAGAGAATTTTGTTTCTCATGGTGAGAGTCCTTCAGGTGCCTTTTGGAACTACATTTCCCATTATGCTCATGCACTCTGCAGTGTAGTTGAGCAACATGGGAAATGTGGTTCCAAAACATTTGGGGTGCCAAGGTTTGCCATCACTGTCCTATATACTATATATATGTACCTCCCTTTCTATAAAAACCTTAAAATATGTCTTTAGCACAAATTGGTGATTTGTTTTTTACCCTACTGAGGATTGGGGGTATGGTACCACTGCATCTTTTAACTAAAAATGTTGGTGCTAAATGATGTCTCTTTCCCATTTCAGAAAGTTGGGGTGTCAGTGGGAGTTAAAAGGATACAATTCTCCGAGTTATCTTTGCCCTCTCTCTAACCTCTTTACCTCTAAGTGAAAGGTAGTTAATTCCACCTGTGATATGGAAATGCTGGACGTTGCACAAGGCGTTATCTTTCAGGTGGAAATTTGCTGATATTCACAGAAGGTTATGAACTCACAGTCCATTTATATAGCAGATTATTTTTTTTTCTTTGTTCTATCAAGTTTACATGGATTTATGAACATCTAAATATTTTACTTTACTGATAGAAGGGAACTGATATACAGCATTTGTGTATTTTTCTCCAGCCTATTTAGCAATTCCTAAAATATTAATGTGAAACTGTAATGTGTTTTCTACACAGTCCATAAACTTAAAAGAGTAACCATTCTTAAAAATAGTTATTTCTGGCAGACCCCACTTTCAATTCTGAATATACCTCCTGGTACTTACCGGTAGATGACAGGAGATCTGGTCCAGGAGCTGCTGCAAACACTCTAGTCCTGTGTTCAGTCTGTGGAGAATAGGTCCCCAGAAGAAGGGGACAGGAGCACCTTCATTTCCAGAGCAGAAACTAGCTCCTGGACTTGATCATTTGCTTGTCTATGGTAAGTGTAATGCGGTAAACTTAGCATAGGTAAGGGGAGCTTTAGTTTTTCTTTTTTTTTTAAGTATAATTACCCTTAAATGATCAGTCAACTCATATTTTGATGTTTTTCTTCTGTCTCACAGGGACATTGGTGGTAAGATCTCTGAGCTTGTGTACCTGGGATGGTGGGACCATTTGGATGAATTGGGTTTAGGGTAGTGGCAAAGTTTAAGGTGTCCCACTCAACTTTTTGGATTTATTTTTTATTGTTATTATGTAAAATGCAAATGGATATGAGATAACACTCCAAGGTTGGAAGTAGGACTCAACATTGCAAGATGGGTGGGCACAGAGCCTAGTACTGGCAAGAAAATCTACTTACTACTAGAGACCTCAAAATATAATGAAAATCTGAGAAGTTACATATTCTACGCCGTTTAACTGAAATGCCAATTTAGGCTAGCAGGCTCTTTTAAGGCTTATATATAACTCCTGGTACTTACCATTAATTGACAGGAGATCTGGTCCAGGAACTGCTGCAAACACTCTAGTCCTGTGTTCAGTCTGTGGAGAATAGGTCTGCAGAAGAAGGGGACAGGAGCACCTTCATTTCCAGAGCAGAAACTAGCTCCTGGACTTGATCATTTGCTTGTCTATGGTAAGCGCAATGTGGTAAACTTAGCATAGGTAAGGGGAGCTTTAGTTTTTTTTGGATTGGAAGTAGGACTCCTCATTCCAAGATGGGTGGGTACAGAGCCTAGTACTGGCAAGAAAATCTTACTACTAGAGACCTCAAAATATAATAAAAAAAGAAGTTACCTTTTCTACGACGTTTAACTGAAATGCCAATTTAGGCTAGCAGGCTCTTTAAAGGCTTGAACATATTTGAACCATTTGTAATTTTAACTTTACATATTTTCTGGGATATAAAGGTGCTAGTCTGCAGCCCCCCATGTCTTAAGCCCCGTACACACGCAACGATTATCGGCCGACCGATCGTCCGTCTTTTGTCCAGAGTGGTGTTTTGTTGGTTGGAATGTGCCTAGACTGCACACAAATTTTCTCGCCCAACAAAATTCTACTTCAGAAGTGATGTCATGTGTTGGTTTGCTTTCTTTTTGTTCTTTCTTCTCTGAGCATGCCCAGACTTGCTCATTAGATTTTTCCCTGTCGAAATCTGTACTGACTGCATGAAAATCGGCCGTGTTTTGACGGCGGACAAAAATTTTATAGCCTGCACACCAGATTTTTTTCGCCCGAAAAGTCGGAGTCGGTTGTTGGAAGCATCATACTAAGAAGCCGAAAATCGGCAGATCGGTCGTTGGATGAAAATTCCCTGCCGATTTTCGATGCGTGTGTACGAGGCTTTATACTTCCCTGTTTCCATTCTACAGCTACTTCTTCAATTTCTTTATTGTCCTTTCTTGCTGCAATCTCCATTCATTCCTATATACTTTGTTCTCCACTTGACCTGACAAAGTGCAAACATTTTTTTATTTCCTGTTGAGGCAATACCAGGAGCCAATCATCCCTGGTGCAGTGCATATGGGCTAACATAGATAGTGAGTAGAAAGATAACTTCATACAAGATCTGCTGCTCTTTCCTTGTTGGGTGCTGGCTGGTTTGTCCTTGGCCAAAATGGAGCAGGCTGAGGATTTTTCCTTGATCAAACTGCTCTGCTGCTCTATTAGTGGGTAAAGGTCTTGGTTTGGGCACCTGGATCACAAGAATGATGTATCAGAATCAGTTTAAGTTTAGGGTTTAGCTTTTAAGTTTAGCTTTAAGGAAATGTGTTTGTTGTTTCAGCTGTATACAGGCTTGTACCCTGATTCATGTTTCTTATGTCAATGACATTTAACATTTTGAACAGGGTTAGAACGGAACAGACAGGCCCTCCAAGTCCCCCCGTCTTGGGTGTTGGCTGTACTTTGGATCTTAATCTGGGGACTATGGAAACGGGGAACGGTAGGAGAGGTCTGGATTCCATCACAGGGATTTCCACTGCTTTAAATGGAAATGGTTTCCTACTTAACATTCTGATAATCTCTATTAATCTGTTTCTGCTCAGAGGCTAGCTAACACATTTTATGCTGATAAAGTACAGTATATCTAATTTATCTGTAAACAGTTTTAATTTGGTTTTATTTGTAGGATAAACTATATAGGGTGTTGGTGCCCAACATGCAACCCACCAGAAATCAGCATGTGACTCACTATATTACCAACCTCAATTCAGGTCAGCAGCAGAGCCGGCTGTACAGTAAGTTTCAGTGTTTTCAGCGGACTGCAGTGCTGTAACCACTGTTAATGTTTTAAAATATAAAAAAAAAAAAACATTTTTCACCTTTTTGTTCCCATCTTTTGTTCCATCTTAGTGCTGCAGATCTCTTGTGTATTCCAATAGCCACTTGTAGCAACAGGGTGGCAATGCAGGAAATCAAATAAGGAGATGGGGATGGAGCGTGGTCACCCCACAACAGGCAGTGATTGGCAGGATCACCAGTTGATAATTCAATAAATGATGCAGATTTAAATATATTGCAAATTATTTTTAAAATTGCACTCTTATGGTAAAGCTATATAAAAAACTTAGAGACATACTGGGACATTCGCCAAATATTTACTGCAGGTGAATCTTCCCTGTGCATGTGGTTTTAATTGCAGGGAAAGATTAACCACCTGTAAATGTGTAGTCAATGTCACATTCACTGCTTCAGTGTTTGCATTTACATACTTTGAGACAGCGGTGAAACGTTACAGTTACATAGTTACATAGTAGATGAGGTTGAATAAAGACAATAGTCCATCCAGTTCAATCTGTGTAGGTGTGTGTAGCTGTAATCATCTCACATACCCCTGAATGTTCTGATCCTTGAGATGTACGTCTAAGAGTCTTTTGAAAGCCATCATACTTCCCACAGAAACCACCTCTTGTGGTAGAGAATTCCACAATCTTGTAGCCCTCACAGTAAAGAACCTCCCACGTTGCCTGAGGTTAAAACGCTTCTCCTCTAATCTCATTGTATGCCCTCGAGTCTTCGTGCAATCCCTTCGACTGAATAGCTTTTTTCTAAGCTGAGATCCCCATTGAGATATTTATAAATTGCTATCATGTCCCCCCTCAGGCGTCTCTTCTCCAGGGAGAATAAATCAAGCGATTGCAGACGCTCTTCATAATTAAGGTCCTCCAATCCCCTAATCAGTTTAGTTGCCCTTCTCTGGACTCTCTCCAGCTCCGACCAGAACTGGACAGAATACTCCAGATGCGGTCGGACCAGAGTTTTATAAAGTGGGAGGATTATAGTTTTATCTCTGGAATACATCCCCTTCTTTATGCATGCTAATATACTGCTGGCATTGCTTTCATCAACATTTAGGGCTTGCTTACACATGTTTGACAGGCATTGAGGAGGCATTATGTTGCCTCCCCATTGCCTGTTTTAACCCCTAAAAGACTGCACTACTGTGTTGCAAGCATGTACACTGCATGCAGTGCGGTCCCATTTACCTAATTGGGTAACGTTCAGTGGACGGTACTGTCCACCAAGCATGATAGAAGGGCTATTTTTTGTTGTGCTGTGATGCCATAGCATGTATATAACCCCTTAGTGCTTGGGGGTGGGGGTAGTAAAAACAAAGCCCACTTTAATTTCCTAACATTGCCTAACTAGCCCTGACATTGCAGAAAGGTCATCTACAGAAAAGGTTATTGCAGATGTACTTTATACTTAGACAAAATTCACCATCAATACTTTCACATTTCTCTCACTATGTTCTCTGCCTGCCACCTTCTCCCAGGCATGCCAGGCTCTCCCTTATGATAAGATAGACTCTGGAAAAGCCTTTTAAACCAAGTGATAGTGTAATTCCAGGGAAGGATCTTGCAAGATTACTGTGCATTATTTTGTCATGAAAAGCATCACATCCCAAGCAAACTATAAATCACCAGCTTGAAAGGTACAGTAAAACCCACTTAGCAGGAACTTCAGCTGAGAGATGCTTAGAGCCCAGATATCCTGGAATACCATGAGGATCATGGGACCAATCAATTTTCATTGGGGAACACAACTGATCTACACCTGAGTATAAATACATTACAGTTTTTACAAGTCAATGAGATTTCTTTTTGTCTTTTTCCTTCTTTGCTGGATACATCAGTAATATGATTGAGCACAGGGGCGGACTGACCATTTGGGGATTAGGGCACTGCCCGAGGGCCCAGGGTCAGTAGGGGGCCCCATGAGAGGCTACACACTACAGAAAGAAGCCAGGAACTTCCATGCAGGCTATGCTGTGGTAGATATTTAAATGCCCACTCTATGTGGCTGAGCTGCAATTTGTAGATGGGGCTTTGTGTGGCTTGAGTGTGGACACAGGGGGCCCCATGATCTCTGATTGCCCGGGGGCCCCATGAGTTGTCAGTCCACCCCTGATTGAGCAATAATACATTTTCCAAAATGTAACCAAAATCTGAAGATGTTGACAAAATGTTGCCATTATGCTGCTTTCGGAGTACAATAGGCTTTTGAGGATTATAGAAGCCCCTTTCAACTTTGTGGCAGCAAAATGTTCCTTCAAAAAAAAGAAAAAAAAACAGTCAAAAAAAGTAAAATAAAAATGTAAAGCAACAGTACACAAACAAAATCCTAGCCCTATTAAAAAAATAACCCTCTGCTTAAATAAGTAGATATAAATAAATAAGAATATTGTTGTTTCTAAGCAAATCCGACTCAGTGAGGGAAATTAAGAGTTTCCTTTTTGGTAAAAATACACTAATGGCAAAATTGATATTAATTCCAAAACCATTTCATACACACTGTTCAGTAATTGTACAATTAGAATGTCAACTAAAGCATTAAAAAGCCAGCAGGGTTTTGCAGCAGTCTCTGGTTTAATGGCTTTCTAGAACAGCCTGAAAACCAGCCTTTACTGGTTATTATGGGCACTGGTCTTTAAAGAAATCCACGTGGTGGAAGTGCCAGGATCAAGAGTGGACCTGATGGTAGCATCAAGTGCAGTGACAGGGCATGGAATGATCACTAACTCTGTGGATGTGACCTACGGGACGATAAGAGATTTTTTGCATGATGCACAATAAGATGCTAATATATAATAATTACACAGTGGGGATTTATAAAGAAATTACAGGCTGGGGTAATCAGTAGTGATGGGCCGAACAACCCCCCTGTTCAGTTCAAAAATAAAAATAAAACAATAGTGTCCCCCGATGTAAATCCATCGGCAATCACGCCGCCCGCTGACCTGAAAACCCAGGTGGTTCCGCCCCTCATGACATTATGGACCGGGCACCCCAAAGCAAGCGGCCTGGTATGGTTCAGGGGGGGGGGCGCTCGCTCCTCCCCCCCTTTCCTGGCCTGCCAGGCTGCATTCTCAGATAAGGGTCTGGTATGGATTTTGGGGAGACCACACGCCATTTTTTTTTTCAAATGTTGGCATGGAGTTCCCCTTAAAATCTTTACCAGACCCAAAGGGCCTGGTATGGATTTTGGGGGGACCTCACGCCATTTTGTTTTTTTAATTTTGGCATGGAGTACCTCTTCAAATCTATTCCAGATCCTTATCTGAGCACGCAGCCTGGCAGGTCAGGATTTTGGGGGGAACCCCACGCCATTTTTTTCCTTAAGTCTGTCTTGGACTCCCCTTAAAGCCATAAAAGACCCAAAGGGTCCCCCAAGCTGTTTTTACCCCAATTTTTATTTTTAATTTACATTTTCTTTTTACAATTATTTTTTTAAATTTAGATTTTAGCAGGGAAGCCTTTAACAACCTATTGACTGTGCGCTCAGAGGGCCAACATTCAGCTAAGTGCCGAGAAAGTTCAGGTTTTAGGTGAGTACCTAAATGGACGATGTTTAGGCAAAATTTATGCTTGGCCCAAACCGTTCCCTCATCCCTAGTGGTGCCTGAACACTATAACCCCTCACAGTTACTCTTGCTGGGCGCAGGAATGGGCCCTGCTGTTTAAATTTAGAAAAAAAAATAAAAAAATTAAAATTATTTGCAGGTGCAGAAAAATTAAACCTTGGGTGTTGGTGGTGCCTAAACACTGTAACCCCTCACAGTTACTCTTGTTGGGCACAGGAATGGGCCCTGCTGTTAAAATTTAGAAAACATTTTTTTTAATTATTTGCACCTGCCTTGGGTGTTGGTGGTGCCTAAACACTGTAATCCCTCACAGTTTCTCGTGCTGGGCGCATGAACGGGCTCTGCTGTTAAAAATTAGAAAAGATAAATTGAAATGACACACTCCTGCCTTGCAGGTGCAGAAAAATTGGGCATAGGGTGTTGGTGGTGCCTGAACACTGTTATCCCTCACAGGAATGGGCCCTGCTGTATAAAATTAGAAAAAAAAACGAAATTACATGCACCTGTTAAACAGGTGCAGAAAAATTGTTGGTGGTGCCGTAAACCAAAAAAACTGATGGAAGCTAGCATAATCAAGATTCAGGAATAGGAAAGGCAGCATAGGCAGTCTTCAAGGGATCCTAGATTCTTAGCAAATTCACTCAGTTACATCAGCATCAAGGTCTTGATAGCTGCTGTTGATCCAGGACTGATTCATTTTGATAAATGTCAGCCGGTCAACAGAGTCTGTGGACAGACACACTCTTTTATTCATCACAAAACTTCCAGCAGCACTGAATGTCCATTCGGAGCACGCTGGAAGCAGGACAGGCCAGTAGTCGATTGCATACTGAGCAAGTTCTGGTCAGTGGTCCATCCTCTAGACCCAGTAACCCAGTGGATGCTCAGTTGGAAAGGTCTTCAAGTCTGCTCTTTCCCCTAGATAATCCTGCACCATATGATACAGATGCTACCGATGGTTGCTTAAACCTAACAGCCCTGAGCTCTGAGGACTAAAGAATTGTTTAAAACCGCCTTCTCCAACGCTCCTCCCTTGACTGAACGAAGTCTCAGAAACACGTTGTCCAGGAAATGGTAACCTCCCAGTGTCTGGAAAGGTGTTACACAACTTTATCTTCAAGGCGTCCTCAAGATGTTTCATCCTCTGCTCCCTCTGCGAAGGCAGGTTGAGCTCTGCAAATTTATTCATGTAACATGGATCAAGAAGGGTTGCCAACCAGTAATGATCCCTCTCCTTGATACCACAAATCCTCGGGTCCTTTTGCAGGCTTTGCAGAATCAGGGAGCCAATGCAGCGTAAGTTTGAGGAGACATGAGATTCTGAGGCCTCTGGGTCACTAAGGATGACATTGTCAGGGGCCTTGTGAGGAAAGGAAGTCCTCCTCTTCCTCCCGCTGTTCTGCCTCAAGTGCCCTGTCCATGATTCCACAAAGCATGTGCTCCAGCAGGAAGACTAGAGGGATAGTGTCACTGATGCATGCATCATCGCACCTGACAGGACAGTGCATGCATCCTTTATCAGCAGCCACTGGCGTAATGAAAAGAAGCCAAGCTCCCCTGAGCCTGTCCTTGTGCCATACTCACACGGGTACTCATTGATGGATGATTGATGCAACCACTGCAGCATTGCCAATGTTGACTTTCACCTGGTGGGCATGTCACAAATGAGGCGGTTGGTGGGAAGGTTGAATTCCCATTGAATGTCAGCCAGCCGAGCACTGGCATTGTATTACCGCCAGAATTGACCACAAACATTTCTGGCCTGCCTCAGAAGATCTTGTAAGCCCAGGTACCTGTTCAAGAAATGCTGCACCACCAAATTTAGGACATGTGCCAAGCATGGAACATGTGTTGAGTGTCCCTGTCAGAGGGCGGAGAGAAGGTTGGTGCCATTGTCGCATACAACCATTCCTGGCTCAAGATGCCATGGTGTCAACCATCTCTGAGCCTGCCCCTGCAGAGCTGACAGAATCTTTGCCCCAGTGTGGCTCCTGTCCCCTAGACAGACCAACTGAAGCACTGCATGACATCTTTAAGCCTGACTTTTTGCGTAGCCCCTTGAATGCTTAGGGAGCACTGCTGTTTCAAAGGACAATTCAGCAGATGAGGCCATAGAGGAAGAAGTGGAGGAGGTGGAGCAGACAGATGTAACAGAATCACCACCAGCTTTTTGGAGGTGTGGTGGCGGAACAAGCTCCAGCACTGAACCCTGTCCTGCACCCTTTCTAGCTTCCAGCAGAGTTACCCAGTGCGCAATGAAGGAAATGTAAGGTCCCTGACCATGCCTGCTGGACCATGAGTCAGCAGTAATGTGATTGTGAACCTTCCTGCTGACCGCTCTGTCCAACGAGGCCAAAACATTGCCTTCCACATCATGATGGTACAGAGCTGGAATGGCCTTACATGAAAATAAATTTATTTTTGGAACCTGCCACTGGGTACAGCACATTCTGCAAATTCACGAAAGGGGGAAGAGTCTACCAGATGAAAAGGCAATATTTGTAGTGCTAGCAATTTGGCCTAGCTAGCATTTAGACGCTGAGCATGTGGATGGCTGGGACAATATTTTTTTTTTTTTATTACAGTTCAGCAACTGGGGTAGCGAAATTTGCCTGGTGGCGAAATCAACAGGTGGTATACTGTAAGCAGATTGGGGCAAGTACCTGTGGCACCCATTGCTACTGTATACCATTATCCCTCTCAGTGCAGGTTTTTGAGAAGACATGAGGTATAGTAAAGGTATAGATACCAAATGAGGAGCAAGGAGAAGTCTGCATTTTTTTATGATGTGGGTCTTTCAGGTGCCATTGCCAATGGACTGCATGGCAGGTCGTCATATTTCTTGTCAAGCATGTGGTGCACAAGCGGCTGGTGTTCCGGCCACACTATAGCACTTGTGAATCAGAAGAGGGGACAGCAATTATGCCCTAAATAATATTAGTGCTTCTGCGCCACAATAAAAGAAAACCCCTGCTGATGCAGAAGGAATAGCACCTGCGACGCTGAAGGGGGACAGCAATTATGCCCTAAATATTATTGGTACTGCTGTGCCACGAAAGAAAAATAAAAAAAACACACTGCTTACACAGAAGGGAAAGCACCTACAATGCAGAAGGGCGAAAGCAATTATGCCCTACGTATTATTAATGCTGCTGCGCCACATAAAAAAAAATTAAAACCTGCTGACGCAGAAGGAATAGCACCTGTGACGCAGAAGGGGGGACAGCAATTTATGGAAAATATAGTATATGGTTTCCCTTTTACAAAAGATCTCAGGTCTGAAAATGGAAAAGCTAAAAACTGCATTGTGGACCAAAACGCTCAGTTTTTTTTTTTCAGCGCAAAGGTGGGGTAAGTAATATTGCAGAACACAGAAGTCAGTTATATTGAACTATTAAAACCATAGTTACAGACTGGAGAAATATTCTTAGAGGATAACAGTTTTGTGTCAATCTTATTTATTCTTGCATTTGAGTCTTTACGTTTTTTAACTGTTTTTTTATATGTTTACATATTTTAATCTTACACTTTACCCCCAGCCCTATTTCGGACACTTTTTGTTCACAAGTTAAAACCAGTATTTTTTCCTAGAAAACTACTTAGAACCCCCAAACATTATATATATTTTTTTAGCAAAGACTCTGGAGAATAAAATGTCGGTCATTGCAAAAATTTTTGTCACGCGGTATTTGCGCAGCGGTCTTTAAAACGCCATTTTTTTGGAAAAAATTTGAAAAATCACATTTCACTGCATTTAAAAAATACTAAACAGTAAAGTTAGCCCATTTTTTTTGTATATTGTGAAAGATGATGTCACGCCGAGTAAATAGATACCAAACATGTTACGGTTTAAAATTGTGCCCCCCGTGGGATGGCGACAAACTACGGTCAATAGAGATCTCAATCTGCGACGCTTTAAATTTATTTAACGGTTACCAGTTTAGAGTTAGAGTGTAGCTCTTTTTTTTAAATTATTGCCCACGCTCTGGCGATCGCGGAGATACCTCACATGTGTGGTTTTAACAGCGATTTCATTTGCGGCTCGACTTGCGTATACGTTTTTTTTGTGCGCGAGCTAACGGTGACGGGGGCGGCTAAATTTTTTTTTTCCTATTTATTTTTTCTTTTTTTTAACTTTATTACAGGTTTTTTTTAAAAAAAAAATCTGATCACTTTTATTGCTGTCACAAGCAATGTAAACATCCCTTGTGACAGCAATATGTCGTGACAGGTACACTTTATGGAGGGATCGAGGGTCTAAAAGACCCTAGACCCCTCCACTACACTTCCCTGTATGCAAAACGCCGAAAACGGCATTTTTGCATACAGCCGTTTTTCAAATCTGCCGCCTTTTGCAGCACAGTAACCCGGAAGTGACGTCATGGACGCCGCCTCCGTGTTACGTCATCGGAGACCCGATCTATGCCGTTTCCGGCATTCATCGGGACTCCATCCAGCCGGCGGACGCGCCGGCTGGGTGCTCGGGGCTCCCGGTGGGACGGGAGCCCCGAGCAAAGCCGCGGAAGGCGGCGGGAGGGGGGTCATCCCCTCCCGCCCCCCCGGGTAACGATCGAGCGGCTCCCGAGCCGCATCGATCGTTACCGTCGGAAAGCCGACCGTCGGCTTTAAACAACGGTACCGGGATGATGCCTCTAGCTAGAGGCATCATCCCGGTATAACCACTCAAAGTCAGCCGACGTAGATCTACGTGGCTGGTCGTTAAGTGGTTAAATATATAAGTTTAATATGTTTTATATTTGAAATAGAATTTCAGGAGCTCTGTGAATTTTCCAAAGAGGTGGCAGTTGTCACCTGTTAGAAACTCTCTCTAAGGACATCCATAGGCAGAGAAGGGGAGGAGTCACCGTTCCTATTCCTGTGTGTATGTAAATTTAATCTTGAACTTTTGAGCTCTGTAAACATATGACATAATAAAATAAAGAAAAACTGGAAAGCACACTGATAAGGAGCTACCTGCTTGCTTGATCTAAGAATGCATAAAATAATTATGTAATTATAGCGTACAGACCCTTGACAGGCCCCGCTGTTTGTCCCAAGTTCTTATCACGAGTGGGCGCAAGCAGCCAGGTATAACAGTAGCTTCCCAGTCTCTCTACACAAGAACCAGGCAGGAAGTGTCTTTTTAGATTTATTCCTTGAAGAATTAGGGTAGGGTACAGCGTGAACCTTGGAATACTCCAAATTTAGTGCAAAACATAATGGAGGATACTCTCTAACTATGGCTGTCTCTTCAAGGTAACACCCCTCTTAAATGAACAAAAGGAAAGGCTTGAGCCAGTGAAAATCAGCGAAAACATATAGTCCTTTATTGGTAGCGGTGACAAACAGCAATAAAAAGCTAAAGCATTTTGGCCCTCATGCCTTAACCATGGCTGAAACCCCTCTTGAGGCTAGTGATAATTGAACTACAGAGGACTCCAATGCAAGAGCAACCTGAGCCAGCAAATCTGGAGCAGTCTTTCTAAGAGTTAACCATGACATTCCCTAGGATCTCTTTCAGGCTTGTACTCACTGTGCACGATTTCCTGCAGTACATCTGCGGACTTTCTTCAAACTGCTCCCAGCAACTGTAAACAGGGATGCCTCAGCTCTCCCACAACTAGGTCCCCCGATAGCCTCCTCCATACTTCAGCTAAGAGACCCAGAGGGTCACAGCCCTTCAGGTTGGGTCTTCCCCAATCAGGACAAGTACCCTGCTGTTGTAGGCCCCAGGCTATTTATAAACGCCTCAGTCCCCTGCTGGTCATTCTTCCTATCAGGGATAGGCTAAGGCTGTATGAATATACAAGTTGAGGGTATGCCTCTTCCAACCAACTAAATTTTGGAACTTACCAGAAAACAGGGGGAAGCAGTCAAACCTGCAACCACCAAAACTCAGAATAGCCAATAGAAATCAAACTTCACTCCACTGGCTACAGAGGGGCCAAAAACTAAATTTGCCTCAATGCCACTAGCAACCAAACTGGGAGAGTGCCACATAATATTGAATATTTACAAGAATAAAAAAGAAAAATGTTTCTACAGGTTGTATTTTTTTTTAGTAAAGAACAACTTTGCAACCTTTACAGTGACCAATGCCCTGCCTGTAAGGTCATTTTAACTTTGGCCTCCTTGACCTTATATACAGTACAGTACCTTTTTTCACTCTTACATCACTCTATTCAGCCACTGGGAGCGAATGCAAAGCCCTGTGTTAGCTATCAATTGCCGGAGTTGTATCTTACTCAGGAATATGGACTCTGTATGACAGGACTGATTGACCCAGAACTATCATGCAGAGTTCCAGGTATTCTATTTGGCTCCTTATACTGACCAGAGTGGTGGGGCAGCAGAGAAAAGGTAATTAATATCTGAAATTGGGGACTAATTAAAGCAAACCTGGTGCAAAAAAATATACCTGTTAATCCTGAAATTGATCCTCACACAAATCCAGTGCTGTCCTGTGCACTCTACAATGTTGTATCAGTATTATCGATCCTGTCCTATTTACCTCTGCAAAATATCGCACATCTCCCTCCATGTTACAAAAATGAGAAGATAGGGAAGTCTTTAGTAATCCTAACACACTTATTTCTTGGTTAACAATGTTGTTACTCCATAGAAAAGGGGAAGGAGAAAGTAGAAAACTAGTTTCTAAGAAACATGGTGGACTTTGTAGGCACAACATGAGGCTCTTAATTAAAAATATATGTAAACTTTATTCAATAAATTCTAAAACATCACTGTATATAAAAGTCTGCTCGGTTGATGAAGGTAGGCATTACATCTAATGCAGCACTCTGGCTTTATGGGCTTTTCTCCCCTTGTAGATCCCATCCCTATGACCTGGGTACACTGTGCATCTGGGATACCCTTATGGCTGGATATTTTTTCTTGCCCCATGATACTTGGGTCTTTTTTTAAAGCATTTTGGATATACATTTTCAAGTGCTGTTTATCCTATCTATTTTGGCATCAATTATAGACCATATACACTCTCCACAGAAACCTCCCCTCCATCATCTCTTTGCTACTACTCCTTGGGTAAGATATGAAAGATGTGATGCTGCTTATTATAGGTATTATTTACTTTGAAGTACAGTGAATGAAATACATACCTGTTCTCTTTCTCATCTTAGAACATTGTGGCTCAGTTACTCGCTATATACTCAAACATCGTAGTGGTCTGGTTTTGGCAGATGGGGACGTTCGGTTTTTAGTCCCAGTGTCATCCCAACCCTTGTCTGAGGTGGCCCCTATGTCCGCCCCCATGATCTTGCACTGGTCATGCTCCTACCTTCAAGGTTGATCAGGCAAGCATTTCTCTTTAAATCTTCTATTTATGAATGGTGATATATACACATAAAAATATAAAAATGCTTTGTTAAATGTAAATTGTATTTCTTCAATTGCTATGATATTATTGCAATATTTTGTATATCTTGAGTAGCACCCACCCAATCAGTCCTAGGAAAGCAAGTTAGTCCTGCGAAACACATTGACCATCCAAGCATGGAGGATTTGTGAATGTGACTCTCTATACCCACGTTGTTACTATACACATATACCTTCTTTCAATGGACTTTTGCTCATCTCCACCAGCCTGAGTGACTGGATTTTCCACCATGTTGTTGGCTTGGATATTGCTTTGATCTACTAAATATAGAGGGTGTTACATTGTTTTTATATATGATGAAGATTTAGAATTTATTGAACAAAGTTTACATATATTTTTAATTAAGAGCCTCATATTGTGACTACAAAGTCCGCCATGTTTCTGAGAAACTAGTTTTCTACTTTCTCTCTCCCCTGTTCTACACAATTGGATGTTGGCAGGGTGAGGGTTCTTCTTTTGTTGTTACTCCATAGACGCAGTTCAGTGAGTGAGCGTTGTCACCCTAAGACAGGACCGTGTTACTGGCAGGATCACCAGGGGCAAATAGCAGAATAAAGTTTGGCAAAAAAGAAGACCACCACACCTAGTAAGTTGCAATATTTTATATATAATTGTTGAGGTTAGATACACATGAAATCTATAAACCTCAGACCACTTCCTTTATCATTATTCTCGGTTCAAACTGCCACAACCCCAAAGTCGTGTGGCTTGCTTGCGATTTCCTTGCGATCTTTGTGATTTAACATTGCAGTCTTTGGCATTAAAGCTGAAGCAAAGTCGAAGAAAAGTAGTTTATGCGTGTGATTTACCTCTAAAAACCTCCCTTGTGTAGACGTCCAAAAGCCCAGAGACTGCTGCAGGGCACCACCATCTAAGATGTGATGTCAGCAAACTCAAAGTTATCACTTTAAAACCAAACTTCTGCCAAAACTTAGTTGGTTTTGAAACTGGAGTTATGATCTAGGGTCTTTATCAATACTTTTTTTGCTGTCTGTGTCCTCATTTTTAGTATAACTGGGAAGATTGGTGACAACTGCCCACCCTTCTCATTTCTTGCACTGGTGTCAGAGAATGAGGAAAATCTCTCCAACGGGGTCGCAGACACATTTAAAAATGTGACAAATATGTTGCCTCTTCCCCACTCTTTAAAAAAAAAAAAAAAGTTTACTGGAGTCAAGCTTTAATAGCTGCGGTTTAGCACAATGGCAAGTATCTTTATTATGTGTCCTTCATCTCTTTACTCATAAATGATTAATACAAATCAAATGTATTTGTACAGAGCCAAATAAATCGAGAGCTGCTATATACAGCACCAAGAGGCTACGGTAATGAACATTGCATATAAGTATGGAGCGTTTCTAATTACGCAGAAAATTCTGTGCTCGTAAACGGCAGATCAGAGCTCCAAATCAGCAGTTTCTAATAAGTAACATCAGATAAGTTAAATGCTAAACTTGAAAATTTGTTGCCTCCTCCACATTTTACTTCACCGTCTCTCCTTCGTGGAATTTAATTGGTAGGAACAAGTATGAAATTTGAAGGTGCTATTCTTATTTTACCTGAACTATTGTCTTGGCCAAATTATAAGGGTTTTATAGCTTTCTATGACCTTTGTTATCCCCAACAACTTGATAAAACAAAGCTTAACTACAAAAGAAAAAAATAAAGCTAATCCACAGCTTTTCAAAGACTCATAAATTCATCCTACTCCTGTAGAAGGTCATTGGTAAAGACCATCTGCAGGACTGTAATGAGTTCCTTCTATTTTACAGTCCTTCTGTTTTTGGCAACAGGTCTCGGAGCAGAGGAATCATCCTGATCTCCTTCCTTTGAAATCTTTTCTATGTTCCCTTGATGAAAGAAAAAAAAAGAGAATAGAGATTCATCAGCATTTATCATGAGCTGTTGGAGGCCAAGGACCTGATCTCCATCACATCTCTACCTCCCGTAGAATGTCCTGTACCCTACCCTCAGGAATGCCAGGAGGCAGACAACCTGCGTCAAACAGCACCGGGTAAAAGTCCTTGATTCTCTTATGGGAAGATGAACAAGATCAGCAATATGGACAGTGAAAGGCTTTGTTTTCAAATGTGTGTAACCCTGTGGATTCCAGAATAGAAAAAGTGGAGCGCACTGGTGACACTACTGTACATGTTCAATACAACACAGATGGCTTCATTGATAGTGACTGTCTGATATGTGTATGATAGCACTGGACCAATAGAAGTGAAGTTATGATAGGTGAAGGTAAAAAATTCCGCGCTTATGGACAAGAAATTGGCTGCTATTTATATACGCACACCAGCACTTTAGGATTTTATTTAATCCAGTGCGAAAATTCATCCCTTTCCCTACATATTTATTTATTTATCCCCTATAGGCAGAGCCAACTACCTCACCCTACCCCAGAAGTTCTGATAGGTATACTATAGGGTAAATATTCCTTCAAAGAAGGAGATTTGTGATGAAAATATAGTGAGGGTGGACCTTGTCCTGGTCGTAGGCTGCTACCTCCCTGATTCCAATAAAGAGAATAATTGACAAATTGTAAAATCTTGTAGCACATGATACAAAAGTTAATTTCACTTAAAGGTCTTTTTGAAAAATGTAATTGTTAAGAGCATCAAATACATGCAACATGTTTTGGGAGAAAAAATCGAACTCTTCTTCAGGGTTTCAGCAGTCTTTTTCTTGGTGCGGTGAGGAGAGGCTAGTCTTCATCAAGCCTTAAAACAGTTCAACTGGTGCAATCCATCATCATTCTATTAATGCCCTGAAGAAGGGGAAGCCTTTTCCCCAAGAATGCGTTGACTGTATTTGATGCTCTTAACAGTTAAGGTTCAAAAAGCAGAATAAGCTTTTGTGCCAGGCACTTCTCTGTACACATTCAGGATTTTATTGATAACAACTGGAAAGCAAGAGGAAAGGTTTTGCACATGGGAGGTAGCGAAAGACCTACCATTATTATTCTTAACTGTGGAAACATTATAGTTGGAAACTGGTTGCTTTGGTCAACTTTTTGACTTCCTGCCAAGCTGAATGCCAACGTTTAATCTTCAGTCTCTCTCAGTTGGTAAGACTCTTTTTCTGTACTCAAATTGATTATTCAGATTTTACTGCCTACTGTGAACTTCCCAAAGTCTGAAATAGAAGCTGTGGCAAGTCAGATAGAGCCTAATTTTCTGGCTGAAGGACTTCCAGCATCATCTAGCAATTTGCCTGCCCCTTTCATTCACTGGATTTTAGTTCTTTCAATCATAGAAGCTTAGCATCTAGTGCGACTGTTAGGGCAGTCTGCATGCAAATGCAGCCTGCCTAGAAATGACCACTCTTCCAGACTGGCATCTACCCATCCAGACATTTTGATATTTGCACAAGCCCTCCCAAGTAGGAACCCGCTGCTTGCAAGGCTAAGGGCTGGTTCTAAAGGCAGAAGGTTTTTGACCTGTATGCATCCTATGCATTAACCACTTGCCGACCGCTCACATGGAGCGTACTGCGGCAAAGTGGCACGTTCCCATCCAGCGACGTAGACCTACGTCGCTGGACTCCTCCCCCTGTAGGCGGCGTTCGCGCACCGCCAGAGGCGCGCTCCCGCTGTTTTCATTCACAGCGGGAGTCGGGCCAGGGGAGGAGCGGCGGCGATCGGCGCTGCTCTGCCCCGATTGTCGGGGAATCGAGTGAGGAGATCCGCCCGCCTGTGTAAACAGAGCGGGCGGATCTCCTAAGTGACAGGGACTGACAGATTGGAGTGTTCAGCATAGCTGAACATCCGATCTGTCCTTCTGTCACTCAGTCACCTCCCCCCCCCCCCCACACGTCAGTAAGCACCAGGCATACATTAATCCCTCCCTCTCCAATAAAATTAACCCCTTCACTGCCAGTGTCATTTTTACAGTAACAGTGCATATGTATAGCACTGATTACTGCAGTAATGTCACTGGTACCCCCAAAAGTGTCAAGGGTCCGATCTGTCCGCCGCAATGTCGCCGTCCCGCAAAAAAAATCGCAGATCACCGCCATTACGCGTTAAAAAAAAAACACCAAAAATGACAGAAATCTTTCCTGTAGTTAGTAAACGCAATAACTTTTGCGCAAACCAATCAAAATACGCTTATCGTGATTTTTTTTACCAAACATAGGTAGCAGAAAACAAATTGGCCAAAAATTTTAAAAAAATTTGATTTTTACATTTTTTGGGGGGGAATTTCATATAAAAAAATGTTAAAAATATTGTTATTTTTTCAAAATAAACGCTATTTTTTTGTTTATAGCGCAAAAAGTAAAAAGCGCACTGGTGATCAAATACCACCAAAAGAAAGCTCTGTTTGTGGGAAAAAAAGGACGTAAATTTCGTTTGGGTATGGCGTCGCACGACCGCGCAATTGTCAGTTAAAGTCGCACAGCGCCAAATCGCAAAAAGTGGCCTGGACGTAAGACAGCAAAATCCTCCGGTGGTAAAGTGGTTAAGGATGCATACAGGTCAATGCATTAAGGTAAAAACCCTTCTGCATTAAGGTAAAAACCCTTCTGCAAGCAGCCCAGCCCCCCCGTCCACCCGTCCTCCCGTACCTACCTGAGCCCAATCTCGATCCAGCAATGTGCACAACAACAGCAGAGGCTCTCTCATCTCTCTCTTTCCTCATTGGCTCAGACACAGCAGTGGGAGCCATTGGCTCTGGCTGCAGTCAATCACAGCCAGTGATGAGGGAGCAGGGGGAGCAGGGGGAGGGGCCATACCACGCTCTGTGTGCTATGGGGACACTCAACAGAGGAGAGGGGCCAGGACCACCAGCGGGGGGGGGGGGGGCAGAACAGGAGGATCAAGGCTGCTCTGTGCAAAACCATTACACAAAGCAGGTAAGTACGATATGTTTATTTTCTTTAAACATGCCTTTACAATCAGTTTAGAGAGAACTGAGGTGGAAGGGTGCTTTGATGTTTTAGGAACCTATGGGCAGCACCCTGCTGGCTCCTCCACCCTCCATGACCTGTATGCATTGCATAAGTACAGAGACCCAGTACTGACCTCAGTGGGCCTAAAATAAAGTATGTAATGAAAATGGAAGGCTTTTATTTAAAAAAGTAATTGGCATATTGATGAATGTTGGGGCAGTGAATGCAAAATATAAGCAGAATAAACTTCAGCTTTAATTTTATAGCAATATTTTAGTTAAAGGCCAATATTAGTGCTTATTTATCACTACAATATTTAACAGACCTGAAAAAAGCCAGTGTGACATTTTCCTGTTTGTTCACATGTTGCCCTATCCAGCACGGGATTTCTGATAATTTGAATGCTTTTCCTCTTACTGGTTTTGCTGTGTTTATAATCAGAGTTTACCAACACGGTATCGATGGTCAGTTTGTTTTGGCTGTGTGTGTGACAGTGACAAGGTGATTATGTCACTACGGTACACACTCAAAACACTCTGCTTGTTCTTCCATTGATTGGCTGCTATCTGTATAAACAATGTGCAATGTCATGAAGAAGACAGTGGAAATACTTACCTCTGCTGCCCACTGCACCACAGAGCTCAGTTCCATTGATGAGGAAAAAGGATGAGATATGGGTTTGTGCCAGAGGCATAACTAGAACCTTCAGGATCCGGGTGCAAGAAACCATGAAGGGTCACTCTGACCAGGGGCCCTTTTAAACAGTCACAGGACCCTTTCTTCTGGTCCTGGGGCCCTTTCCTCTGGGCCCTTTACTTCCATTGTGTAGCCCTTTATGAGCCGTTCAAGACATAAAGTCGCATGACAAGTCAAAACATATTCAATTCAATGGGTGCCATCTTAATCAATGAGTGCCATAGACTGCATTGTGAAATCACAAACGCACAAGCAAGTCTCAAGGAAATAGCAAGGAAATTGCAAGCAAATCAATGACTTTAGGGTTGTAGCAGTGTGGACTGAGCCTGCAGTGTTGCCCCCCATCCCACAGTGGCAGAACGCCAGGGCCCAGTTGCAAGTGAGCAGCCTTTGTAACCCTGAAAGTTCCGCCACTGGTTTGTGTCCAATCGATTAATTGCAAACTTTTGAAAATTTAGAAGGTTCACCACCAGAAATTAGAAACACAACCCATAATGCACTGCATAGGATTTGCCCCAGGTCATCTGAGTAACAGGAGTAAATAGTCTGAAGGCCATAGCCTTCAATTTCAGTTTGCAATCCTTGAGCTTTGAGCTCAAAGGAGTTGTAAAGGCAGAAGGTTTTTTATCCTATTGCATTCTATGCATTAACTTTTTCCCATCCGCGCTACAGCCTATATACGGCTGCAGCGCGGACTTGAATTTTCGGGAGGCCGTTTTTAAACCGCCTCCCAGAAAGAGTCTCCCCGCGCACTCCCGCGAGCGCGCATCGGGGAAAATCTGTGTCGGCCGTGTCCCTTGGACACAGCCGATCACAGATCGTGGTGAATGGCCAATCACAGCGGCCATTCACCACGTGATTGGACCGTCCAATGAGAGATGATCTCATATGTAAACATATGAGATCATCTCTCATCGCCGGCGAATTTTGGTCTGGATGGGAAGGGTGTTTAAGTGCACAGAAGGCAAGTGGTTAAGATAAAAAACCTTCTGTGTGCAGAAGCTCCCCTCAGCCCGGCTAATACTTACCTAAGCCCCTTCTCTGTCCAGCGATGTCCACGAGTCCCTCCGCCATCCGGAACTCTCCCTCCTGATTGGCTGAGACACAGCCGTGGTGCCATTGGCTCCTGCGGCTGTCAATCAAAGTAAGTTAGCCAATCAGGAGAGAGAGGGAGCAGGGCTGAACTGCAGCTCCGTGTCTGAATGAACACACGGAGCTGCAGCTCGGCTCCGGTGTCCCCAAAGCAAGCTGCTTGCTGTGGGGGCACTCAACAGAAGGAAGGAGCCAGAGAAGCAGCCCGGGAAGAAGAGGATCCAGGCTGCTCTGTGCAAAACCAACTGCACAGAGGAGGTAAGTATAACATGTTTGTTATAAAAAAAATAAAAAAAAGAGACTTTACAATCATTTTAATTTGCAAAATCTTTTAATGAACCAGACCCAGGCAGATTTACTCATTCCTAATGAGGATTCATCCTCTAAAGTCTATTGGGAAACAGGCGTTTCCAGGAGTGTAGATCATCTGTGTCTTCCACAGTGTTCAGTGGCTCCTCTTGCTGACCCCCTTTTCATTAGAGGACACAATGGTGATCTGGAGGCCTGCAGAAGGAACTAGTGAGAGCAAGGGGGAAAAAATACAGAAGATCAACACTCCTGGAAGTGTTGGTTTCTTAGAAGACTTCAGGGGACGATTCCCCAACAACATATTGGAGTTTAGTGGTGTGGAGGGCAGTAGAGGTAACCAGTTCATGATTGAGAAGTTACTTCACTTTGCACAGATTTTCTCACACTTACTGTTACTTTACGCCATACCAAATTAAAAACATTTTGACTTTAAATATAATTTAACACCTTCCCACCCGGCCTATAGTAAAATGATGGGCAGGCGGGAGCACTGTTGTTCAGGGAGGACGTCATATGACCTCCTCCCAGAACACGCCTCTCGCATGACCAATCACAGAAGATCATATGACAATTGTAAACAATGGATGGCTTCCTTCATGCCATCCATTGTATATAAATGTTTTGCTAGCTGTGATTGGCCACAGTGATCACATGGTACAGACAGGCCCAATCACAGTCCATCTTTACAATGTGATTAGCTTCGACCAATCACAGCTAATTCCAACAAAACACACAAAATGAGCCAGTTTCATTCAGTAAAAATGAAATTCATTGATATATGCAATCAGAATCTGTAAAAACAATCATCTTGATCACTTTCCCAGAATAGTATAGTGTTACTATGGTAACTGTAACAGACCCTCAACCCACACTGTACTTGTGGACTTCTGTCAGTATATGGTTTCCTTGCAGTCATGAACATATATATCAAATCCTAGCCGCCCCCATACAAAGCTAGCCAACAACTTAGCTTGTACTGGAATCTCTCTTTATTGAACAGTCACACAGAATTTATATACAGCATGGACCTCCCCCTCCTGATCAGATTACCACACACAGGTCAAGGATTGCCTGAATACATTATCATATGCAGATGAAATTGTATACAGAAACAGAATTAACCTGAACAAATTATCTAGCCATCTGGACAGAACAATGTGGACTCATTAACATTTAACAATGGGACAGGCAGACTTAACGCAATCCACATCCCACCTCAAAACAGACAATAGGACAAGACTGCCAATGACAGTCTTTCCATCTCCTACATTGAAGTACATGGAATACACATCTATGTATTGTTATGATTATTTAGGAGTCAGACTTCATGGCAACAGGCTATAGGTCTCACAGTGTAAAGTGGGATTAAATCTTCATATTTCTTGAGAGATATTGCTGACAAATATTACTGTCCCACTTGAAGCAATCCAAACTACTAATTATCTGTCTTTCACTCCCAGTGATGGTGAGTACCATCACAGTAACACTGTATTGCTTTGGTCACAGTGTGTTAGAAAAAAAAATTGTTAAAAAAAAGAAAATAAATTAAACAAAAATTTAAAAAAAATAGAAATAAATTATTTATGTATTTTTTTTTTTTTTTTTTACATACTGTCACCAGTCATTGTCCCTCATCACTGCCACACCAGTTATAAGATAACACTATACTGCACTTGTGACAGTATGTTAACCACTTGCCTACTGGGCACTTTTACCCCCTTCCTGCCCAGGCCAATTTTCAGCTTTCAGCGCTCTCAAGCTTTGAATGACAATTGCGCGATTATGCTACACTGCACCCATATGAAATTTTTATCATTTTTTTCACACAAATAGAGCTTTCTTTTGGTGGTATTTAATAACCTCTGGGGTTTTTATTTCTTACAAAAAAAAAAGGAAAAGGACAGAAAATTTTGAAAAAAAAAAGTTTTTCTTATTTTCTGTGAGTACATTTTGAAAATAAATACATTTTTCTCCTTCACTGATGTGCGCTGATGAGGCAGCACTGATGGGCACTGATAGGCTGCACTTATGGGCACTGATGAGGTGGCACTTATGGGCACTGATGAGGTGGCACTTATGGGCACTGATGAGGTGGCACTGATGAGGAGGTACTAATATGCCGCACTGATGAGCACTGATAGGTGGCACTGATAGGCGGCACTGATGAGCACTGATAGGCAGCACTGATGAGCACTGATAGGTGGCACTGCTGGGCACTGAGAGGTGTCACTGCTTGGTACTGAGAGGTGGCACTGCTGGGCACTGAGAGGCAGCACTGATGGGCACCACTTATGGGCACTGAGAGGTGGCACTGATGGACACTGATGGGTGGCACTGATGGACACTGATGGGTGGCACTGATGGGTGGCACTGATGAGCACTGATGGGCAGCACCATCAGTGCCCACACTCAGTGACCATAGTGCTGCTAGTCAGTGCCCATCAGTGCCTAGATGAGCAGGCACTGATGGGCACTGACTGGCAGCACGATGGGCACTGATGGGGGGCACTGATGGCGGGCACTGTGGGCAGTTATGGCATTTTTTTCCCCTCTAGTGTAATCAGGGCACTGGTGATCAGTGCCCTGATTACATTCCTCTGTGTCCCCTTACCGCTAATGGACTCTCCTCTTCCTCACACTGCAGTCTCTGTGTGAGGAAGGAGAGCTGGCGATGAGAGATGATCTCCTATATTTACATTTGAGATCATCTCTCATTGCACGGTCCGATCACGTGGTAAATGGCCGCTGTGATTGGCCATTCACCACTATCTGTGATTGGCTGTGTCCAAGGGACACGGCCGACACAGATTTTCCCCGATGTGCGCTCGCGGGAGAGCGCAGGGAGCCTGTTACTGGGAGGCCGTATAAAGACGGCCTCCCGGAAATTAGAGCCCGCTCTGTAGCCGTCTTTCTGAGGATCTGAAAAAAAGAATTGTTGTTCTACATAAAGATGGCCTAGGCTGTAAGAAGATTGCCAAGACACTGAAACTGAGCTGAAGCACGGTGGCCATGACCATACAGCAGTTTACTAGGTCAGGTTATTCTCAGAACAGGCCTCGTCATGGTCGACCAAAGAAGTTGAGTGCACATGCTCAGCGTCATATCCAGAGGTTATCTTTGGGAAATAGCCGTATGAATGCTGCCAGTATTGTTGCAGAGGTTGAAGGGGTGGGGGGGTCAGTCTGTCGGTGCTCAGACCATATGCCGCACACTGCATCAAATTGGTCTGCATGGTCGTCCCAGAAGAAAATCTCCTCTAAAGATGATTCACAAGAAAGCCCTCAAACAGTTTGCTGAAGACAAGCAGACTAAGGACATGGATTACTGGAACTTACACAGTTTTTGACAAGTCTTTTATTAATCACTTAATAAAAGACCCCTTGCTGACTGCCCCATGTATATATACAGGCAAAATCATGTACCTGCATGTCATTGCCTCTTCTGGGTTTGCGCATGCCCCGAACAGCTCCCGCTGTGATTGGACACAGTGGGATCCAATCAGCGGGTACGGTGGATCCAATGTCCGCTAAGATCTGCCGATCGTTCCCGAGAGAGGCAGAGCAGCAGTCTGCCTATGTAAACAAGGCAGATCGCTGTTCTGTGACAAGGGAAGACAGAGATCCTGTGTTTCTGCTAAGTAGGAACTGGAATCTTTGTCTTCCCACAGTACAAGCACCTCCCCCACACAGTTAGCAAGCACTCCTTATTGACACATTTGACCCTTTGATTGCTCTGAGGCTCTGAAGAAGTAGGCCAGTCCTTCAAAGTGCAGTAGCCTGAGGGATCTCATCCAGGCACCCCACTCTCAGGTTTAGTGATTCGAGCAACCGATGAGAGATAGCCACACATGTGGCCTGACAAGCGTGTTTTTAACATATGTTTGTGAGTAGACATCTTTATGATTTTATTCATATCTTTTAATAAATCTGCACTAGGCCAGTGCACCCTCTTTTCTTTTTCTATTCTCACAGCACTGTCAGGACAACCCCAGTCCTAGAGGGCAGCAAGGCATCTATGAGATTATCTACGATTTGACCAGGTACCTGTCACATTACACAGTCAGTTTACTCTAGAGCAGGAGTGTGTTGTTCTTTTCTGTTGGTGTTAAACCCTTTGATCGCCCCTGATGTTAACTCCTTACCTGCCAGTGTCATTAGTACAGTGACAGTGCACATTTTTTAGCCCAGATCACTGTATTGGTGTTACTGGTCCCCAAAAAGTGTCACGGGTAGTGTCCGATTTGTCCGCTGCAATGTTGCAGTCCTGCTATAAGTCGCTGATAGCCGCCATTACCAGTAAATAAATAAATAAATAGAAATTACATAAAAAGACCCCATAGTTTGTAGACGCTATAACTTTTTTGCAAACCAATTAATATACACCGATTGGGATTTTTTTTAACCAAAAATATGTAGCAGAATACATATTGGCCTAAATTGATGAAGAAATTAGATTTTTTTAAATTTTTTTATTGATTGTGTTTTATAGAGGAAAGTAAAAAATATTGTTTTTTTTTTAAATTGTCGGTATTTTTTTGTTTATAGCGCAAACAATGAAAACCGCAGAGGTGACCAAATTCCACCAAAAGAAAAGTCTTTTTTGTGAGGAAAAGGGCCTTCAATTTTATTTGGGTACTATGGGGCCGCACAATTGTCAGTTAAAATAACGCAGTGCCGTATAGCAATAAATGGCCTGGCCATGAAAGGGGGGGGGGGTAAACCTTCTGGGGTGGAAGTGGCATACCCTCCAACTTTTTGAGATTGGAACGAGGGACACCTATTAGCAAATTAAAAGTATGTAGGCATAGCACACCCCCTAAAGGAGAATTATACAAAAATAATGATTAGTTAAAGCCACTAGTGATTTTTTTGTTTTTTAATACTACTATTCCTTTATACTGGCTTTAGAAATTTTAAAACCCAGAAAATTAAAAATTGGATGAAAGTTTTTTTTTGGAAACACTTTTTGAAAGATAAAAAAAAGTGCATTTTATATACAACTATATAGATAAGACCAAAATGAGGGACAAATGAGGAGGAAAGAGGGACAGAGGGACTTTGTTCCAAATCAACAGACAGTCCCTCAAAATCAGGGACAGTTGGGAGCTATGGAAGTGGTTAAAAGAAGAACCTTATCCAGACATGATGATCCATATCAAACACGGTGAAGGATGCCCAATGCATGAAGTCTGACACCAGTACCCTTAAGCCCTGTACACACGTACCGAATGTCGGCCGAACGATCGGCCGTCTTTTGTCCGGTGCTGTCCTGTCGGCTGAAAAGTGCAAAAGACTGCACACAAATTTTGTCGGCCAACAACAGCCGACTGCAGAAGTGATGTAATGTGATGGTTAACTTTCCGTGTGTTTTTTCTTTTCTGAGCATGCCCAGTCTTGCTAATCTGCTGTTTGTCGGCCGAATTCTGTACTGACTGGCGAACAATCGGCCGTTCTGGTGACGGCCAACAAACATTTTATAGCCTGCACACCCGATTCTGTTCGGCCGAAAAGTCGCTGTCGGTTGTCGGAAGCATCATACTAACAAGCCGACAATCGGCCGATCGGTCGTCGGCCGAATATTTACAGCCGACAATCGCTACGTGTGTACGGGGCTTTACTCCACATCCATGGAGATAGCTCAACAATAAGGAAAGACGAATGTTTGTCACTCTGTTATTCGGTTTTACTGAGGTATATACAGTAAGAAGCCAGAGAATGCTCCAAAACGATTTACTTTAGATTCAGAGCACCTGGCCGATATTGATAACATAATTCAGGGGACGGTTACATAATTAACGCAGGCGGTTTTTGTGAAGTATCAGAGAGGTTATTTTTATTGAGACCTGACCCTGTAGGACAGGATGTGTCATGTGTGGCCACTGTTTGCCCACGTGTCTTCTGTATGTATACACCTTGTGACCAGTTTCCTCCCACTATCTATTTTTTCCTTTTACACACCTTGGCCGTTTACTAACAATCTAGTTTGTTGTCCCTGAACATGTGATAATAAGGGACACGTGCTTTATCCAGATGTTCTTTCACATACATAGTGACAGGGAATAACTTCCTATAGGTACAATGAGTCCTTAAAGTGGAACTATGAGCAAAACTAATAAAGACATACAGTGCATCCAGAAAGTATTCACAGTGCTTCACTTTTTCCACATTTTTGTTACAGCCTTATATCAAAATTGATTAAATACATTATTTTCTTCAAAATTCTACAAACAATACCCCATAATGCCAAGGTGAAGAAAGTTTGTTTGAAATCTTTGCAAATTTATTAAAAACAAAAAAAAAAAAAAAAAACTAAAATCACATGTACATAAGTATTCACAGCCTTTGCCATGACACTCAAAATTGAGCTCAGGTGCATCCTGTTTCCACTGATCATCCTTGAGTTGCTTCTACAACTTGATTGGAGTCCATCTGTGGTAAATTCAGTTGATTGGACATGATTTGGAAAGGCACACACCTGTCTATTTAGGGTCCCACAGTGAACAGTGTATGTCAGAGCACAAACCAAGCAATGAAGTCCAAGGGATCATCTGTAAATCTCCAAGACAGGATTGTATCGGGGCACAGATCTAGGGAAGGGTACAGAAAAATGTCTGCAGCATTGAAGGTCTTAATGAGCACAGTGGCCTCCATCATCACTAATGGAGGAGGTTTGGAACCACTAGGACTCTTCCTAGAGCGGGCCGCCCAGCTATACTGAGTGTTTGGAGGAAAGGGGCCTTAGTCAAGGAGGTGACCAAGACCCTGATGATCACTCTGACAGAGCTCCAGCGTTTCTCTGTGGAGAGAGGAGAATCTTCCAGAGGAATAACCATCTCTGCAGCACTCTACTAATCAGACCTGTATGGTAGAATAGTCAGATAGAAGTTACTCCTCAGTAAAATGCAAATGACAGTCCACCAGGAATTTGCCAAAAGGCACCTGAAGGACTCTCAAACCATGAGAAACAAAATTCTCTGGTCTAAGGAAACAAAAATAGAACGCTTTGGCCTTCGGGCATGACAAGCGTCAAGTCTGAAGGAAACCAGGCACCGCTCATCACTTGGCTAATACAATCCCTACAGTGAAGCATGATGGTGGCAGCATCATGCTGTGTGGATGTTTTTCAGTGACAGGAACTGGGAGTCAGGATTGAGGCAAAGATAAAAGCAGCAATGTACAGAAACATCCTTGATGAAAACCTGCTCCAGAGCGCTCTGGACCTCAGACTGGGGCGAAGGTTCATCTTCCAACAGGACAATGACCCTAAGCACACAGCCAAGATAACAAAGGAGTGGCTATGGGACAACTCTGTGAATGTCCTTGAGTGGCCCAGCCAGAGCCCCGACTTAAACCCGATTGAACATCTCTGGAGAGATCTAAAAATGGCTGTGTAACGACGCTCTCCATCCAATCTGATGTAGCTTGAGAAGTCCTGCAAAGAAGAATGGGAGAAACTGCCCAAATATAGGTGCACAAAGCTTGTAGCATTATACTCAAAAAGACTTTAGACTGTAATTGGTGCCAAAGGTGCTTCAAAAGAGTATTGAGCAAAGGCTGTGAATACTTATGTACATGGGATTTTTTTTTTCGTTTTTTAATAAATTTGCAAAGATTTCAAACAAACTTATTTTATGGTGTCATTGGAGTATTGTTTGTAGAAATTTGAGGAAAATAATAAATGTAATCCATTTTAGAATAAGGCTGTAACATAACAAAATATGGAAATAGTGAAGCGCTGTGAATACTTTCTGGATGCTCTGTATATGGTAAAGTCTGGCAAAAGCATTCAAACTGAAACAAATGATATAAAAATGTGGATTTTAACCACTTGCAGGCGATAGTGTGGCTGCTCTTTGCACGGATCACATACATGTGATTCAGCATTTCTGGGTAGGGGACACATGCGAGCACCCGCCTCCCGCCTCCCCATCTGTGCTGTGATTCGGTACAGCATAAGTTGGTCACCAGGTCCTGGCCAATGATGTATGTTCAGGACCTGCTGATTGGCTTAGTGAATCACAGCACAGAGCCCTGTGTTTACTAACAACACAGGGCTCTGTACACGGAGCAATCATGTGGTGGTTTTCAGCCACATCATTTAGCAGCACATAACACACACAATACACATTGTTAGGCACACAGTTATCCCCTTGATTGCCCCTAGATCAGGGGTGTCAAACTCAATTTCATTGTGGGCCACATCAACATTTTGGTTGCCCTCAGAGGGCAGGTTCTATCCGTTAGACTAGATGTCCAGAGTCCCCCACCCTCCCTTACATCATAGTGCGCCCCTCTTACCTTGTGCCGGGAAGAGGTTGGGTGGGCATAGCTGGGAAGCAGAAAGTGCATGTTTTGGAGGAGGGCTGGAGTTGGCTTAATGCCTAAACCAGGAGAAGAGGAGACAAAAGGGGGCTGCAGCTGCACAGAGAGGAGCACGATCTGTAGGAGGAGTTCTGTCTTCCTCTCTGCTGCCGATAGGGGTGCAGAGAGGAAGTTTGGGTTTTGAATCATATGTCTGGGTTTCAGTCGGCCTGAAACCCGGACACAATATTCAGACAGGCATGTGCCTTGGAACAGGGCCTGACAGAAGGGTGAAGGGGAACTATGCATTACTATTCTCTTTGGAGTGCCCAAAGGTGTCCGAGGTCGATTACAATCCTATAGTGTATGGCTTGAAGAAAACATGGTAACCCTAACTGCCGACTGTTGAAACAGGGTGGAGGCAGAAACAAAGGTAGCACCAGGGCTACAGGGCCAGATTCGGTCTGCCGGCCTTTTGTTTGACACATATGCCCTAGATGTTAACCCCTTCCCAGTGTTATTAGTACAGTGACAGTGTATAGTATTAGCACTGATCACTTTATTAGTGTCACTGGTGATGTCAGTGGCAGTTACTCAGTTCCCACCCAGAGTTAGTTAGTGTCAAATTGACCACTGCACTATCACAGTCTCACTATCGCTGATCACTGCCATTACTAACATATGAAAAAAAAACTTCCAGTATCTATGCCATCATTTGTAGATGCTATAACTTGTACGCAAACCAATCAATATACATTTATTGGGATTTTTTTTTTTTTTACCAAAGTAATAGAATACATTTTGGCTTAAATTCATGAAAAAAAGTTGGATTTTTTTTATTGGATACGTTTAGTAAAAAACATTGTTTTTTTTTTCAAAATTTTCAGTCCTTTTTCGTTTATTTAATAAAATATAAAAAACCCCAGGTGATCAAATACCACCAAAAGAAAGCTCTGTTTGTGGGGAAAATTGTTTTATAAATTTTATTTGTATGCGGTGTTGCATGAATGTGCAATTGCCAGTTAAAGTAGTGCAGTGAACAAAAGAAAAAAAATAGCAAAAAATGTCCTGGTCATGAAGGGGGTAAAATCTTTCAGAGCTTCAGTGGTTAAGCTGCATGGGCAGGGCTCTCCTACTCCACTATTCAACTGTATTGTAATTGTACTGTCTGCTTGTATATTGTAAAGCACAGCACAAACTGTTGGTGCTATATAAATCCTGTATTATAATAATAATAATAATAAATATACAAAAAATATAAAGAAAATAATAATAATAATAATACAAATAATAATAAATTGTAAACAAGCAGTTTTTTATCGCAGAAGAGACATTCTATAAAACAAACGTGCCTGTGTTGTGTGTTTGCACTCTTCCCTTCATCCCCTCAGAGAAAATATTACCGACTCCAAGACACAGCTACCCTTCTAAATTAGATTGCCAGAACTGGTTGCTAGGGCTGCCCCGCGTGGCGTCTAGCAACCAGTGACATCACAGTCTCACTCAGAGTGAGGCCTGAGTGGAGAGAGGCCTGCGCCTAGTGCTGCACTACAAACCTATCTCCACCCACCTCCTCCTCTGCAGCATGAAAGGGAGTGACTTGGCAGTAGGGAGGGACTGGTTGGTGTGTGATCTTCTTCATGCCAGTGTCTCCACTGCTCCACTCAATTTCCGGCGCCTGTGGCCCACCACCGCATGCCGCCCGACGGAATTGCATGCAGAGAAAGTGACTTGCAGCAGCCGCCCAACCATTTCGGTCTGTGTGCTGCTGCTGTACTGCTGGCGAGGCTGGCTCAGAACCACGGCTGCCCAAGTTCTCCTCCTCCCATCCACTGCCCGGCAGAGCAACTGTCTGAGGGACCAGAAAAGACCACTCATCAAAGCCCAGCCCCAGAGAGGGGATAAGGTGAGGATTGTGACACAAGTGGGGGACAGTAATGTAGAAGAAGGTGACACAAGTGGTGGACAGTAATGAAGAAGAAGGTGACACGAGTAGGGGACAGAAATTAAGGAGAAGGTGACATAAGCAGGGGACAGTAATAAAGAAGAAGGTGACACAAGTGGGGGGCAGTAATGAAGAAGTTGACAAAGGAGGGGAAAAGTAATGAAGAAGAAGAAGGTGACACAAGTGGGGGACAGTAAAATAGAAGACGGTGACACAAGTTGTGGACAGTAATGAAGAAGAAGGTGACACAAATGGGGGACAGTAATGAAGGAAAAGGTAAGATAAGCAGGAGACAGCAATGAAGAAAAAGGTGACACAAATGGGGGACAGTAGTGAAAAAGAAGGTGACACAAGTGGGGGACAGTAATGAAGAAGAAGGTGACACAAGTGGGGGGCAGTAATGAAGGAGAAGGTGACACAAGCAGGGGACAGTAATAAAGAAGAAGGTGACACAAAGTGACACAAGCAGGGGACAATAATAAAGAAGAAGGTGACACAAGTGGGGATCAGTAATGAAGAAGGAGGTGACAAATGTGGTGGACAGTAATAAAGAAAAAGGTGACAGAAGTGGGAGGCAGTAATGAAAAAGAAGTTGACACAGGTGGGGGACAGTAATGAAGAAGAAGGTGACACAAGTGTTGGACAGTAATAAAGAAGAAGGTGGCACAATTGGGGGACAGTAATGAAAGAGAAGAAGGTGACATAAGTGGGGGACAGTAATGAAGAAGAAGGTGACACAAGTGGGGGACAGTAATGAAGAAGAAGGTGACACAAGTGGGGGACAGTAATGAAGAAGAAGGTGACACAAGTGGGGGACAGTAATGAAGAAGAAGGTGACACAAGTGGGGGACAGTATTGAAGAAGGTGACACAAGTGAGGGACAGTAATGAAGAAGAAGGTGACACAAGTGGGGGGCAGTAATGAAGAAGAAGGTGACACAAGTGTGGGAAGTAATGAAGAAGGTGACATAAGTGGGGGACAGTAGTGAAGAAGAAGGTGCCACAAGTGGGGGACAGTAATGAAGAAGAAGGTGACATAAGTGGGGGACAATAATGAAGAAGAAGGGGACACAAGTGGGGGACAGTAATGAAGATGAAGGTAACATAAGTGGGGGACAGTAATGGAGAAGACGGTGACACAAGTGAGGGACAGTAATAAAGAAGAAGGTGCCACAAGTGGGGGACAGTAATGAAGAAGAAGGTGACACAAGTGGGGGACAGTTTTGAAGAAGAAGGTGACATAAGTGGGGGACAGTAATGAAGAAGACGGTGAAACAAATGGGGGACAGTAATGAAGAAGAAGGTGACACAAGTGGGGGACAGTAATGGAGAAGAAGGTAACATAAGTGGGAGACAGTAATGAAGAAGAAGGTGACACAAATGGTGTTAAACGTATCCTGTCTGTAATGTAAAAGTCCAATCTGGAATGATAGACATGTCACTGTTTTAATCAAGGTTAAGGCTGTATGATACGTTAAATACAGTTCTGTAAGCAACACCTTATTTTTTGGCAGTGCTCTTCCCGATACTAGACTCTGGATCCACCCCTATCGGGCACGCTGTCAATGTGACGGGATGAATGACAGGTGTCATTCTGTCATCGCTGGCCAACAGTGGTGTATTTAGGTTTTGTGCTGCCCTAGGCCAGACTAAACTCGTGCACCCCCTAATTTACCTATGACCCACCCCTTCCTTTCAAGGCCACACCCCTTCCTGTTTCAGACCCGCCCTGTCACCTGTAAACCACACCCCTTTCTCTTTAGGCTCCACCTCTTCGTCTCTGTACATTAAATGTGGGTGCAAAGTGCCTACTTGTATATTTTGTTGTTTTGTATGGGTACGTTGGTTCGTGAGAGCGCTTCTGGGGGCCCCCACTAGGCAGCGGGGATGCCAATCCACGGGACCAGCGGCCGCATTTGCCCCTGGGCACCTGCGATCGCTCCCCGCTGAGAGAGAACGATGGTCTGCTGTTGTAAACATAGCTGACCGTTGTTCTCTCTGAAATGATCACAGAGCGCCTGTGATCCTTCTATATAGAATCACAGGTCTCTATGTTCATTTCACAAGCCCCTCCCCCATACAGTTATAAAACACCCCCTAGGCTCACACTTAACCCTTTGATCACCCCCAGGTTAAGCCCTTCCCTGCCAGTGTCATTATTACGTAACAGTGCATATTTGTAGCACTGATTACTGTAGTAATGTCACTGGTCCCCCAAAAGTGTTAAAAATGTCAGTTAGGGGTCCGGGCTGTCCGCTGCAATGTCGCAGTCCCTCTAAAAATCGCAGATTGCCACTATTACTAGTAAAAAATAAATAAAAAAATTAAAACTACATACATCTTTCCCCTAGTTTGTACACACGATAACTTTTGCGCAAATTAAACCAACCAATATATGCTTATTGGGATTTTTTTACTCAAAAATATGTAGCAGAATACAAATTGGCCTTAAAGAATGAAAAAAATTGATTTTACATTTTTTTGGGGGGAATGTTATATAGCAGAATGTGAAAATCAATATTTTTTTTCCCGAATTGTTGCTCTTTTTTTGTTTATAACACAACAAATAAAAATCGCACAGGTGATCAAATACCACCAAAAGAAAGTTCTATTTGTGGGAAAATAAAGGACATTCATTTTTTTTAGGGTACAGTCTCGCACGACCGTGCAATTGTCCTTTAAAGTAATGGAGTCCTGAATCGCAAAAAAAATGGCCTGGTCATTAGGAGGGAAAATCTTCCAGGGCTGCTGGCATGGTGCAGGGGCTGCGGGCATGTTACAGGAGATGCAGGGGTTGCTGGCATAGTGCAGGGGCTGCAGACATGGTATAGGAGATGCAGGGGCTGTGGGCATGGTACAGGAGATGTGGTGCTGCGGGCATGGTACAGGAGATGCAGGGCTGTGGGCATCATGGTACAGGAGATGCAGGGCTGTGGGCAGCATGGTACAGGAGATGCAGGTCTGTGGGCAGCATGGTACAGGAGATGCAGGGCTGTGGGCAGCATGGTACACGAGATGCAGGGCTGTGGGCAGCATGGTACAGGAGATGCAGTGCTGCGGGCATTGTTCAGGGGATGCAGGGCTGTGGGCGGCATGGTACATGAGATGCAGGGCTGTGGGCAGCATGGTACACAAGATGCAGGGCTGTGGGCAGCATGGTACAGGAGATGCAGGGCTGTGTGCAGCATGGTACAGGAGATGCAGGGCTGTGGGCAGCATGGTACAGGAGATGCAGGGCTGTGGTCAGCATGGTACACGAGATGCAGGGCTGTGGGCAGCATGGTACACGAGATGCAGGGCTGTGGGCAGCATGGTACACAAGATGCAGGGCTGTGGGCAGCAAGGAACAGGAGAATCTCCTGTACCAAGCCCGCAGCTCCTGCATCTGCTGCGCAGGAGTCTCACTTACCTTGCGGCGCCTTCCATTTAAAAATGGCGCCGCCTGGCGCCATTATGTCACTGCGCAAGCGCCGCCTTCCCGGGAATAGCCGTGTGTACGGACTTTCCCGAGCGGCGGCGCATACGCAGTGCACATGTCGGGCCAGCCGCGGCCATTCTTTTTTTTTTTTAGATTTAAGCAGCCCCCCACACACACACACACAAAGTGCCGCCGACAAGGCCGAGGCCTAAATACAGCAGTGCTGGCCAAACCAGAGGATGAAAACCTATCACATACAAAATGCCTAGGGAGAAGATGTTATTTTCAGCGCCCTTTTCTTTGCTTTGTATTTTCAGAAGATGTTAGCGGCAAGGGATGGTCACATCGCTGGAATGGAGGTGAGTATTATGTAGACTTTAGTAATATAATTTAACACCTGGTGATTCTGCCAGTAATTCTGTTTTTTTTTTTCAACTTTTTTTTCAACTTCCAATAACAGACCAAGCTGTCCAGCAAAAATGACAGCTATAAAATTTAAAGTGGTGTTAAGATGTTGTAACAAGCAGAAAGCAAGCAGGCAGGCAGGCTTTATTGCAGTGCTTTTATTGCAATATCTCTTCTGCAATAAAATGCTCCTTCCTGCATGCTTATTATTGCCTTCTCCGGTGCTGTGAACTGAGCTGTGCATGCACAGCACAGCTTACAGCATAAGGGACAGTCCCTGTGTGCCAGGATGAAGGATCCACCCCACCCCGGCCAATGAAGATGTCCGAAGACTGGCACACAGAAGAAGATGCTGCTGTCGGTAAGGGACCAATGGAAAGGTAAGTATTAAATCCTTTAGTTCTGATTTACCACTGACAGAGGTGCTTAATTAATTTTATTAATTTACAGTATGTAAAACCTTTATCCCAAAAGGAAAAAAAAATAAGCTGTTACTGTAACTGCTTAAAAACTGTTAGTTGGAGTTCAGCTTCAATGTTTGAGGAAATATATATTAGTCGTCTAAGACAGGAAATGTGTTACTAGCTGGATCACTAGGTGAAAAAATAGAAAAAAACGAAAAGGAATGCAGCTACCACACATTACATGTTTGTTCTTGGGTTTAGAAACACTTAAAGTGAACCTTCACCCAGAATATGCACTTTACATCATTGCAACCCTCCCCAATGTCAAATGCTAACTTTCTTTTTTGCTTTGATTGTTTTTTCTCTTTTTATGCATATTCCAGGCCCCCATCTTCCACCTCCATCCCTGCCTAGGTAAGAATGACATGTCTCACTCTCTACTCCTGAATTTTCTTGGGATACTTTACAAAGTTACATAGTCAGGTTGAAAAAAAGTTCAACCAATAAATGGGGGGGGGATGATAAAATTATACTATCTTATATATAGCCGTGGCCAAAAGTTTTGAGAACGACAAAAATTTTAATTTTCACAAAGTTTACTGCTTCAGATTTTTTGATGGCAGTTTGCATATACTCCAGAATGTTATGAAGAGTGATCAGATGAATTGCAATTAATTTCAAAGTCCCTCTTTGCCATGAAAATGAACTTAATCCCATAAAAAACATTTCCACTGCATTTGTGAAGAAGGTTTCAGGGCGTCCAAGAAAGTCTAGCAAGCACCAGGACCGTCTCCCACAGTTGATTCAGCTGGGGGATCGGGGCACCACCAGTGCAGCGCTTGTTCAGGAATGGTAGCAGGCAGGTGTGAGTGCATCTGCACGCACAGTCAGGAGAATAATTTTGGAGGATGGCCCGGTGTCCAAAAGAAAAAAAAAAAAAAAAGCCACTTCTCTCCAGAAAGACATCACGGACAGACTGATATTCTGCAAAAGGTACAAGGATTGGACTGCTGAGGACTGGGGTAAAGTCATTTTCTCAGATGAATCCCCTGCCCGATTGTTTGGGGCATCCAGAAAAAACCTTGTCCGGAGAAGAAAACGTGAGCGCTACCATCAGTCCTGTGTCATGCCAACAGTAAAGCATCCTGATACCATTCATATGTGGGGCTGCTTCTCAGCCAAGGGAGTGCGCTCATTCACAATTTTGCTTAAGAACACAGCCATGAATAAAGAATGGTAGAAAAACATCCTCCGAGAGAAACTTCTCCCAACCATCCAAGAACAGTTTGGTGAGGAAGAATGCCTTTTCCAGCATGATGGAGCATCTTGCCCTAAGGATAAAGTGATAACTACACTGAACAAAATTATAAACGTAACATTTTTGTTTTTGCCCCCATTTTTCATGAGCTGAGCTCAAAGATCTGGTTGGGATGCTCTTGATCGGCATATAGGACAGCGTGTTCCAGGTCCTGCCAATATCCAGCAACTTCGCACAGCCATTGAAGAGGAGTGGACCAACATTCCGCAGGCCACAATCAACAACCAGATCAATTCTATGCAAAGGAGATGTGTTGCACTGCTAGAGGCAAATGGTGGTCACACCAGATACTGACTGGTTTTCGGACCCCCCCAATACAGTAAAACTGCACATTTTAGAGTGCCCTTTATTGTGGTCACCCTAAGGCCCACCTGTGCAATAATCATGCTGTCTAATCAGCATCTTGATATGCCACACCTGTGGGGTGGATGGATTATCTCAGCAAAGGAGAAGTGCTCACTAACACAGATTTAGACAGATTTGTGAACAATATTTGAAAGAAATAGGCCTTTTGTGTACATAGAAAAAGTCTTAGATCTTTGAGTTCAGCTCATGAAAAATGGGGGCAAAAACATAAGTGTTGCATTTATAATTTTGTTCAGTGGCTTGGAGAACAAAACATCAAAAATTTGGGTTCATGGCCAGGAAACTCCCCATACCTTAATCCCATTGAGAACTTGTGGTCAATCCTCAAGAGGCAGGTGAACAAAAAAAAACCCCACAAATTCTGACAAATTCCAAGCATTGATTATGGAAGAATGGGCTGCCATCATTCAGGATGTGGCCCGAAAGTTGATTACCAACATGCCAGGGCAAACTGCAGAGGTCTTGAAAAAGAAGGGTCAACACTGCAAATATTGACTCTTTGCATAAACTTCATTTCATTTTCAATAAAAGTCTTTGACACTTATGAAATGCCTGTAATTATATTTCAGTATACCATAGTAACATCTGACAAAAAGATCTAAAAAAACACTGAAGCAGCAGACTTTGTGAAAATTTATATTTGAGTCATTCTCAAAACTTTTGGCCACGACTGTAGTTCTACTTTATTCTTGAAAATATTAAAACATGATTGGTTATCAGTTAGAAATGGCAACTCCGGTTTTCTTTTCGGCAGTTGTAATCAATAAGCCCCTATATTTACAATACTAGCAGCGATAATTCCATCAAGCGAAAATGTTCATTTAATGAAAAGTCTTCCTGCCAATATACAATGTGCAAAATTTTCAGACTTTTCTAATTAGTTACCAAAATGTTTTAATAAACCACCGATTCCACCCATGTGTCTGACTCCTTAAAACAAGCTCACGTGACAGGTCCTCTTTAGGAGTCCTGTTCAGCCTCCTCTTAATCCCAGAAAATCATATCTCAATGGACAGTTAGCTTTTTGTGCCAAAACATAGAGCAGGCACCATTAAAATGTCTTATCTACTTCTCAGCATGATGGATGGTCTTCTTAAAGGGGATGCTCTCCTTTAGCATAGTGCCGCCATTGATACATATACATATATATATAAAGGAGAGCTTCCTTTCCATGTATCCTGGTAATGATAGAAGACAAATGAGCTCTTACAATTTCCCCAGCCTTTGATGTCTGGGTTAATCCTGTATAAAACTCTACAGCTCCGTGCCTGTGTTGTTATTGATGTGTAGCCAGGGAGGCCGGGATTAGACGGGGAGGCGGAGGTGGCTCCTATCTAGGCCGCGCCATTAAAACTCACTAATCCCTCCAGATGCCCCTCTGAGACCGCGAGACGTAAAGCGCTTTATAACAGTTCATGGTACACCAATAAAATTTGTGATTATGGCGTTTTCTGAAATAGATTCCTCATTTTAAGACAACGAAGGACTCTTTGTGCTTGGAAGGATTTGAAGTTAAGGATGGAATTAAAGGCACAGCACCATTCGCGCAAAAAAAAAACACACAACGGCGTTTACAATAATGCTATCCTGAGAGAATTTATAGCTTGTTCCCATTTTTTTTTTAAAACGTAGGACTCTTTACTATGGACGGCTGGATGACTGAAAAATCAGCTAAGCTGGCCGCCCACGTGAAAGCTTCATAACAGCCGCACACACAGCGGCCGCGATAAATTTGCTATAAAATTACTTAGAATCCCCAAACATTTTATATGTATATATATATATATATTTATTTATTTATTTTTAAAGCTGGGGCCCTAGTGAATAAATTGGTGGGTTATGCAATTTTTTTGTCATGCGGAATTTTTTAAATGCATTTTTTTTTAAAAATACACTTTTTTTAAAATTTAGATGCAAAATACACAATACATAACCATGTTTTTTGTAAAAAACAATAAATCCCAAACATATCACTCTTTACAATTGCGCACACCTGCGCAACAGTGACAAACGACATAATGTTACTATCCATAAGTGATGCTTTAAAATAATTTACAGGTTACCACTTTAGATTTACAGAGGAGATCTTGTGTTAGAATTACTGCCAATGATCTGACGTTCATGTATGGGACGATTGCTGTTTGCGTGCATGACCGACGCATGTGTTTACCTTTGCGCGCTAGCATCGGGGGGAAAGGGGTGCAATACATTTTTTTTTATTATTTTTTACACTCTTGCTTTAGTTTTTTTTTTTTTTAAATCACTTTTATTGCTGTCACAAGACTCCAAATCCCTCCATTTAAAAAGCCTAGATTGGCGTTTTTGAATACTTTCAATTTTCAAAAAATGTCGCTTTTGACATCCAGGTTACCTTAGCGGAGACCCGATCAAAGCCGATTCCGGCTTAGTATGGGTCACTGACTAGCGAGTGGAGCAGCGGGAGGGGATGGATGCCCCCCCCCCCCCTCAGGAAATTTGCATCATAAACCATGATTGTCCAACCTGCAACACTCCAGCTGTTGCAGTTCCATCATGCCTCTGCTTTTGGGAGTCATGCTTGCAACTCACAGCCTTGCAATGCCTTGTGGAACTTTCCTTGCAATGCCTCATGGGTCCTGTAGTTCCAAAAAAGATGGAGAGCCGCAGGTTGTACACCCATGTCGTAAACGCACATAAAAAAGTACATTGTGCAAAAACACAAGTTTTCTGGTGTGAATGGACCCTGGGGTGACTTCTTTCTTTATGGACTTTTATGTGCGCTATTTTGCAGAGCATGTACAGTATATTTGTTCTATGCAATGAGGGTAAAATAAAATGTTAGGCTATTTTTCTCTCCAGGATCGAGTGTTATTCATTCATAAGAATAGAGTGAATCAGGAAAGTACCACCTTATGGAGCTGCTAACCAAGAGATAAATGTGTATTTACTATAATCATCAGCACCATCTAGTGGCCATAATGCAGTTTTTTTTTCCTGAGTCACTCTTTTCTAATCAATTAATAACCCTTTTCCTGAAAATTGCCTAGTAATATTAAATATGTATATTGGGTGCGCTAAAACAAGGTATATATCCCAAACGAAAATCACTCAAAGGTGTTACAATGTGAACAAAATGTGAACCAAATACACAAGATAAATAATAATAATGAATGTAGGTGGAAATTATAAATACAACAATTCATAAGTCCATAAATTAATATTCATAAGTGTCCATGCGTGGTGACTCAAGCTGATGAATCAATAAAGACAATACTTCTCAAATTCAATGTGAAAGCCCACCACCAGGTGAAATTCCTCCTTATCAGACGGAAAATAAGGTGCAGATTTATTACAAATAAACTGAAAAACACAACAATCCCAGGTGCTTCCAATCTCCAAGTGAAAATCACCCAAATTGGTCCCTTACCGAACTGCAGACAATAAGCGCTTGTAGGTTCAGCACCCAATATACATATTTATAATTTATATTCACAAGGCACTGAATACTGGTAGCAGCTTTAACATCTATCAGCGCACCCTCCCAACATACATAGTAATATTAAATGTTGCCCCCATTTTCACAGAATTAATGTACATAGCAGAATAGCACTGAGATATATATTTTTTTTTTACACCCCATTAACACAGAAAAAGACTGTCCAGCACTAAGGATTTAAAAAATTTGCTTGGTATAACAATAGCTCTAAAATTTATCATAAATAAACCTGTTTGACTTGAAATTAGAAAATGAAAAAAATATTCTTAAAATTAAAAATATTTAATGAAATTCTGCTAGTGTATGGGCAGCTTTAGAACGTTCCTTCACCTATCTAACCATAAGTGAGGTCACATCGATGTTGGTTTTCAACCATAGTGGCAAGAAAATTTAAAGGGGCAGGATGGAAAATGTATGTGATGTTTGCTCAAGAAATTCCTTTTTTCCAAAACCAAATGTTAAAAGCAAACTAAGTTTTGAATATGTTTGAACAATATTTGTCAAGTCATTGAATTTATTTAGAATTAGTGGTGCGCCGAAACGAACATTCTGGTGCCGAAACCGAAAATGCCAGATGGACTTGGCTGAATACCGAAACCGAACTGGACAGTTTAAATATATATATATATATAATTGTATTATATTTGACTTTTTAATTAATATAATTCAATTAGTTTTCGGCCATTACCGGCACCTTTTTGGCTGATAGGCTGCTTTTACACTAAGCAGTTTTTGAAGAACTTTTGTATTTAAAAAAAGCGTAAGAAAAGCTCAAGAAAAATGCATCCCTTTAAATTCAAACTGGTCTTCCATTGTGGTGTATAAAAATTTTGGTGCCTATTTGGTTTAAGAAAAACGCACCAAAAAGGCACCACCTATTGAAATGCATTGAAAACACGGCAAAAACACATCAAAAGCACACCCATGTTGCATTTTGATGCAGTTTTTGAGTCACATGACCTATGAAAACATACCATAAATGCGTCAAAATCACTGTAAAATCAAGGCAAAATTGCGCCACTTTTTTTCCTATCGGCGAAATTCAGATATTTTTTTTTTTCTGCCAGCAATTTACTGCACTGTAAAAACAATCATAGCGACTGTTTAGCCACTTCATTGTTTTTACAGGTGGCTGGAGGAGATGCCTCCCCCCTCCCACCGGTGCTTCTACAGGATCGCCTGTGCGATCGATGAATTAATAGGCCAACGGTGGATGTTTACCATAGAGAGCACCACGGACCAGATGGTTCCTGGCAATCTCTATGACCTTCGGAGGCCGGGCGCGACGTTATGACGTCACGTCCGGCCTTGGCAGATGTAAACACATTTTTAACAGGAGAGGCTGAGACTGCTTTTTTTTTTTTATCTTAGTCTTTCTAGGATAGAGGAGAGATGTGGGGACTTATAGACCCCAGATCTCTCTGTAAAGAGGACCCGCCATGCCTTTTTCCTAGTACAAGGGATGTTTACAAAAAAAATAAACAATAAAAAGAAAAAATAAATAGGATAGTGGCGTCATGTACACCAGGAGTCCTTGCGAATCGCCTAGTGACAAAATCAGGAGGAGTTAGGCAACATTTTCGAAGAACTGCATCTGCCGGTAGGAAGTGGAGCAAATCTGCTGAGGACCGGTCTGGCAATACTGCGCATGCGCGAGAACAGGAGGTGCTTGCTGGGTAGCCAGCTGCATAAAAATCCCAGAGAAGAGGGCTTCAGATGCCCACAGCTAACATGGATAACATGGAACCAGAGGCGGCTCTCTAATTAGGCAAATTAGGCGGTCGCCTAAGGCCTCGCACCTACAGGGGCCTCGCAGCCAGTCGCGGAGCGACAACATTTAGAAGGGAACAGTCAGGGACATCTCCGAAGTAAAAGATTGCTTTAAATCCTCGGATATAAAAGTTGCAGCAGTGTGCTGCAGTCCATTCACTGCGGCTGCCAGATGTCTGTTGTCCGCTGACACTTATCCCACCTTCTCTGCCTAGGGATTGGTCGTCTGATCATGTAATCCTAGGATATGGAGCAGTTAGTGGGCGTGCATCAGTAGGAAGTGGCTGCCCGGTCAGCTCACAATGCTATCATCGGTTGTTGCTCTGGGAGGAGAGCACTGCCCTGGCCCAAGAACATACAGGTAACCAGGCCCCGACTTGTCACTCTGCAGGCTGGTCATAGATTGGTGGTGTCTACTACGCAAAGCGGGTGAGGAGCCCCAGAGTGGTTGGAGGGGTCTTAGAATGGTTGGTGGAGGAGGAGGAGGAGGAGAAGAATAAGGCCAAGGGTGGCTGGGAGAGGAGAGGGTGGCTGGAAGAGAAGGAGAGGGTCCCTGGGTGGCTAGGGGAAAAGGACGAGGGCCCCTGGGTGGCTAGGGGAAAAGACGAGGGCCCCTGGGTGGCCAGGAGAAAAGCAAGAGCCCCTGGGTGGCTAGGGGAAAAGGAGAGGACCCCTGGGTGGCTGAAAGAGAAGGAGAGGGCACCTGGGTGGCTGAGGGAGAAGGAGAGGGCACCTGGGTGGCTGGGAGGGGGGAGAGGGCCCCTGGGTGGCTAGGGGAAAAGTAGAGGGCCCCTGGGTGGCTAGGGGAAAAGGAGAGGACCCATGGGTGGCTGAAGGAGAAAGAGAAGGCACCTGGGTGGCTGAGGGAGAAGAAGAGGGCCCCTGGGTGGCTGGGGGAGAAGGAGAGGGCCCCTGGGTGGCTGGGGGAGGAGGAGAGGGTCCCTGGGTGGCTGGGGGAGAAGGAGAGAGCCCCTGGGTGACTGGGGTAGAAGGAGAAGGCCCCTGGGTGGCTGGGGGAGAAGGAGAGGTCCCCTGGGTGACTGGGGGAGAAGGAGAGGGCCCCTGGGTGGCTGGGGGAGAAGGAGAGTGCCCCTGGGTGGCTGAGGGAGGAGGAGAGGCCCCCCGTGATGCCAGAGTCAGTTGCCAGGGAAGAGAGTGGAGCTGAGCCAGTCCTGCATATCTGACATCAAAACCAAACTTGGTGGAGCTGGAGCCCTTTGCCCTACACAATGACAGCCCCCGAGGTGGAAGGTGAGGGGTAGCGGGGCTGTGACATTATATAGCATATGGACTCTGTACATTATTGGTTTTGGTTGGATGTTTAACTCTGTGTTGTTTTTCCCCCCAGCTGTGAGGGACTGAGGAATGACAGCCCACTATGCTGGGACTTATAGTGCCCTAGGATGTGGATCACTGAGGAATCCTCAGTCCCTCACAGAGGGCACTACAAGTTCCAGAATAGCAGGCTGCCATGCCTTAGTCCCCACAGAGGGCACTACAAGTCTTAGCATAGCAGGCAGTAGTTCCTCAGTCCCCTACATAGAGCAGTACAAGTCCAAGCATAGCAGGCTTCCATTCCTCAGGGAGGAATGGCAGTGCACTATACTGAAATTTACAGTGCCCTCTGTGGGGACTCAGGTATAGCAGCCTTCTGTAGTGGGACTTGTCGTGCCCTAGACTGTGGCAGACTGAGGAAGGGAAGTGTAAGGGGAACTCTGGAAACTCTGATGCAAGGGGGAGCTTTGGTGACCACAGATTTCCCTTTTACACCAGAGGCCCCAGCTTTCCCCCTTAAATCAGGGTTCCCGGAACTCTCCTTACATCAGATTCTCCAGCATTCCCCCTTAAATTGGGGTTTCCCGGAACTCACCTTACTTCCGAGTCCCCAACATTCCCCCTAAATCAGGGTTCCCAGAACTCCTCTTACATCAGAGTTTTCAGAGTTCCCTCTTACAGTGTAAGGGGGAAACTCTGGCGACTCTGATGTAAAGGGGGCTCTGTGAAATTTGATTTAAGAAGGGGACTCTAATGTAAAGAGGTATTCTGTGGACTCTGATGTAAGGAGGACATGCTGGGGAGAATCTGATTTAAAGGAGAACTCTTATGTAAGGAGGGAGTCAGAGAATCATGATCTGTGAATTCATAGTACAAAGGTAAGTCTCTTAATACATGCAATTTATACAGTTAATTTTTATCGCTTGAATTATTTTTCCCATTATGGGCGTGAGTGGGGCCTCATGTCCAAGTTTTGCCTTAGGCCTCACAAAGCCTAGAGCCGCCTCTGCATGGAACCTGCCTGCTTCCGAGATCTGGTTAGTAATCAAATATTTTAACACAAACTTAAATGACCACACATATGACATGTTCTAAAAGTTAATGTATGTAGCACAATTCCCAGCCGTTTTGCTGGATGTGGGTCCCCCTGGGTTACCGCTAGCAACAACAGCACATTTAAAGCATGTTCTCCAAGTGTGAGTACTGAGACAATAACCAGTCCAGTATCTTTGGGTTTTTTGTATTTATTTGGTAACTTGGATATGAGAAGGGATGAGTGGGACACTCCTGAAACTAAACTAGGCTTGTTTGGCAGAGACACTTGAATACTGCTTGACGCTGGTTAATGCTGGCCGGATGCCTGTAAATGCTGAATTAACTTGGGACTGCTTTCTGACTAAAAGAGTCCTCTTTAAGCTCCCCTAAGCACTCCTGCTGAGGTAACTACTTGAATACACTGCTGCACTGCTGAACACTTCAGGGCCCGCACCGGCGCCCCCTTTCTCTCCCTAATCTTCAGGGCTTAGACACTGGCACCCCCTTTCTAAGCCAACACTACTGGCTAGCTGGCTCCCGGATCCCTTTGACCTTCTGGAGTGGTCCCCTCTCTCAGGCAGACCCCTGGGCAGTTTCGAGTACTCACAACACTGTTTTTCCAGGAAACTTCTGCCCAGCAGCTCCACTCGGTCCACAGCACTCTGGATCCTTCCTGTAGCCCAGCTCAGCCTCCGGTCCTCTAGGCCGACAGCCCAGGACACCCTCACTTTTTTCTGACAGGAGGAGAGATAGGTGTCCGCCTCCTCCTGGGACTCTGCTTCCCGCCAAAGACCCTCTGTCACTTGCTACCTTCAGGCTTATTCCCAGTCCCAGGGTGCATTGCGGCAAACTCCGCCCACTGAGATAGATATAAGCCCCGGTGTGCTATTGGTAAAGTTTCCTCCACTGTCCAACAAGAGCCCTCCCCAGACTCAACAGACCACACCTGGGAACACATGACAGCCTAACTGACTGATCAGGCCCCCCTGATAAGCAGACAGGGCCACATATATGCTTTTCCTAGCACCTAACTAGGAGGGAGCTACATGTATATGTTTAGAGAAGTACAGAGGAGTCTTTTAAAAAAAAAAGTATTTGTGGTACTGAAACTCTTTAAGACACAGAGGAAGAGATGGTATAGAAGAGGCGCCAAGCCACCAATGGTGTAGCACAGTTATTACAAAAATGACATAAATATACTGTGGAAATGCACTTACAAGTGTCCTAGGTGACAGGCTGATGAAGGAGGCGTGGTCTAGCCTCCGAACGTGTTCCTAATTGGTTGCAGCGTTCCTTGGTTTGACTGTTTTTTTGACAGCTCCGTGTCCTCATGGAGGTTCCCTGGTGGCAGCCCGGCTCCTTGCATCTCTTCCCCCAGCGGTTCCATCCTCCCAGCGGCTTTAGCATGGACTGGAATCCCTTTGGCAGCTCTTCACTGAGGTATACATGCCTGTCACTTTGGATGTTTGTTAGTGCATTTCCACTGTATATTTTTTGTAATAAACTGTGCTACACCATCGGTGGCTTGGCACATCTTCTTCCCCATCCCTTCCTCTGTTTCAAAGTCCGGGTTCCCAGCCCGCTCCAGAAGGCAGCCTTATTTCCACCAACATGTTCACAGAATCACGTGCATGCACTGGCAATTCATGTCACATCAGTTCCTCACACACAATTTTGATTGCATACAATTATCTGTTGCCAGCAACAAGTGCAGTGCTGGGTGATTATTGTTGTGTGTTGGCCAGCTTAAGACACCAGCTGCTTACAAGTGCGTCCTCCTTTGTGAAGTGACAGGCAGGTTAGTGGTGGGACAAAATCCTTTAACGCCCAAGACAAAAAGGCCAAAGTGCCCACATTCCATGAGCTGTGAACTTCTACTGCCAGGTTCTGCCTTTTTTGCAACCCCTATTAATGAAGCGCCAAAGGGAGCCTCTTATTCTGGCTACCCCTTGGCCTGATTCTGAGACAGTTGCACATTTTTGACCTACTGCATAAGCATAAAGGTTGTAACTCAGCTAAGGTGACCAGGTTTTTTTCATAATGAAATCCGAACCACCCTACTGACCACGTCCACTTTTTTTGGGGACGTGGTCAGTAGGGTGGGGATAATAGCAGCATGCGAAAAGCACCACAACAAATATTGGGTGTGGTTAAACTGTGCTAAAAATAGGAGGTGCTTAAAAAGGGATGGTTTAGTAACACCTCAGTCTACTTTGCTCTGGGTGAAGAGTGCAGGGACAGATGTGCACTGCAGGCCACCATCACAACCAAGGGCAATGCAGAAAAAGATATACTTACTTCCAGCAATGAGTCTGCACTAGCTGAGAACGGAGGGACTGGGAGACCACATAATATCGACATGTGACATCATCAATAATCACGGAAACACACCCGGGAGTAGACACACCCTTCCATCCCCTCCACTTGCTCCCTTCCAATCACAAAAATATTGCTATGATGGATTGCCCTGCTGCCACCTGGGCTTAGGATTCCATTAATAAAGCTAGAAAGAAATTGGGGACTGACCCTGGAAAGCATGGACTTCTGTCCCTGGAATCTGGGGACATGTAAAAACTAAACTATGTAATATTGGCATGGGACATCATCAATAACCTGGACATAGCCGGTGGTCAGACACACCCTTCCTATCCCTCCTCCTGCTCCCAGCCAATCACGAAAAAATATTGCTAAGATGGATTGCCCTGCTGCCACCTGGGCTTAGGATACCGTTCATAAAGCTAGAAAGAAATTGGGGACTGACACTGGAAAGCATGGACTTCTGTCCCTGGAATCTGGGGACATGTAAAATCTAAACTCTGTAATATTGGCATGGGACATCATCAATAACCTAGACATAGCCGGGGGTCAGACACACCCTTCCACTCCATCCTCCTGCTCCCAGCCAATCACAAAAATATTGCTAAGATGGATTGCCCTGCTGCCACCCCGGGCTTTGGATGCCATTAATCAAGCTAGAAAGAAATTGGGGACTGACCCTGGAAAGCCTTGACTTCTGTCCATGCAATCTGGGGACATGTAAAAACTAAACTATGTAATATTGGCATGGGACATCATCATATCCGGGATATAGCCAAGACCAGACACACCCTTCCCCTCCCTCCTCATGCTCCCAGCCAATCAGAGAAATGTTGCTAAGATGGATTGCCCTGCTGCCACCCTGGGCTTAGGATACCAGTCATAAAGCTAGAAAGAATTTGGGAACTTACCCTGGAAAGCATGGACTTCTGTCCCTGGAATCTGGGGACATGAAAAAATGAAACTATGTAATATTGGCATGGGACATCATCCATAACCTGGACATAGCCGGGGGTCAGACACACCCTTCCACTCCATCCTCCTTCTCCCGGCCAATCACAAAAATATAGCTACGATGGATTGCCCTGCTGCCACCTGGGCTTAGGATACCATTCATAAAGCTAGAAAGAAATTGGGGACTGACCCTGGAAAGCATGGACTTCTGTCCCTGAAATCTGGGGACATGTAAAAACGAAACTATGTAATATTGGCATGGGACATCATCAATAACCTGGACATAGCCGGGGGTCAGACACACCCTTCCACTCCATCCTCCTGCTCCCGGCCAATCACAAAAATAATGCTAAGATGGATTGCCCTGCTGCCACTCCGGGCTTTGAATGCCATTAATAAAGCTCGAAAGAAATTGGGGACTGACCCTGGAAAGCAATGACTTCTGTCCCTGGAATCTGGGGACGTGTAAAAACCAAACTATGTAATATTGGCATGGGACATCATCAATACCCTGGACATAGCCGGGAACAGACGCACCCTTCCCCTCCCTCCTCCTGCTCCCAGACAATCAGAGAAATGTTGCTAAGATGGATTGGCCTGCTGCGACCGAGGCTTAGGATGCCATTAATAAAGCTAGAAAGAAATCGGGGACTGACCCTGGAAAGCATGGACTTCTGTCCCTGGAATCTAGGGACATGTAAAAACCAAACTCTGTAATAATAGCATGGGACATCATCAATAATCTGGACATGGCCGGGAACAGACACACCATTCCCCTCCCTCTTCCTCCTCCCAGCCAATCACAGAGATGTTGCTAAGATGGATTACTCAGCAGACACTCCTGCCAAGGACGTCATTATTAACCACCTCAATACTGCTGATCATAAATATACAGTGGGTACGGAAAGTATTCAGACCCCCTTAAATTTTTCACTCTTTGTTATATTGCAGCCATTTGCTAAAATCATTTAAGTTTTATTAAAAAAGAAAAACTGAAATATCACATGGTCCTGAGTCTTTTTGGGAAAGATGCAACAAGTCTTTCACACCTGGATTTGGGGATCCTCTGCCATTCCTCCTTGCAGATCCTCTCCAGTTCTGTCAGGTTGGATGGTAAACGTTGGTGGACAGCCATTTTTAGGTCTCTCCAGAGATGCTCAATTGGGTTTAAGTCAGGGCTCTGGCTGGGCCATTCAAGAACAGTCACGGAGTTGTTGTGAAGCCACTCCTTCGTTATTTTAGCTGTGTGCTTAGGGTCATTGTCTTGTTGGAAGGTAAACCTTCGGCCCAATCTGAGGTCCAGAGCACTCTGGAGAAGGTTTTTGTCCAGGATATCCCTGTACTTGGCCGCATTCATCTTTCCCTCGATTGCAACCAGTCGTCCTGTCCCTGCAGCTGAAAAACACCCCCACAGCATGATGCTGCCACCACCATGCTTCACTGTTGGGATTGTATTGGACAGGTGATGAGCAGTGCCTGGTTTTCTCCACACATACCGCTTAGAATTAAGGCCAAAAATTTCTATTTTGGTCTCATCAGACCAGAGAATCTTATTTCTCACCATCTTGGAGTCCTTCAGGTGTTTTTTAGCAAACTCCATGCGGGCTTTCATGTGTCTTACACTGAGGAGAGGCTTCCGTCGGGCCACTCTGCCATAAAGCCCCGACTGGTGGAGGGCTGCAGTGATGGTTGACTTTATATAACTTTCTCCCATCTCCTGACTGCATCTCTGGAGCTCAGCCACAGTGATCTTTGGGTTCTTCTTTACCTCTCTCACCAAGGCTCTTCTCCCCCGATAGCTCAGTTTGGCCGGACGGCCAGCTCTAGGAAGGGTTCTGGTCGTCCCAAACATCTTCCATTTGAGGATTATGGAGGCCACTGTGCTCTTAGGAACCTTAAGTGCAGCAGAAATCATTTTGTAACCTTGGCCAGATCTGTGCCTTGCCACAATTCTGTCTCTGAGCTCTTCAGGCAGTTCCTTTGACCTCATGATTCTCATTTGCTCTGACATGCATTGTGATCTGGAAGGTCTTATATAGACAGGTGTGTGGCTTTCCTAATCAAGTCCAATCAGTATAATCAAACACAGCTGGACTCAAATGAAGGTGTAGAACCATCTCAAGGATGATCAGAAGAAATGGAAAGCACCTGAGTTAAATATATGAGTGTCACAGCAAAGGGTCTGAATACTTAGGACCATGTGATATTTCAGTTTTTCTTTTTTAATAAATCTGCAACAATGTCAACAATTCTGTGTTTTTCTGTCAGTATGGGGTGCTATGTGTACATTCATGAGGAAGAAGAATGAACTTAAATGATTTTAGCAAATGGCTGCAATATAACAAAGAGTGAAAAATTTAAGGGGGTCTGAATACTTTCCGTACCCACTGTATATACCTCGTATTGAGGTGATTATACCTGTATCATGGTTGAGGCTACAACCTTGATCCCAGCACTGCTTTTATTCAAAAGGTGATTCCCTACAATGTAAAAGTGATCGGAGCGGCAAAGGTGGTGGAATGGGGTCATCCCCCATCAGGGAGCCCCGTAACAATGTGACTGGTTCGGTCACATTCACTGAGAAGAGTGGCAGGAATGAAAGTTCCTGAACCTCTTCTGTAATATCAGAAACCAGAAACAACAAGGATTTTGTCACTTCCGGTTTCGGTTGATTTGTTGACAAGCCATTACCAGTTATCTTGGCTTGATCAGCTGTCTTGGAGGCCAGAGGAGAGATCTGGGGTCTAATAGATCTCTCTATAAAGAGGACCTGTCACGGCCCATGCTATACCAAGTGACATTGTTCATTCATTATGATAGCAATAAACTTATCAATAAATACACACCAAACTGTGAAGCCTGTCCCCTGGCCCTGTATTATCCGAAAATAGATTGGGGACAGTGGAAGAAGGGGAGGATCAGGGAAAACAAGATCAAACAGCCATTTTACACAATGCAGAGGATTAACCCCCTAGGTACTACAGAGAGTATAACAAGCATGCTTTACTGCTATACAGACTGATTTTACTGTTGTGGGTTTAGTAATAGTTTAAAGCTGGAAAGAATCGAGAGGACATGTAAAGGCCAAACATTGTTTCGTTTCAGACCACATAACATCAGCATGTGACATCATCAATAGCCCCAGACATCGTTGTGAGAAGACACGCCCCTACCCTCCTGCTCCAGACCAATCACGGATCACCCTGCAGCCACTTGAGCCGAGGATGCCATTATTAAAGCTAGAAAGAAATACACATTCCTTTAGCTGGGGATAAAATTATTATTATTTTTTTCCCCAGAAACAGCCCCCAAAATTGGGGACTGTCCCTGGAAACATCTGTTCACCGTGAACTGGCCCCCCTGGACAACCACCAGGCCCTAGACTCCTGCCTAAGTTGCCTTGTGGATAATCTGGCTGTAATACCTCTATTCATTCCCATCAAGCAGCAGTCATCTTATATAAAACACAGCTCACATGTCAGCTCGGAGCATTACACAAGCTTTATCCAGGAGACAGAGTGATTAATGACTGGGCCCGCTCTGACAGTCTCTGGTGTACGCACTTCATTCCTCCGTTTCCCATACAAATCGGATTTTGTCAATTGAAATGTATTCACAGACTAATCTTGCTCTTCGGAGTGTTTTGGCCTGTGCTGGGCTTTGTCACGCTCTCCGCAGCCGGCTGAGATCGTCCTCGCCGCGATCTTCGCACCCCGGGTGTCTAGGCGGGATGATTTATTGGGAAGAAGTGATCTTTAAAGTTCCCTGAGAAAGCTGGAGTCACCACTGACAGCGCCAAGTCACCTGACTGCGACCAGGCCACTGACTTAGGAAAAAGTGACTCAGCTAATTCGGTATAATGTGTGCCATTATTACTTCTCTCTGTAAAATCGACAGTAAAATTGTGCCATGAGCAAGGGATTCCCTTCCTGGAAAATGAATCAGTACTCTAATCCAAGTCATTGGGAGCGTAGAAACTACTGCAACCAGCATATAACATTAACCATATGTATATAGATCCGATACAATACACATTTTATATAAGAAGAGATTAATAATAGTACATACATCCAATGTACAGACAAGTATTTTCAACAAAGGGCCCAATAGAAGTCCTGGTAGAATGTCACAGCAAGGTTCAGTTGCAGGGGCTCCTGAGAATTATATGGTGTCTGTCCTTGTGTTGGAGACCTGAAGACAAGATCTGTGGTCACAGAGGGAATGCTCCAATTGTTGTCCAACCAGCCTGGAATGTAGCTTTTTACAGATAGGAGCTGTGGTGTGGCACTGGAACTCAGACTCAGCCTATCTACTCTGCACTTTAGTTCCTCCTTCCTAGTGTAGGGCCCAATAGAAGTCCTGGTAGAATTTTGCACATATATCCTAGTATACATATAGCTATGAATAGAGATGACTCAAGGTGAATGTCACAGCAAGGTTCAGTTGCAGGGGCTCCTGAGAATTATATGGTGTTTGTCCTTGTGTTGGAGACCTGAAGACAAGATCCATGGTCACAGAGGGAATGCTCCAATTGTTGTCCAACCAGCCTGGAATGTAGCTTTTTACAGATAGGAGCTGTGGTGTGGCACTGGAACTCAGACTCAGCCTATCTACTCTGCACTTTAGTTCCTCCTTCCTAGTGTAGGGCCCAATAGAAGTCCTGGTAGAATTTTGCACATATATCCTAGTATACATATAGCTATGAATAGAGATGACTCAAGATGAATGTCACAGCAAGGTTCAGTTGCAGGGGCTCCTGAGAATTATATGGTGTTTGTCCTTGTGTTGGAGACCTGAAGACAAGATCCATGGTCACAGAGGGAATGCTCCAATTGTTGTCCAACCAGCCTGGAATGTAGCTTTTTACAGATAGGAGCTGTGGTGTGGCACTGGAACTCAGACTCAGCCTATCTACTCTGCACTTTAGTTCCTCCTTCCTAGTGTAGGGCCCAATAGAAGTCCTGGTAGAATTTTGCACATATATCCTAGTATACATATAGCTATGAATAGAGATGACTCAAGATGAATGTCACAGCAAGGTTCAGTTGCAGGGGCTCCTGAGAATTATATGGTGTTTGTCCTTGTGTTGGAGACCTGAAGACAAGATCTGTGGTCACAGAGGGAATGCTCCAATTGTTGTCCAACCAGCCTGGAATGTAGCTTTTTACAGATAGGAGCTGTGGTGTGGCACTGGAACTCAGACTCAGCCTATCCACTCTGTGCTTTAGTTCCTCCTTCCTAGTGTAGGGCCCAATAGAAGTCCTGGTAGAATTTTGCACATATATCCCAGTATACATATAGCTATGAATAGAGATGACTCAAGATGAATGTCACAGCAAGGTTCAGTTGCAGGGGCTGCTGAGAATTATATGGTGTCTGTCCTTGTGTTGGATACCTGAAGACAAGATCTGTGGTCACAGGGGGGATGCTCCAACTGTTGTCCAACCAGCCTGGAATGGAGCTTTTTACAGATAGGACATATGGTGTGGCACTGGGACTCAGACTCGGCCTATCTACTCTGCACTTTAGTTCGTCCTTCCTAGTGTAGGTCCCAATAGAAGTCCTGGTAGAATTTCACACATATAACCCAGTATACATATAGCTATGAATAGAGATGACTCAAGATGAATGTGACAGCAAGGTTCAGTTGCAGGGACTCCTGAGAATTATATGGTGTCTGTCCTTGTGTTGGAGACCTGAAGACAAGATCTGTAGTCACAGGGGAGATGCTCAAACTGTTGTCCAACCAGCCTGGAATGGAGCTTTTTACAGATAGGAGCTGTGGTGTGGCACTGGAACTCAGACTCAGCCTATCCACTCTGTGCTTTAGTTCCTCCTTCCTAGTGTAGGACCCAATAGAAGTCCTGGTAGAATTTTGCACCTATAACCCAGTATACATATAGCTATGAATAGAGATGACTCAAGATGAATGTCACAGCAAGGTTCAGTTGCAGGGACTCCTGAGAATTATATGGTGTTTTTCCTTGTGTTGGAGACCTGAAGACAAGATCTGTGGTCAAAGGGGGGATGCTCCAACTGTTGCCCAACCAGCCTGGAATGGAGCTTTTTACAGACAGGAGCTGTGGTGTGGCACTGGAACTCAGACTCAGCCTATCTACTCTGCGCTTTAGTTCCGCCTTCCTAGTGTAGGGCCCAATAGAAGTCCTGGTAGAATTTCACACATATAACCCAGTATACATATAGCTATGAATAGAGATGACTCAAGATGAATGTCACAGCAAGGTTCAGTTGCAACGGCTCCTGAGAACTATATGGTGTCTGTCCTTGTGTTGGAGACCTGAAGACAAGATCTGTGGTCACGGGGGGATGCTCCAACTGTTGTCCAACCAGCATGGATTGGAGCTTTTTACCGACAGAAGCTGTGGTGTGGCATTGGAACTCAGACTCAGTCTATCTACTTTGCATATTAGTCCCTCCTTCGTAGTGTATAATAGTCTCTTCTGGTCCAGGATTTAGCAGCATGGACAGGATATGGGGCTGAGACTTTCTCTCCTTCCACCTCCTCATTTGGGGTTTCAAAGCCAAAAACCAGGGGCAGGAAGTGACTATATAATATATTTACAGGCATTTGACAGTAGAGGGTAGCAAATCCCTACACAATAATAATAAAAAAAAAATAAATGTTTCTCAATGAGAGTAGTTCACTTCATGCAGCTACAACCATTTGAAAAATGTAGAGCGGACTGCATTTTTCTGCAACGGACTGCAAATGATCGTGTGTAAACGCAACGCATGTGACTGTAGCTCATTAAATGGAATTTTAAACTGCAGGTTGCAGGTGCTCTTGAGAATGATATGGTGTCTATCTTTGTGTTGGAGACCTGAATACAAGATCTGTGGTCATAAGGGAATCCTCTAACTGTTGTCTAATCAGCCTGGAATGGAGCTTCTTACAATTTACAGGCATTTACAAAATCAATCAGTAGAGGGCAGCAGATCCCTGCAAAATGGTAATAAAAATACACATGCACATAATTGTGTGCAAACTCAATCCAGGTGAATGTAGCTAAAAAAAAAACTGTAGGTTTCTTTCTAATAAATTTGTTTAAAAAAACATAGAAACAAATGTGTCCCAACATATGCAAAAATGCAAAGCATTGAAAAATGCATGCAAAGGCATGTAACAGTAATGGATTATCTGGGCGCTTTTTCATTGTATTCTGGTGTGAACAGGCTCTAAAACATTTTTATATGTTGAACAGAAGAAAAAAAATGTATCTATTCTGAGCCTTAATAATTAGACCCTATTATGGGCGGAGCTCAGGGTTGATTTACTAAAGCACTTACAAATTGAACGTTAGTAAATAAGGTGAGATTGTGTTCACTTGAAATATTCAATTGATATAAATAATAAAATAAACACAATTTTTTACCAGCATATGATGAGCTGATTAAAGTGAACAAAGCTTCACCTTCTAATTTAGGTTAATTGAATCTCATTTTGCCAAAAGAACAATTCTGAATCCTTTTAGACTGATGTTCTTCCCTAGTTTTTACTCAATCATTTTCAGAAGGACATGGTTCCATCTAGTGGTTTCGTTTAGTTGTGCCTCTTGCAAGCCATCATGAAGAATATTGAATGGGATCCCCAGGCAAACACTTACACACACTCAAGGGTCTACTGATAAAAACATTCCTTGCATGAATGCCAGAAGCATTTGTGCGTACTGAACCATGTGCGGTTGCAATTTTTGGAAGAGATTAATGCCTAGAAAGATCTTCAACTCCATCTAGTGGTCAATATGCGGTATCGTTTTTTGAAACACCTAAACGAGGAAATGATACTGCATTTAGAACACTAGAGGGAGCTGAAGATACAGGCATTATTCTCTTACATTAATTATGGTCACATTTTGTTCAGCATGAATGAATGATTCTGACATTAGTGCAACAAATGTTTTATAAATAGACCCCAATATGGCCTGTAGATGTAGTATGTAGATACTCCAAGTGACACTGAGTGCAGATGTTTCCATGGAAGGGCCCAACTATTGCTACAGCATGCAAATCACCTCAAATATGACTTACCTCAGCTGAATTATAATAGATGTTACATACATACATACATATATATATATATATATATATATATATATATAACAATTATTATCATAATACAGTTGAGTTAAGCCATATTTGAAGTGATTTTCATTATTTATTATATACAGTGCCTTGCGAAAGTATTCGGCCCCTTGAACTTTGCGACCTTTTGCCACATTTCAGGCTTCAAACATAAAGATATAAAACTGTAATTTTTTGTGAAGAATCAACAACAAGTGGGACACAATCATGAAGTGGAACGAAATTTATTGGATATTTCAAACTTTGTTAAACAAAAAACTGAAAAAATGAGCGTGCAAAATTATTCAGCCCCTTTACTTTCAGAGCAGCAAACTCTCTCCAGAAGTTCAGTGAGGATCTCTGAATGATCCAATGTTGACCTAAATGACTAATGATGATAAATAGAATCCACCTGTGTGTAATCAAGTCTCTGTTTAAATGCACCTGCGCTGTTATAGTCTCAGAGGTCAGTTTAAAGTGCAGAGAGCATCATGAAGAACAAGGAACACACCAGGCAGGTCCGAGATACTGTTGTGGAGAAGTTTAAAGCTGGATTTGGATACAAAAAGATTTCCCAAACTTTAAACATCCCAAGGAGCACTGTGCAAGCGATATTATTGAAATGGAAGGAGTATCAGACCACTGCAAATCTACGAAGACCTGGCAGTCCCTCTAAACTTTCAGCTCATACAAGGAGAAGACTGATCAGAGATGCAGCCAAGAGGCCCATGATCACTCTGGATGAACTGCAGAGATCTACAGCTGAGGTGGGAGACTCTGTCCATAGGACAACAATCAGTCGTATACTGCACAAATCTGGCCTTTATGGAAGAGTGGCAAGAAGAAAGACATTTCTTAAAGATATCCATAAAAAGTGTAGTTTAAAGTTTGCCACAAGCCACCTGGGAGACACACCAAACATGTGGAAGAAGGTGCTCTGGTCAGATGAAACCAAAATCAAACTTTTTGGCAACAATGCAAAACGTTATGCTTGGCGTAAAAGCAACACAGCTCATCACCCTGAACACACCATTCCCACTGTCAAACATGGTGGTGGCAGCATCATGGTTTGGGCCTGCTTTTCTTCAGCAGGGACAGGGAAGATGGTTAAAATTGATGGGAAGATGGATGGAGCCAAATACAGGACCATTCTGGAAGAAAACCTGCTGGAGTCTGCAAAAGACCTGAGACTGGGACGGAGATTTGTCTTCCAACAAGACAATGATCCAAAACATAAAGCAACATCTACAATGGAATAGTTCACAAATAAACATATCCAGGTGTTAGAATGGCCAAGTCAAAGTCCAGACCTGAATCCAATCGAGAATCTGTGGAAAGAACTGAAAACTGCTGTTCACAAACGCTCTCCATCCAACCTCACTGAGCTCGAGCTGTTTTGCAAGGAGGAATGGGCAAAAATTTCAGTCTCTCGATGAGCAAAACTGATAGAGACATACCCCAAGCGACTTACAGCTGTAATCGCAGCAAAAGGTGGCGCTACAAAGTATTAACTTAAGGGGGCTGAATAATTTTGAACGCCCAATTTTTCAGTTTTTTATTTGTTAAAAAAGTTTGAAATATCCAATAAATTCCACTACAAAAAGGTGTCCGATAATATTAAGAAGCAAAATAATATATTCAAACACTAGCAGCGCTAAATAAACAAACTAAGGAATAAAATCCAAAGTCCTTAAATGGGTATTTCCAGGTCATGTGGTGAGTTGGTTAGACACAATCCTTTTATCCCAGGGAGGGTGTGAGGGGTCCTGGCCGTAGCACCTGATTTCCACCACCACTTTGTGCTCCCCCCCCTATTCTTAAAACTCACCAGAGAATGGTGAATCAAGATCCTTCAAGGAATTCCGCCACTAGATTCCAACATTGGACACTGGACCACTTTTCCTCTATTAGCTGTACAATCTCCTCCGTTGCCAACAAACCATGTAAGTGAACAAGAGTGGGGCGACAATAGTGTAATTCCGCCAATAACGTTTATTAAACACTAAAAACAACCAAATGTAGCCCCGCTCCCCTCAGGATGTCTACTTACAGGAAATAATAAATAGTGAAGGCATTGAGTAAAAATGTAATGTAAATTCCGCTGGATCCCTCTGTACCAAACCTTGTGCAATCTGGAGAGGGCTCCGGCGTGTATGTAGATGTCCTTATGCGACCGCGCACGACGGCTCTGACGCGTTTCGTCCTCCGACTTCCACAGAGAGCCCGTCTCTCTGTGGAAGTCGGAGGACGAAACGCGTCAGAGCCGTCGTGCGCGGTCGCATAAGGACATCTACATACACGCCGGTGCCCTCTCCAGATTGCACAAGGTTTGGTACAGAGGGATCCAGCGGAATTTACATTACATTTTTACTCAATGCCTTCACTATTTATTATTTCCTGTAAGTAGACATCCTGAGGGGAGCGGGGCTACATTTGGTTGTTTTTAGTGTTTAATAAACGTTATTGGCGGAATTACACTATTGTCGCCCCACTCTTGTTCACTTACATGGTTTGTTGGCAACGGAGGAGATTGTACAGCTAATAGAGGAAAAGTGGTCCAGTGTCCAATGTTGGAATCTAGTGGCGGAATTCCTTGAAGGATCTTGATTCACCATTCTCTGGTGAGTTTTAAGAATAGGGGGGGGAGCACAAAGTGGTGGTGGAAATCAGGTGCTACGGCCAGGACCCCTCACACCCTCCCTGGGATAAAAGGATTGTGTCTAACCAACTCACCACATGACCTGGAAATACCCATTTAAGGACTTTGGATTTTATTCCTTAGTTTGTTTATTTAGCGCTGCTAGTGTTTGAATATATTATTTTGCTTCTTAATATTATCGGACACCTTTTTGTAGTTGATCTTATCCTTTATAGCAGCTGCTTTGACGTCAAGTCGTTATTATTGATTTTATTCTTGTGCCTTCTTATTTATTTTAGCGCAGGGTGAGTGTATTTATAGGATTTTAATTTTCATATATTTATCACTCCTTACTATCCAATAAATTCCGTTCCACTTCATGATTGTGTCCCACTTGTTAATGATTCTTCACAAAAATGACTGTTTTATATCTTTATGTTTGAAGCCTGAAATGTGGCAAAAGGTTGCAAAGTTCAAGGGGGCCGAACACTTTTGCAAGGCACTGTATATATATATATATATATATATATATATATATATATTATTGTGCAAAAGTTTTAGGCAGGATATATATATATATATATATATAATATATTTTAATAGTTCTTTTTTTTCAATTTACTAAGTGCAAAGTGAACGAACAGAAGAAAAATTGAAATCAAATCAAAATGACAATCAATATGTGACCACCCTTTGGCTTAAAACCAGCATCAATTCTTCTAGATACACTTACACACATATTTTGAAGGAACTCGGCAGGTAGGTTGTTCCAAACATCTTGGAGAACTAGCCACAGGTTTTCTGTGGATGTAGGCTGCCTCAAATCCTTCTATCTTTTCATGTAATCCCAGACAGACTAAATGATGTTGAGATCAGGGCTCTGTGGGGACCAAACCATTACTTCCAGGACTCCTTGTTCTTCCTTACACTGAAGATAGTTCTTAATGACAGTGGCTACATGTTTGGGGTCATTGTCCTGCTGCAGAAACAAATTTGATGCCGAGCGCACTCCTCCCTGATGGTTTGGCATGATGGATAAGCATCTGCCTTTATTTCTCAGCATTGAGGACACCTAAAATTTTGACTAAATCTCCAACTCCATTTGCAGTAATGCAGCCCCAAACATGCACGGAATCTCCACCATGCTCCATACCTGCAGACATTCATTATTGTACCGCTCTCCAGCCCTTCACAAACAAACTGCCTCCCGCTACAGCCAAATATTCCACAATTTGGCTCATCAGTCCAGAACATCTGCTGCTATTTTTCTGCACCCCAATTCATATGTTTTCATGTGTAGGATGTGGAAACAAGGCTAAGAGACTCAGCTAAGTATGAAAACATAGAAACTGGGGTGCAGAAAAATGGCAGCAGTTGCTCCAAACATGAAAAGGGTGGTCATGATATATATTGATTTGATTTGGATTTCTCTTCTGTTCATGTAATTTACATTTTGTTAACCACTTGCCGACTGCCGCCCGATTATATACGGCAGCAGTCAGCCCCTCACAGGCAAAGTGACGTATGGGTACGTCACTAGCCTGTGAGGCTCTAGGGAGCGCGTGCGCGCTGCCGGGGGCACGCTCCCGCTCGCTCACGGACCCCCCCCCCCGCGCGCGAGTGAGCAGCAGACCCGATGTCCGCCGCTCACTTGCGATCCTCCGGTACAGCGGGAGAAAGGCAGGCGGCTAGTGTAAACAAAGCCGCCTGTCATTCTCCCTTGTGTAACAGCAGAGATCATACGATCCTGCTATGTAGGTCCGTAGATCTCTGCTGTTACACACACAGCCACATCCAATCACAGTTATAATCACGCCCCTAGGGACACACTTAACCCCTCCTTCTCAAATAAAGCTAACCCCTTCACTCCCAGTGTCATTTTTACAGTAACAGTGCATATGTATAGCACTGATTACTGCAGTAATGTCACTGGTACCCCCAAAAGTGTAAAAAATGTCAGTCAAGGGTCCGATCTGTCCGCCGAAATGTCGCAGTTCCGCAAAAAAAATCGCAGATCGCCGCCATTACTCGTTAAAAAAAAAACAATAAAGATTACAAAAATCTTTCCCTTAGTTAGAAACTTTTGCGCAAACCAATCAAAATACGCTTTTTGCGATTTTTTTTACCAAACATATGGTAAAAAATAAAAATGGCCTAAAATGTTAAAAAATTTTGATTTTTACATTTTTTGGGGGGAATTTCATATAAAAAAAATGCGAAAAATATTATTTTTGCAAAATTGTCGCTTTTTTTTTTGGTTATAGCGCATGATCAAAAAATCGCACAGGTGATCAAATACCACCAAAAGAAAGCTCTGTTTGTGGGGAAAAAAAGGACGTCAATTTCATTTGGGTACAGCGTCGCACGACCGCGCAATTGTCCGTTAACCACTTAAGCCCCGGAAGATTTTACCCCCTTCCTGACCAGGGGGTATTTTGCGATTCGGCACTGCGTGACTTTAACGGACAATTGCGCGGTCATGCAACGCTGTATCTAAACGAATTTGGCGTCCTTTTTTTCCCACAAACAGAGCTTTCTTTTGGTGGTATTTGATCACCTGCGCAATTTTTTGATCATGCGCTATAAACAAAAAAAGAGCGTAAATTTTGCAAAAATAGCAATATTTTTCACATTTTTTTATATGAAATTCCCCCCCAAAAAAATGTAAAAATCAAAATGTTTTAACATTTTCGGGCCAATTTGTTTTATGTTACATATGTTTGGTAAAAAAAATCGCAAAAAGAGTATTTTGATTGGTTTGCGCAAAAGTTATCGCGTTTACTAACAAAGGGAAAATTTTTTGTCATTTTTGTTGTTTTTTTTTAACGCGTAATGGCGGCGATCTGCGATTTTTTTTGCGGTACTGCGACATTGCGGCGGACAGATCGGACCCTTGACTGACATTTTTGCCACTTTTGGGGTTACCAGTGACATTTCTACAGTAATCAGTGCTATACATATGCACTGTTACTGTAAAAATACACTGGCAGTGAAGGGGTTAACTTTTTTTGAAAGGGAGGGGCTATGTGTGTCCCTAGGGGCGTGCTTTCTACTGTGATTGGCTGTGGCTTCAGATGTATGAACAGTGATCAACGGTTCTACATAGAACCGTATGATCATCCTTCATACACAGGGGAGAATGACAGGCAGCTTGTTTACACAAGCCGCCTGACTTTCTCCCTCTCCCCCGACGATCGCAGGGTGACCGGCGACGCGCGGGGGGGGGGGGGGGTGCGTGACCGCGCAGGAGTGGGAGCGCGCCTCCGGCGGCGCGCGCTCGCTCCCTAGACCCTCACATGCTAGCGACGTAGACCTACGTCGCTTTGCCTGTGAGGGGCTGACTGCCGACGTAGATCTGCGTTAGGCAGTCGGCAAGTGGTTAAAATCACGCAGTGCCGAATCGCAAAATAGGCCCTGGTCAGGAAGGGGGTAAAATCTTCCGGGGCTTAAGTGGTTAATTGATAAAAATAAACTATTAACACTTCTATTTCTGAAAGCATTCTTCATTTACACCAGTTTTAGGCAGGAGTGAAGAAATGCTGTAAATGAAGATTTCTTTCAGAAATAGAAGTTTTAATAGTTCTGATAGTTAAGATTTTAGCATATACATATATATATATATATATATATATATATATATATATATATATATATATATATATATATATATATATATATGTATATGTATATATATATATATATATATTCTGAAATCTTAACAACCAGAAGTATTTGCGGCAGTGGTGGTTAGGATCTTGTAGCCATAAAGGACTTTTATTTTAGCCAAAAGTTTAATAAAATAAATGAAAAGAGTGAAAAAAAATTAGTAAAAGCACCCCTGCCCATACACGCAGACGCCAATGCAAGCATACATCCTGCACAACTAAGCAAACCTGTAAAGTCTTTTAAAGCGGCGTCTATGAAATATTTTACGTACTGTAGTTTGTCGCCATTTCCTGGGTGCACACAATTTTGAGTCTTGACATGTTTGGTATCTATTTACTAAATGTGGCCTCATCTTTTGTATTTCACCAAAAAATGTGTATTATTTCATGTTTGTTTGAAATAACATTCATTGCAGTGTATTTTTTTCCTGAAATTTTGCATTTGATAAACTGCTGCGCTAATATCGCGTACATAAAAACATTTTTTTTTTTTCCGGGGGCCTCTGCTTTCACATGCTGATAAAAAAATATATTTTTCAACTACTGCACGTAATTGGGTATTCCAAGTGAACACAGCTTCCCCTTATATATTAAGATAAGAGAACTGTTTCTTCTACTTAAGTAATTTAGTCTCAATGTAAGGCAGTTTTTTATTCAACTATTCTTCCAAAGCTTATTTCAGTCATTTCATATCACCTTTTGTAAAATTGGTTAGATTTTGCTGCCATCTTTTGGCAGATATGGGAACTGCAGAATCATTTTGTTTTGTTTTGCAGGTTCAATGCCCCCTAATCAATTTGAGTTAGACAAATTGTTTAATTAGAAAATATAAAATAATTATTTAAAAGAAAAAAGAAAGAAAACATGGAAATTGCTTCTTATCTGTTTATGGATGGACTGTGTTGTAGACAATAAACAACAGATGCTTTCATACCCACATCACATGTCACTCTCAGACAGAAACATGCCTTTCCCAAAATATGGAACAAACCAGCGGCAAAGTCTGGAGCACAATGCACAGCCATTGCAGTTTGTTGCTGTCACTAATCTTTTTAAGATTTAAAGTTGAGGTTTAATCTGTCCATAGTTCAACTTCCCTGGTTCCTTCCTCCTCATTAATATATTAATGATAAAAATAAAAAAATAAGACAATTCCCATTATATATTTTTCACTGGGACTCTGTGCTTCTCTAAGCAATGCAGGCATATCATGGCTGGTGGGAAGGGCTGGCAGGGGGCTGTACAAAGCTACCTTAGTACTGCTCTCAGGAGCCCCGATGCAGTGGATAGGCTCTTGGGAGAAGTTATGCAAATATCAAAATGCTTTGATGGGTGGATGTCAATTGAGAGGTCTGTGCATTCCTAGGCAGATTGTATTTGCATGCAGGCCACCCTGAGTAACACCCACCTGTAATGCTGAGACCACCCTGAGTAACACCCACCTGTAATGCTGAGACCACCCTGAGTAACACCCACCTGTAATGCTGAGACCACCCTGAGTAACACCCACCAGTAATGCTAAGACCACCCTGAGTAACACCTACCTGTAATGCTAAGACCACCCTGAGTAACACCCACCTGTAATGCTAAGACCACCCTGACTAACACCTACCTGTAATGCTAAGACCACCCTGAGTAACACCCACCTGTAATGCTGAGACCACCCTGAGTAACACCCACCTGTAATGCTGAGACCACCCTGAGTAACACCTTCCTGTAATGCTAAGACCACCCTGACTAACACCCACCTGTAATGCTGAGACCACCCTGACTAACACCCACCTGTAATGCTGAGACCACCCTGAGTAACACCCACCTGTAATGCTAAGACCACTCTGAGTAACACCCACCTGTAATGCTGAGACCACCCTGAGTAACACCCACCTGTAATGCTGAGACCACCCTGACTAACACCCACCTGTAATGCTGAGACCACCCTGAGTAACACCCACCTGTAATGCTGAGACCACTCTGAGTAACACCCATCTGTAATGCTGAGACCACCCTGAGTAACACCCACCTGTAATACTAAGACCACTCTAAATAACACCCACCTGTAATGCTAAGACCACCCAGAGTAACACCCATCTGTAATGCTGAGACCACCCTGAGTAACACTCACCTGTAATGCTAAGACCACCCTGAGTAACACCCACCTGTAATGCTGAGACCACTCTGAGTAACACCCATCTGTAATGCTGAGACCACCCTGAGTAACACTCACCTGTAATGCTAAGACCACCCAGAGTAACACCTACCTGTAATGCTAAGACCACCCTGAGTAACACCTACCCGTAATGCTAAGACCACCCTGAGTAACACCTACCCGTAATGCTAAGACCACCCTGAGTAACACCTACCCGTAATGCTAAGACCACCCTGAGTAACACCTACCCGTAATGCTAAGACCAAACTGAGTAACACCCACCTGTAATGCTAAGACCACCCTGAGTAACACCCACCTATAATGCTGAGCCCACCCTGAGTAACCATTCTGAGCCTCCATGAATAGAATAACTGAAATCAAGTGAATAAAAGGGGCAGGCACAGTCAGGAGGAAAATGCTAGATGATACTGGGCTGAAAACAAGACACAACGTTGCTACCTTTTTCTCAGTCTAATCAAGCTGGGTGTGTTCATTGGTGCTTGAGCTATTGGCCACTGTAAGCCTTGTAGAATATGGATTTTGAAGAAATGCCAACACTTTGGTAGAATCCACAAGCAGATATTTTATTTAATAAAGGCAAACACATAAAATTCACACAAAGGGCAAATGTGTTTTGAGCATTAGGCCTTATTCATGGCCGATTAGGGCCTAATGGCCGAAACGCGTTTGCCCTCTGTGAATTTTATGCATTGTTCTATTTATTAAAGGCTATCTGCTTGTGGATTCTACTGAAGTGACTGCATTTTTTGAAGATGATGCTGGTCATCCTCCAGCCAGAAAATGAAATGGGCTGCATCTGAGCACTTCCTGTTATGGGGTGACAACTGTCTCCCCTCTGTGCTATTACTATACTGTGTACACCGGAAGTATCTGTTTGGATTTTATTTATTTATTGCCCCCTCAGCCACTTGCAATTCCACCCACCTTTCAAGAAAAAAACATATCCATCACATAAAGATATTTTATTTATTATTATTTGCTGGCTTACATACAATATTAATAAAATGTGCCAAAATAGTGGGCAGCCCGCCGCCCTTCTAAAGCTTTGCAGCATGAGGTCACAGCCTAGGTGGGGGATCCGCTGATCACCCTTTATATTTAAAGAGGCTGTATAGGCAAGAATTTAAAAAAAAAAAAAAGCACAAGTAGATTGCTAAGGGTTAAGCTCGTGGACAGTGTGCAGTTTACTCATTAGTACCTCTTTTATTTGGTTAAAGTGGTTGTAAACCTCAGACATGAAATATGAACAAAGCATATCCCTCTATAATGTGTCCTTGTTTCAATTAGGAGCACTAAGTGTCGTTTCTGTCTGCTGCTTTGTTCCTCTGCATGAGTCACTTCTGACAACTTTTCCTAACACCAAGAGGAAAAAAATTGACAGGGGAGGGATCTCCAGCACACAGACTGTGATTGACAGCCTCAGTTCTGTTCCTGTGTACTGTGTAAAGGGCGAGTCCCTTCCCTCTAATCAGATCTCCTCACTGAGCTCTGCAGTGTGTAAATTCAGCTCTCCGCCCCTTGAAAGTTCTGACAAGCTCTATAAATTATGCACTTTGAACGGCTATAGAGAGAACAGAGTTGCAGATAATTGGGTACAACTTATGTAAGAAAATGTGTTTATTCTCTGTATATTAACTGAGGCCAGTCACTTTACTGATTATATGCAAGAATTTACAACCACTTTAACTCTGGGCTCCCAATTCCTAATTCGATCCCGTCTATAATTTTTTAAAATATTTTTAGGCTGGTCATGTGACCTGCAGGGTACTCTTTGGATTTTCTCCAAAGGTGGGAGGTCTTTGGTGATGCAGAAACTTGCATTGACCGGAGGACTCCAGGGCCAGTATCTGCCCCATTACACAGGGTGTCATGTTGGCGCCCCCTCTGGCTACAGGTCCATGATGCCCTGCGCTCACTGGATGTCCTCTGGGTGTCATTCAACCAGAAGACTGAGGACATCTAGAGGCAGAAAGAAGTTAGTGCAGGGTACAGCTCCATAGAGGAGAAAAGAATTGTAAAAATAGCTGCTTTTTTGTTTGAAAAGGCATCCAGGGGAACCTATTTTTAAAAAGCCATTTTTCCCAAAGTTTAGACTTTAGGCATCTCCTCATACCCCTTTCTCACCAGTATTCTGGCCTTTGGCAACAATAGGCTGCAATTCATTGAGCCAGTAGGAGTATGTCGATGAGGATCTCTAACTTTTCTGGCCTTCATACTTATCTGATAAGCGATCCATGTTGTATCTAATTTCAGACAATAGAGCAGCAGCAGCCAGGTATTCAGGAGCCGATCACTTGAATGGGTTGCGCTTGGTGGCGGTACTGCCTGCGAACGTGACTTGTATAAAATTTGCCATGGCAGTGGGTACTAGCATGGCCACCAACCATGTTAACCTGAGGCTGGGTGGTCAGAGGTGGTTAAAATGCAGCTCAACTGCCTATTTTTACCGCCCCCTGGCCACCTGTGTAAGCGAGGCCTTAGGGTTTCTGTAGGCATTATGCTAGCAATCAGGTTCAACCCTGTAAAAAATATTTTGCAACATTGATTAAAAAATGGCGTATGAGAAGTTCACAAACCAATGAGATGATTACTGAGGATGGGGATGAGCACATATTATAAGACCACACTAGCCCAGCATGTAGTTGTGCACATCACCATCAAAGTTGAGTCCTAATCTTGATATTTTGTTCCCGAAATCACATGATGAGGAAGCCAAATTGTTCAAATCCTCATTGCTTTCATCCATAAGGCCATTAATACATTTCTACTCATTAATCTGTAAAACTAGGTAAAGACAAATATCTCAAGGCTCGTCTTCATACTGCTTCTCTGTGGCCGTACCAAAATCTTCCAAGACGGACTGCAGGTACTCAAAGGTTGGCCTCTCCTCCAGCTTCTCTCGCCAACATTTCAGCATGATCTCATAAAGTTCTGTGGAGCAGTTCTCCGGGCAGGGCATGCGGTAACCTTGATCTAGGAGCTGTATGACTTCTGGGTTGGACATACCTGAGGAAAGAAAGAAAATGAGTGAGGAATCTCAATGAAGAACCTGAGCAGATGTAGAAGCATTAGCATCCCTATGGCTTTTGGCAGCCTAAAATTTTTCCTTTAATGATGATGGCAAGGTTAAAAAATGTGGGCTTGGCTAGGTAGAACAGTTATTGACATTTCCTCAAAAATTGGAAGACACTTTGGGGGGGAAAAAATTGTGGTGCTCCCTGAGAGCTGGAACATTCTGTTGGCCAAAATGGGGGGACTTTCTTACATAAAGAGCGACACTTGGCAAATATGCCAGGCCAACTGTATATATCATGTGGAGGACAAAAGAAAACAAAATGATAGCGCGGCATACAATGTTTAGAAACTGCCGATGCTCAGAAACTGACATATGCCATACGTTGGTGGCAGCGTCGTATGGCATACTTCAGGAGCAGCGGAAAGTTTTTACACACACAGAGTGTGTAAATCTGAGCAGCTGAGTGTTGACCGTCAGGTGGAAAGGAATTGGGTGACTGTACAGCTGCCTAATCGATTCCACACACCTATGGTACGTTCACACCTCCCTGGGCTCCGCTGTTCCACCTGCTGACGCGGGACCAGAATGGCAGTGCTGCTGGCTAGAGGGGAGGGAGACCAAGAAACCGTGTAGGCAGGTAGTGGTTAATGCTGCCAAAGCCAAGAGGCAAAAAGTTAACTTGTTCTTTTCTTGGTTGGTTTTCTGCTGGGCTCTGCCCCCTCCATGTGCTCATAAATTTGGGAAGGAGGCTCTGCCTGAGTGAGTTCAAGCCATGTGGGAAAAAGGAAAGGCTGTCAACTGAAGATGTAATCCGTTCAGCCAAGCAACCATCCGGGGGAGAGGAACCTGTATGGGAAACTGCTGAGGGGCTGCTGAGCCATTCAGGTTCAGGAAAAAATAAATTCAGGGGCATAAAAGAGAGAGAATCTGTCACAACAATGTAGAATTAAATAGGGGGTGTTTGGTCCCCTATGTGATAAAAAAAAAAAAAGTTTTAGTAAAAAAGAGGAAAAGTTACACCCAGGCACTTTAAAACCCTATAAAACTGAGCTGCTGAGTCACTAATGAGAGGGAGAGCTGACATTCTTAAAGAGGTTGTAAACTCCGCTAAAATTTTTTTATTTTTTTTACACCCTGAAAGATAAACACATAATAATTATGAAATACTTACCTTACTTACCTAGCCCCCATCGTGCCGTCCGCTCACCTCTACTGGACATGTCGCCCGTCTTCCGGGATCGCGGCATCCGGCCATCTGATTGGCCAGAGCCGCGGTGACGTCACTCCCGCGCACGCGCGCGGGAGCCGACAGTCACGGCACGGGTCTCTGAAGAAACGGCACCAGCGGCCGTTCCTTCAGAGCGCATGCGCCAGTGACGTCACTGGATGCATGTAAGGTAAATATCTCCTAAACGGTACATGTTTAGGAGATATTTACAGTACCTATAGGTAAGCCTTATTATAGGCTTACCTATAGGTAAAAGTGTCAGAGGAGGGTTTACTTCCTCTTTAATCACTGCTGTGAGGGAGGAACATAGGGAGATGAGCTGGAGAGAAAATAATTTGAACAATGCATGTGCGTTGTGTTGTGCTGCAGTGCGGGTGCTTTGTCCAGTCCTCTAACAGTGTGCTGGGGTGCCATCCAGAATTAATGTTCTGCGTGGTAACGTATGGTAACATTTGGGTTTACTGCACAGTAATGCAATACAAATTTTTTTAATACTAACATATTGCGTGGCTCTGTGGATATCTCAGGGACCATACTTGAGCCACCCCTATATTTACTAAGTTGACCACTACTGCTCGAGGGTGTTGGAGACAGCTTTAGAAACAGGACTTACCCTTTAAGTCAGATGATAATCCCTTACCACCCCTTGCAAAAAGTATGGAATTACAACTCTTGGAAAATATTAATTCAATTGTTTAATTGTGTAGAAAAAAAACGAATCACAGACATGTCTCAAAACTATTTCAGCCTTCTGGCTTTAAGGAACACTTAAAAAAAAAAAAAAGAAGGAGAACTGTAGTCACCTGCAACTGTTTTTGCAGAGAAAAGAAATATAAAATCACTAAAATCTGTAAATAAATATAGAAATATAAAATCACTAAATTCTGTAATAAATAAACATTACAGTACACCACTGGTACTTTGTAGCACCACTTCTGGCTTTTATAACAGCTTGAATTCTCTGAGACATGGATTTATCTATCCACAAACTATATTCTTCATCAATCCAATTTTTTCTTATTACAGTTGCCAGATCAGCTTTTCAGGTTGGAGCTTTGTCATGGACCATTTTCTTAAATTTCCACCATAAATTTTCAATTAGATTGAGGCTCGGACTATTTGCAGACTAGGGATGATCGAACGGTTCGGGTCGACCATCGGTTCGACCCGAACATTGGGTGTTCGAGGTTCGGCCGAATTTAGAACATTTTGCCCAAAAAGTTCGGAATTCGGCAACCAGAACCGACCAAAATGCAATAGTTCAGGAAATGGACTTTAAAAGCCCGTGATTGGACCAGAACCATTAGCAAAAGCCAATTGAGGGGGCAGGAGAATGCTGGGAATGTGATTGGAGTGACTAGGGGGTCCATAGTCCAATCATTAGTGAATACGCCCCCCAGTATATAAGATTGCCCCCGCCAAATTCCTAGCATTGTAATACAGGACATGGAAGAGAGTGGAAGCAGTTCTGTTAATTTTACTTTAAAAGTGTCATTTAGCAATTATTAGTGTGAGGAAAGGGATAGCTAGTGTAGTTAGAGTGCTCCTTTACACTTTAGTTAGCTTCAAAAATTTAGTTTCTGTAGGGAAAGTGTGAAGTGTCAGGGTGACCGTAATGTAGTGTAGGGTTAACTGACTGCTATGGCAGGGTGACCAAACCCTTCCATATCAGGGTGACCGTAATGTAGTGTAGGGTGAACTGACAGTGACTGCTATGGCAGGGTGACCAAACCCTTCCATATCAGGGTGACCGCTATAGAGAAAAGCTAGTTTCTCTCAAGTCACTTTCGCTGCAGTAATATGGCTTCGCCCCTGTCAGCTTGCTTTTTGGCTGCAGGCGTCTATAGGGATTTTTTGAGCACATGTTTGGAGTCAGGCATGACATCTGAACATGTGTATAGGGGGTATATATACACACCCATGTATGTATATATACACCTGCACATATATAGGTGTGAAAGGAGCAGAAAAAACGACCTGCGCTAATGAAATAATTAACACCAATATAGTTACGCTCCTATCACACCTATATATGTCTAAGTGTATAATACATATAAGTATGTGTGTATATACACCCGTATACACAAGTTCAGATGGTTTGCCTGCCTCCAAAGAACCCCAAAAAATGCCCAAAAAAACGCTAGCGTCAAAAAAAAAAAACCGCCCAGGTGTGTTGTTGCAGGAATTTTTTTGGGGTTTTTGGAGGCAGGCAAAACATCTGAACTTGTGTACACACACATACTTATATGTATTTTACACTTAGACATATATAGGTGTTATAGGAGAATAACCATATTAGTGTAAATGATTTCATTAGCGCAAGCATATATTTCTGCTACTATAACACCTATATATGTCGAGGTGTATATATACATATAAGTATGTGTGTATATATACCCTGTATACACAAGTTCAGATGTTTTGCCTGCCTCCAAAGAACCCAAAAAAATGCCCAAAAAAAACACTAGCGTCAAAAAAAAAAAAAAACGCCCAGGTGTGTTGTTGCAGGCATTTTTTGGGGGTTTTTGGAGGCAGGCAAAACATCTGAACTTGTGTATACGGGTATATATACACACATACTTATATGTATTTACACACCTAGACATATATAGGTGTGATAGTAGCAGAAATATATGCTTGCGCTAATGAAATCATTTACACTAATATGGTTATGCTCCTATAACACCTATATATGTCTAAGTGTAAAATACATATAAGTATGTGTGTGTACACAAGTTCAGATGTTTTGCCTGCCTCCAAAAACACCCAAAAAATGCCTGCAACAACACACCTGGGCGTTTTGTTTTTTTTTTGACGCTAGCGTTTTATATATACCACTATACACAAGTTCAGATGTTTTTCCTGCCTCCAAAGAACCCAAAAAATGCCCAAAAAAACGCTTGCTACTAAACCGGCAAGGTGTGAAAATCGAGAAACCACTAACCTGTTCTATAAGTGACCTAATACAATATTTTTTTTTTATGGTTCTGTACATGCTACAGAGCTGAAACTTCACAGGTACACTTTTTAGACCCCCCAGATACTAAATTCAAATTTTTTTTTTTTTTTTTCAATAATTGGCTCTCTATCAAAAATGACAATTTATAAGAACTTTTTTTGTGTGATTAATAGTCCCTGGGGTATGACCCAGAGCCCTAGGCACTTTTTAGGGGCATTTATTGGGTTTTAGGGCTTCAAAATTGTGTTTTTTGATTACCGAAGTTCGGGTCCCATTGATTTCAATGGGGTTCTGAAATCCAGGCCGAACTTTCGGGAAGTTCGGATGTTCTGGCCGAACCGAACTTTTGAAAAGTTCAATCGTCCCTATTGCAGACCATGCCATGGACATTATATGTTTTTCTTGAAGGAAACCTTTTACAGATTTCGCCCTATGGCAAGATGCATTATCATCCTGAAAAATGATGTCATCATCACCAAACATCCTTTTATTTGATGGAATAAGAAAAGTGTCCAAAATCTTATGCATTTATTGAAGAATGAATGACAGTCATCTCCCCCGTATCTTTACCTGACATACAACCCCATACCATCAATGATTGAGGAAACTTTCATCTCCCCGTACCTTTACCTGACATACAACCCCATGTCATCAATGATTGAGGAAACTTGCATTTTTTTTTTCTGTCTTCATATATTTCATTGGAACGACACCAAACAAAAGTTGCAGCATCATCACCCTGCCCAATGCAGATTCGGGATTAATCACTGAATATCACTTCCATCCAGTCATCCACAACCCATGATTGCTTTTCTTTAGCCCATTGTAATCTTGTTTTGCTTTTTTTGGTTTTCGTTTCGCATCTCTGTGTTTTCCTTTAGGCGATATCTTACAGTTCAGTCACAGACATGGATTCCAGTTTCTGACCATTTGTTTTGTTGTGCATTTTCTGTTTTTAAGGCATATTTTTCTATCTTGACGCTTTAATGTCTTCCCTGGTATACCGGTACTCTTCCCTTAACAATCTTCCCATTTGATTTGTACTTGTCCAGATTTTAGACACAGCTGACTGGGGACAACCAACATCTTCTGCAACATTCTGTGATGATTTACCTTCTTGAAGAAGTTTTAAAATCCTCTCCTTTGTTTCAGCTGACATCTCTCGCGTTGGCACCATGATTCATGCCAATACGGTTGCTGTGACAGCTCACCAAGGTGTGCAAGCACCCTTTTTTAACTGCAGACTAATTAGCAGATGTAATCTGATGCAGATGTTTGTTTTAGAACTGCAAAATACATGGCGATTCCATATTTTTCTCAGAATTGAGGGATTCCATATTTCTTTCCTCTGCTTGATCTGCAAAAACAGTTACGATTGACTACAGTTTTCTTTCTTTTTTTCTTTTTTTTTTTAAGTGTTTCGTGAAGCCAGAAGGTTGGAATGTTACATGAAAAAAGTTTTGAGGCATGCCTGTGATTAGTTTTTTTTCTACACAATTATCAATTGAATGAACATTTTCCAGTGGTGATTCCATACTTTTTGCCAGGAGTTATAGTAACACGGGAAACCACAATCAGATTGGCACAGAGAGGAGATCATTTTTTAATCAATGTATTAGCAACCGCTAAGACTGCATTCACAACTGAGTTGCGCAACGCTATTTTTGGCGCCTTTTTTGGCACGTTTGTCGCACGACAGTATAGGGCAGCCCATTCACTTGACTTGGCTTCCCCATGCATTTTGGGTAGAGTGTTGGTTTTTTTGCGGAACTTGTTGCGCAACAAAACACGGGACTGCTACCTGTGTTTGGGGTGCCACACCACAAGCATGACGTGTGTTTTCATGCATTTATTGCCAAAAGCACAGACAGAATTGCGCATTTCTGGCCATGTTCTCGGAATGTTTAAGTGTGAATGCAGCCTTTAGTTTTTCCAGCTCTCAGGCAGGACTGCTTAATGGTGGCCACACCATCAATTCCATTAGATGATCGATGTGCATTTTAATCAAAACAATCAAATCCTTGAACGATCAGTTTGCCATATCTTCCATTCTGATCGATAGACTCAATTTCAATCAGGATTCGATCAGTCAGGCTAGATTATCAATCACTTTGCAACAATTGGCAGCACTGAGATACATAGTTCATGAATACAATGGCATTTTGATCAATCAGATTATGAGATTACATGAAAAAAACAGAGATTTGATCAATAACTTACAATTGTAAGTTATGATTGTATCTTAGTCAATGATCAAGATCCACCTATAGATTCATTTCTCCTACTGGGAAAGATCGATCAGGAAAGAAATCAATCATTTATCCAAGCGCGCGTAACCACCATAAGAGGTTTTTACTTAACCACTTCTGGACCGGAAGATTTTCCCCCTTAATGACCAAGCCATTTTTTGCGATTCGGCACTGCACTATTTTAACAGACAATTGCACGATTGAGCGATGCTGTACCCAAAAAAAATGTATGTTCTTTTTTTTCACACAAATAAAGCTTTCTTTTGGTGATATTTGATCACCTGTGCGATTTTTTTTTTTTTTGCGCTATAAACATAAAAAGAACCACATTTCTGAAAAAAAAACAATATTTTTTACTTTCTGCTTTATAACATTTCCCCCAAAAAATGTAAAAATCTAAATTTTTAATCATTTTAGGCCAATTTGTATTCTGCTACATAGTTTTGATTAATAAAAATCCCAATAAGTGTATTTTGATTGGTTTGCGCAAAATGTATCACGTCTACAAACTAGGGGAAAGATTTATGTCATGTTATTTATTTATTTATTTATTCATTTATTTATTTTACTAGTAATGGTGGCGATCAGCAATTTTTAGCGGTACTGCGACATTGCGGCTGACAGATCGGACACCTAACTGATATTTTTGACACTTTTGGGGGAACCAGTGACATTACTACAGTAATCAGTACTAAAAATATGCACTGTTACTGGACTAATGACATTGGTAGGGAAGGGGTTAACACCAGGGGCGATCAAAGGCTTAAATGTGTCCCTAGGGGCAGTGCCGGGAGAAGGTCATCCAGTGCTCAGGGCAAAGATGCTAAGCTGTGCCTCCCCCCCCCCTCCCTTGGGATTAGGGTCAAGGCGCCCCCCATCCCTGCAATAAACCATTGCGCCCAGGTCAACCGTCCCTCCTTCCCACCCCTTGTCCCGGCCCTGCCTAGGGGGTGCTTTCCAACTGTGTGGAACACAGGATTCCTGTGTCTATAACCAACAGAACAGTGGTCTGCCGTGTTTACAATGACAGACCGCCATTCTGTCTCCACGAGGATCGACCTTGGGTGCCCGGCCGCAATCGCAGCCGCCCGACCAGCTGATCAGCTTCCCCTGTGGCGAATTGGCGCGCGGCCCTGCTAGGGGTCCCGCAAAGTGACGTACAGTTACGTTGTTTCACAGGACAGAGCTGACGCGCCGTTGCGGGCAGTCACTAAGAGTCTAACGACCGCCCGTCTGCATTGCACTGCGGATTGGCGGCCGCTGTAGGCAAAGCGATGTACTGGAATGTCGCTGCCTACCTCCAGGTTTTGGGCATGAGGGGATGAGAAACTGAGAGATCATTACACATAGTAAGGCACATATTTAACCCCTTAATTGCCCTTAGATGTTAACCGTTTTCCAGCCAGTGTCCGTAGTACAGTGACAGTGTATATTTTAGGCACTGATTAATGGCACTATTAATGGCACTGGTGATGTCAGTGGCAGTTAGTCAATTCCCCTCAGCATCAGTTAGTGTCAGACTGGCCACCGCAATATCGCAGTCCCATTATAAGATGTTCATCGCTGCCATTAGTAGTATAAAAAAATACATTTTTTATACAAAATTTGAAGCAGAATACATTTTAGGCAAAATTATTAAGAAATTTGATTTTTTTACATTTTTTTATTGGATATATTTTATAGCAGAAAGTAAAAAAATATAGTTTGTTTTTTTTTCAAACTTTTTAGTCTTTTTTTTTTATTTATGTCACAAATAGTAAAAAAAAAACTCAATGATGATCAAATACCACCAAAAGAAAGCTCTATTATATTCCTGTGAAAAAAAAAATGATCAAAATGTATTTTGCGTACAGTGTTGCATGACCGCTAGTTAAAGTAGCACGGTATGAATAGCAAAAATAGCTGAGTGTATATCATAGTATTAGTATTTCTTATCATAGTATTGTATATCATATCATAGTATTGTATATCATAGTATACTAGTATTGTGAACAATTTTGTGCATGTGGAGAATAAGGGTCTGCAATAACTCGTGTGAGACAGTCCTCCTTCCTTCCACTAGGGGTCACTAGTGATTGGACAAACACGTGCTGCGTGTAAACTGACTGTCATTTAAAAAGTGTAAATAGTTTTGATATTGGGTGGGAAAAGTTGAAGAGATACAATTTTTTTTTACAGAATGTAAAGATTTTCATTTCATTTTCAAATATACATTTTCCTGCCTTTATCTAAAGTCAAACATTTACTAGCGGGACAAATATTCAGACTACTTACTACACAAAAGTACAGAAAATTCACACAACACATAATATAAAGCAGAAGGTTGCTCTAAAATTCATGTCACTGCTATAATTAGAAGCTAACCCTTTAAGAACACAAGGGGATGTAGCTCAGTGGTAGAGCGCATGCTTTGCATGTATGAGGCCCCGGGTTCAATCCCCGGCATCTCCATGTTTTGAAAGTTAATACTTGCTGAGCAATGGTGATCATGTTTACTCGATTCAAAATAAAACATGTAAGGATCCGAAAGATGACTGTTTGTCCCCTTATTGCTGGTGCAACCACCCTTGATGGACCGCCACATGTGCAGATGTGCCGAACTGAAATCTAAAGTTGCATGACATGTGAAATGCCATGTAGCTGTATGAGACTTGTTCCAATTAAAACTACTGAAGTCGCTGCGAGTCAAAGTCGCAGGACAGGCAAAATGACATGTAGCTCTGTGAGACTCAAAGTCGCAGAACATGTGAAATGCCATGTATCTCTGTGAGACTCACAGTCACAGGACATGTGAAATGCCATGTAGCTATATGAGAGTTGTTCCAATTGAAACTACTGATGTTGCTGCGACCCAAAGTTGCAGGACATGCGAAATGACATGTAACTCTGTGAGACCCAAAGTCGCAGGACATAAGAAATGCCATGTATCTCTATGAGAGTTGTTCCAATTGAAACTACCGATGTTGTTGTGAAGCAGTGGTGTACTGCCAGCAGATTGGGTGCAAGTCTCTGTGCCACTCATTGCTATACCATCATCCCTCTCAATGCTGGTATTTGAGAGGGCATGAGGTATAGTAGGGTTAGAGATCACAGATGAGGAGCAGGGTAGGCTTGTTTTGACTTGGTGCCTATTTCAGGGGCTGTTGCCAACGGACTGCATGGCAGGTCATCATATGCCTTGTCAAGCATGTGGTGCCCAAGCGTCTTGTGTTCTGGCCAAGCTTGATCTGCTTTAGACGGATGTTGCAAACAGCAACGCTGCGGTCTACTGCACATGTACTGAAAAAAGCCCACACTAATGAACCTTTGGGAGTCCGCGGGGAGTTTGCAGCACCCTGCACCTGTGGAGCTCTGTGCTGTGATGCAATAGGTTTGCTACTGCTATGGAGGCCCCTGGAGTACATCCTGCCTCATTGGAGTTGTGCCTCCTCCATCCTATCAGGCACCCAAGTACAGTCACTGACCTCATCATCCCCTCCCTCCTCATCAGGGGACACACAAGGGGATGTAGCTCAGTGGTAGAGTGCATGCTTTGCATGTATGAGGCCCCGGGTGCAATTCCCAGCATCTCCATGTTCTGAAAGTTGATACTTACTTGCTGAGCAATGGTAATCATGTTGATTCAAGGGAAAAAAAAAACTCATAAGCTCCTTTCACAGTTCTGTGACTTGCAAGACCCAAAGTTGCAGGACATGCAAAATGCCACAGATCTCTGTGAGACCAAAAGTCACAGGACATGCAAAATGCCATGGATTTCTCTGAGACCCAAAGTCGTAAGACATGTGAAATGCCATGTTGCTTTGTGAGACCCAATGTCATGTAGTGTATCTCTATGTATCTCTATGAGAGCCGTTCCAATTGAAACTACTGAAGTAGCTGTGACTTCAGAAAAGTTCCCTGCACTACTTTGATCCGACTTTTACATGACTTCAATGGTATAGTAGCTTGCTCCGATGGCAAAAAGCCCAGGAGGCACTCATCGCTCTAGTAGAATGCGCCTTGACTGGAAAAGGAGGAATCCAACCCTTCAGTGAATAGGCCTGTACCACCGTCTGTCTGATCCATCTGGAAATGGTTGCAGCAGACACAGCCAGTCCCTTACTAGGTCCATCCATAAGGACAAAAAGAGCATCCGATTTTCTGAAGGACGCAGTGGTCTCTAAGTAAACCCTGATAGCCCGGATCACATCAAAGGATTGTAAAGCATATTCCTTAGGATGCTGAGGTTTAGGGCAAAGGAAAGGCAGTACAATGTCTTCATTTAAATGAAAATCAGAAACCACCTTAGGAAGGAATGACTTATTAGGTCGAAGTACCACTTTATCAACGCCGCCAATTAAGATACCCTGCGGGCAGAAGTGATCGCCACCAAGAAGGCAACCATCTGAGACAAAGCAAGCAGCAAAATCTCCAGAATTTTCTCAAAAGGAGGCTTTTGAAGAACAGACAGCACCAAATTGAGATCCCATGGCTGTAACGGGGATCGCTGCGGAGGCGCGAAATAGTGCACACCTTGAATAAACGTCCGGAAAAATGGCGTGCGTGGCTAATGGGCATTGAAAATAGATAGCCAAAGCCGAAACTTGGCCTTTGATAGTACCCAAGGCCAACCGCTGTTCAACCCCTTTCTGTAGAAAAACCAAAACCCTGGCGATTGAAAACAAGCGAGGGTGTACTTTCAGCGATTCGCACCATGAAATGTATGATTTCCACGTGCGATGATAGATCTTCCAAGAAGTCAACTTCCTAGCTTTCATGAGAGTGTGGATTACAGACTCAGAGAGACCCCTATCTCTCAACGCCTGACTTTCAACGGCCATGCCATTAAAGCCATCGACTTTAAAGCAGGATGGAAGATCAGACCTTGAAACAACAGATCTTCCCTGAGAGGAAGCCTCCAAAGGGTAGCGGTGGCCAATCTTATGAGGTCTATGTACCAAGACCGACGAGGCCAGTCTGGAGCCACTAGAATGATCGGAATGTTTTCCACCTCAACCCTTTGCAGAAAATGGGGATGTAGCTCAGTGGTAGAGCGCATGCTTCGCATGTATGAGGCCCCGGGTTCAATCCCTGGCATCTCCATGTTTTGGAAGATGATGCTCACTTACTGACCAATGGTAATCATGTTGATTCAATTACAAAAAAAAGATCTCATAGGCTCCTTTCACATTTCTGCAACTTAGGATCTGACTTGTGAGACCCAAAGTTGAAGAACATGCAAAACAACAGGCAGCTCTTTAGGACCTCAAATCACAGGACATGTGAAATGCCATGAATCTCTATGAGAGTTGTTCCAATTAAAACTACTGAAGTTGCTGTGACTCACAGTCGCAGGACACATGTTATTCCATGTATCTATGTGAGCCTCAAAGTCGCAGGACATGGGAAAATGCCATGTAGCTTTCCATGATCTGCAGAATGTCACTTGGCTCGAGTCGCTGTGCGCTAATATATATTATATGATATGGATAGAAGTTGGTAAAAGTAGAAAAAAAATAGGATGGTAAAAGTTTGAGATAAATTTTGAAATTCTGAAGACATGCAATGAACATTTTCCTGCCTCTGTGAGACACAAAGTCACAGGACATGCGAAATGCCATGCAGCTCTGCATTTCGTGGCTTGTCCTTTAAATTCAGGAAATTATATATATATTTTTTTTTTTTTTTTTTTTTCCCATCACAAGGGGCTGTAGCTCAGTGGTAGAGCGCATGCTTTGCATGTATGAGGCCCCAGTTCGATCCCTGGCATCTCCATGTTTTGAAAAATGATGCTTACTTGCTGACCAATGGTAATCATGTTCATTCAATCAAAAAAAAAAAAAAAAAAATCTCATAGGCTCCTTTCACATTTCTGACTTGTGAGACCCAAAGTCGCAGGACATACGAAATGCCATGTATCTCTATGAGAGTTGTTCCAATTGAAACTACCGATGTTGCTGTGAAGCGGTGGTGTACTGACAGCAGATTGGGTGCAAGTCTCTGTGCCACTCATTGCTATACCATCATCCCTCTCAATGCTGGTATTTGAGAAGGCATGAGGTATAGTATGGTTAGAGATCACAGATGAGGAGCAGGGTAGGCTTGTTTTGACTTGCTGCCTATTTCAGGGGCTGTTGCCAACGGACTGCAGGGCAGGTCATCATATGCCTTGTCAAGCAAGTGGTGCCCAAGCGTCTGGTGTTCTGGCCAAGCTTGATCTGCTTTAGACGGATGTTGCAAACAGCAACGCTGCGGTCTACTGCACATGTGCTGAAAAAAGCCCACACTAATGAACCTTTGGGAGTCCGCGGGGAGTTTGCAGCACCCTGCACCTGTGGAGCTCTGTGCTGTGACGCAATAGGTTTGCTACTGCTATGGAGGCCCCTGGAGTACATCCTGCCTCATTGGAGTTGTGCCTCCTCCTCCTCCTCATCCGCCTCCTCCTCATCTGCCTCCTCCATCCTATCAGGCACCCAAGTACAGTCACTGACCTCATCATCCCCTCCCCCCTCGTTAGATAGATAGATAGCCAAAGCCGAAACTTGGCCTTTGATAGTACCCAAGGCCAACCGCTGTTCAACCCCTTTCTGTAGAAAAACCAAAACCCTGGCGATTGAAAACAAGCAAGGGTGTACTTTCAGCAATTCGCACCATGAAATGTATGATTTCCACGTGCGATGATAGCTCTTTCAAGAAGTCAACTTCCTAGCTTTCAAGAGAGTGTGGTTTACAGACTCAGAGAGACCCCTATCTCTCAAAGCCTGACTTTCAACGGCCATGCCATTAAAGCCATCGACTTTAAAGCAGGATGGAAGATCAGACCTTGAAACAACAGATCTTCCCTGAGAGGAAGTCTCCAAGGGGTACCGGTGGCCAATGTTATGAGGTCTATGTACCAAGACCGACGAGGCCAGTCTGGAGTCACCAGAATGATCGGAATGTTTTCCACCTCAACCATTTGCAGAAAATGGGGATGTAGCTCAGTGGTAGAGCGCATGCTTCGCATGTATGAGGCCCCGGGTTCAATCCCCGGCATCTCCATGTTTTGAAAAATGATGCTTACGTGCTGACCAATGGCCACGGCCTATTGATGCATGTCCAGCATGTCACTGACACTATGATCTAATAGTTCAGGTGACTCCTCCGTGCATGATGGTGGTGCGACAGAAGGCAAAATGCCATGGATTTCTCCGAGTCCCAAAGTCGTAAGACATGTGAAATGCCATGTTGCTTTGTGAGACCCAATGTCATGTACTTTATCTCTTTGAGAGCCGTTCCAATTGAAACTACTGAAGTAGCTGTGACTTCAGAAAAGGTCCCTGCACTACTTTGATCTGACTTTTACACGACTTCAATGGCATGTCCTGCGACCAAAAGTCGTAGGACATGCAAAATGCCATGGATTTCTGTGAGACCAAAAGTCGCAGGACATGCGAAACGCTATGCAGCTCTCTGAGACCCAAAGTCGTAAGACACGTGAAATGCCATGTTGCTTTGTGAGACCCAATGTCATGTAGTGTATCTCTATGTATCTCTATAAAAGCCGTTCCAATTGAAACTACTGAAGTAGCTGTGACTTCAGAAAAGGTCCCTGCACTACTTTGATCCGACTTTTACATGACTTCAATGGTATAGTAGCTTGCCCCGATAGCAAAAAGCCCAGGAGGCACTCAGCGTTCTAGTAGAATGCGCCTTGACTGGAAAAGGAGGAATCTGACCCTTCAGTGAATAGGCCTGTACCACCGTCTGTCTGATCCATCTGGAAATGGTTGCAGCAGACACAGCCAGTCCCTTACTAGGTCCATCCATAAGGACAAAAGAGCATCCGATTTTCTGAAGGATGCAGTGGTCTCTAAGTAAACCCTGATAGCCCGGATCACATCAAAAGATTGTAAAGCATATTCCTTAGGATGCTGAGGTTTAGGGCAAAGGAAAGGCAGTACAATATCTTTATTTAAATGAAAATCAGAAACCCCCTTAGGAAGGAATGACTGATTAGGTCGAAGTGGCACTTTATCAACGCTGCCAATTCAGATACCCTGCGGGCAGAAGTGATCGCCACCAAGAAGGCAACCATCTGAGACAAAGCAAGCAGCGAAATCTCCTGAATTTTCTCAAAAGGAGGCTTTTGAAGAACAGACAGCACCAAATTGAGATCCCATGGCTGTAACGGGGATCGCTGCGGAGGCGCAAAATAGTGCACACCTTGAATAAACGTCTGGAAAAAAGGGCGTGCATGGCTAATGGGCGTTGAAAATAGATAGCCAAAGCCGAAACTTGGCCTTTGATAGTACCCAAGGCCAACCGCTGTTCAACCCCTTTCTGTAGAAAAACCAAAACCCTGGCGATTGAAAACAAGCGAGGGTGTACTTTCAGCGATTCGCACCATGAAATGTATGATTTCCACGTGCGATGATAGATCTTTCAAGAAGTCAACTTCCTAGCTTTCAAGAGAGTGTGGATTACAGACTCAGAGAGACCCCTATCTCTCAATGCCTGACTTTCAACTGCCATGCCGTTAAAGCCATAGACTTTAAAGCAGGATGGAAAATCAGACCTTGAAACAACAGATCTTCCCTGAGAGGAAGCCTCCAAGGGGTACCGGTGGCCAATCCTATGAGTTCTATGTACCAAGACTGACGAGGCCAGTCTGGAGCCACTAGAATGATCGGAATGTTTTTCACCTCAACCCTTTGCAGAAAATGGAGATGTAGCTCAGTGGTAGAGCGCATGCTTTACATTTATGAGGCCCCGGGTTCAATTCCCGGCCTCTCCATGTTTTGGAAGATGATGCTCACTTACTGACCAATGGCAATCATGATTCAATTAAAAAAAAAAGATCTCATGGGCTCCTTTCACATTTCTGCAACTTAGTATCTGACTTGTGAGACCCAAAGTTGAAGAACATGCAAAACGACAGGCAGCTCTTTAGGACCTCAAATCACAGGACATGTGAAATGCCATGAATCTCTATGAGAGTTGTTCCAATTAAATCTACTGAAGTTGCTGTGACTCACAGTCGCAGGACACATGTTATTCCATGTATCTATGTGAGCCTCAAAGTCGCAGGACATGGGAAAATGCCATGTAGCTTTCCATGATCTGCAGAATGTCACTTGGCTCGAGTCGCTGTGTGCTAATATATATTATATGATATGGATAGAAGTTGGTAAAAGTAGAAAAAAAATAGGATGGTAAAAGTTTGAGATAAATTTTGAAATTCTGAAGACATGCAATGAACATTTTCCTGCCTCCGTGAGACACAAAGTCACAGGACATGCGAAATGCCATGCAGCTCTGCATTTCGTGGCTTGTCCTTTAAATTCAGGAAATCATATTATTATTTTTCCCATCACAAGGGGATGTAGCTCAGTGGTAGAGCGCATGCTTTGCATGTATGAGGCCCCGGGTTCAATCCCTGGCATCTCCATGTTTTGAAAAATGATGCTTACTTGCTGACCAATGGTAATCATGTTCATTCAATCAAAACAAAAAAAAAAATCTCATAGGCTCTTTTCACATTTCTGACTTGTGAGACCCAAAGTCGCAGGACATACGAAATGCCATGTATCTCTTTGAGAGTTGTTCCAATTGAAATTACCGATGTTGCTGGGAAGCGGTGGTGTACTGACAGCAGATTGGGTGCAAGTCTCTGTGCCACTCATTGCTATACCATCATCCCTCTCGATGCTGGTATTTGAGAAGGCATGAGGTATAGTAGGGTTAGAGATCACAGATGAGGAGCAGGGTAGGCTTGTTTTGACTTGGTGCCTATTTCAGGGGCTGTTGCCAACGGACTGCATGGCAGGTCATCATATGCCTTGTCAAGCTTGTGGTGCCCAAGCGTCTGGTGTTCTGGCAAAGCTTGATCTGCTTTAGATGGATGTTGCAAACAGCAACGCTGCGGTCTACTGCACATGTACTGAAAAAAGCCCACACTAATGAACCTTTGGGAGTCCGCGGGGAGTTTGCAGCACCCTGCACCTGTGGAGCTCTGTGCTGTGACGCAATAGGTTTGCTACTGCTATGGAGGCCCCTGGAGTACATCCTGCCTCATTGGAGTTGTGCCGCCTCCTCCTCCTCATGCGCCTCCTCCATCCTATCAGGCGCCCAAGTACAGTCACTGACCTCATCATCCCCTCCCTCCTCATCAGGGACACACAAGGGGATGTAGCTCAGTGGTAGAGCGCATGCTTTGCATGTATGAGGCCCCGGGTGCAATCACCGGCATCTCCATGTTTTGAAAGTTGATACTTACTTGCTGAGCAATGGTAATCAAATTGATTCAAGGAAAAAAAAAAAAATCATAAGCTCCTTTCACAGTTCTGTGACTTGCAAGACCCAAAGTCGCAGGACATGCAAAATGCCACAGATCTCTGTGAGACCAAAAGTCACAGGACATGCAAAATGCCATGGATTTCTCTGATACCCAAAGTCATAAGACACGTGAAATGCCATGTTGCTTTGTGAGACCCAATGTCATGTACAGTATGTCTATGTATCTCTATGAGAGCCGTTCCAATTGAAACTACTGAAGTAGCTGTGACTTCAGAAAAGGTCCCTGCACTACTTTGATCTGACTTTTACATGACTTCAATGGTATAGTAGCTTGCCCCGATGGCAAAAAGCCCAGGAGGCACTCAGCGTTCTAGTAGAATGCGCCTTGACTGGAAAAGGAGGAATCTGACCCTTCAGTGAATAGGCCTGTACCACCGTCTGTCTGATCCATCTGGAAATGGTTGCAGCAGACACAGCCAGTCCCTTACGAGGTCCATCCATAAGGACAAAAAGAGCATCCGATTTTCTGAAGGACGCAGTGGTCTCTAAGTAAACCCTGATAGCCCGGATCACATCAAAAGATTGTAAAGCATACTCCTTAGGATGCTGAGGTTTAGGGCAAAGGAAAGGCAGTACAATGTCTTCATTTAAATGAAAATCAGAAACCACCTTAGAAAGGAATGACTGATTAGGTCGAAGTACCACTTTATCAACGCCTCCAATTCAGATACCCTGCGGGCAGAAGTGATCGCCACCAAGAAGGCAACCATCTGAGACAAAGCAAGCAGCGAAATCTCCTCAATTTTCTCAATAGGAGGCTTTTGAAGAACAGACAGCACCAAATTGAGATCCCATGGCTGTAACGGGGATCGCTGCGGAGGCGCGAAATAGTGCACACCTTGAATAAACGTCTGGAAAAAGGGCGTGCGTGGCTAATGGGCGTTGAAAATAGATAGCCAAAGCCGAAACTTGGCCTTTGATAGTACCCAAGGCCAACCGCTGTTCAACCCCTTTCTGTAGAAAAACCAAAACCCTGGCGATTGAAAACAAGCGAGGGTGTACTTTCAGCGATTCGCACCATAAAATGTATGATTTCCACGTGCGATGATAGATCTTTCAAGAAGTCAACTTCCTAGCTTTCAAGAGAGTGTGGATTACAGACTCAGAGAGACCCCTATCTCTCAACGCCTGACTTTCAATGGCCATGCCATTAAAGCCATCGACTTTAAAGCAGGATGGAAGATCAGACCTTGAAACAACAGATCTTCCCTGAGAGGAAGCCTCCAAGGGGTACCGGTGGCCAATCTTATGAGGTCTATGTACCAAGACCGACGAGGCCAGTCTGGAGCCCCCATAATGATCGGAATGTTTTCCACCTCAACCCTCTGCAGAAAATGGGGATGTAGCTCAGTGGTAGAGCGCATGCTTCGCATGTATGAGGCCCCGGGTTCAATCCCCGGCATCTCCATGTTTTGGAAGATGATGCTCACATACTGACCAATGTCAATCATGATTCAATTAAAAAAAAAAGATCTCATAGGCTCCTTTCACATTTCTGCAACTTAGGATCTGACTTGTGAGACCCAAAGTTGAAGAACATGCAAAACGACAGGCAGCTCTTTAGGACCTCAAATCACAGGACATGTGAAATGCCATGAATCTCTATAAGAGTTGTTCCAATTAAATCTACTGAAGTTGCTGTGACTCACAGTAGCAGGACACATGTCATTCCATGTATCTATGTGAGCCTCAAAGTCGCAGGACATGGGAAATGCCATGTAGCTTTCCATGATCTGCAGAATGTCACTTGGCTCGAGTCGCTGTGCGCTAATATATATTATATGATATGGATAGAAGTTGGTAAAAGTAGAAAAAAAATAGGATAATAAAAGTTTGAGATAAATTTTGAAATTCTGAAGACATGCAATGTACATTTTCCTGCCTCTGTGAGACACAAAGTCACAGGACATGCGAAATGCCATGCAGCTCTGCATTTCGTGGCTTGTCCTTTAAATTCTGGAAATTATATATTTTTTTTTCATCACAAGGGGATGTAGTTCAGTGGTAGAGTGCATGCTTTGCATGTATGAGGCCCTGGGTTCAATCCCTGGCATCTCCATGTTTTGAAAAATGATGCTTACTTGCTGACCAATGGTAATCATGTTCATTCAATCAAAAAAAAAAAAAAATCTCATAGGCTCCTTTCACATTTCTGACTTGTGAGACCCAAAGTCGCAGGACATACGAAATGCCATGTATCGCTATGAGAGTTGTTCCAATTGAAACTACCGATGTTGCTGTGAAGCGGTGGTGTACTGCCAGCAGATTGAGTGCAAGTCTCTGTGCCACTCATTGCTATACCATCATCCCTCTCAATGCTGGTATTTGAGAAGGCATAAGCTATAGTAGGGTTAGAGATCACAGATGAGGAGCAGGGTAGGCTTGTTTTGACTTGCTGCCTATTTCAGGGGCAGTTGCCAACGGACTGCATGGCAGGTCATCATATGCCTTGTCAAGCATGTGGTGCCCAAGCGTCTGGTGTTCTGGCCACGCTTGATCTGCTTTAGACAGATGTTGCAAACAGCAACGCTGCGGTCTACTGCACATGTGCTGAAAAAAGCCCACACTAATGAACCTTTGGGAGTCCGCGGGGAGTTTGCAGCACCCTGCACCTGTGGAGCTCTGTGCTGTGATGCAATAGGTTTGCTACTACTATGGAGGCCCCTGGAGTACATCCTGCCTCATTGGAGTTGTGCCTCCTCCTCCTCCTCATCCGCCTCCTCCTCATCTGCCTCCTCCATCCTATCAGGCGCCAAAGTACAGTCACTGACCTCATCATCCCCTCCCCCCTCGTCAGATAGATAGATAGATAGATAGCCAAAGCCGAAACTTGGCCTTTGATAGTACCCAAGGCCAACCGCTGTTCAACCTCTTTCTGTAGAAAAACCAAAACCCTGGCGATTGAAAACAAGCGAGGGTGTACTTTCAGCGATTCGCACCATGAAATGTATGATTTCCACGTGCGATGATGGCTCTTTCAAGAAGTCAACTTCCTAGCTTTCAAGAGAGTGTGGATTACAGACTCAGAGAGACCCCTATCTCTCAACGCCTGACTTTCAACGGCCATGCCATTAAAGCCATCGACTTTAAAGCAGGATGGAAGATCAGACCTTGAAACAACAGATCTTCCCTCAGAGGAAGTCTCCAAGGGGTACCGGTGGCCAATCTTATGAGGTCTATGTACCAAGACCGACGAGGCCAGTCTGGAGTCACCAGAATGATCGGAATGTTTTCCACCTCAACCATTTGCAGAAAATGGGGATGTAGCTCAGTGGTAGAGCGCATGCTTCGCATGTATGAGGCCCTTGGTTCAATCCCTGGCATCTCCATGTTTTGAAAAATGATGCTTACGTGCTGACCAATGGCCACGGCCTATTGATGCATGTCCAGCATGTCACTGACACTATGATCTAATAGTTCAGGTGACTCCTCCGTGCATGATGGTGGTGCGACAGAAGGCAAAATGCCATGGATTTCTCCGAGTCCCAAAGTCGTAAGACATGTGAAATGCCATGTTGCTTTGTGAGACCCAATGTCATGTACTGTATCTCTTTGAGAGCCGTTCCAATTGAAACTACTGAAGTAGCTGTGACTTCAGAAAAGGTCCCTGCACTACTTTGATCTGACTTTTACACGACTTCAATGGCATGTCCTGCGACCAAAAGTCGTAGGACATGCAAAATGCCATGGATTTCTGTGAGACCAAAAGTCACAGGACATGCGAAACGCTATGCAGCTCTCTGAGACCCAAAGTCGTAAGACACGTGAAATGCCATGTTGCTTTGTGAGACCCAATGTCATGTAGTGTATCTCTATGTATCTCTATAAAAGCCGTTCCAATTGAAACTACTGAAGTAGCTGTGACTTCAGAAAAGGTCCCTGCACTACTTTGATCCGACTTTTACATGACTTCAATGGTATAGTAGCTTGCTCCGATGGCAAAAAGCCCAGGAGGCACTCAGCGCTCTAGTAGAATGCGCCTTGACTGGAAAAGGAGGAATCTGACCCTTCAGTGAATAGGCCTGTACCACCGTCTGTCTGATCCATCTGGAAATGGTTGCAGCAGACACAGCCAGTCCCTTACGAGGTCCATCCATAAGGACAAAAGAGCATCCGATTTTCTGAAGGATGCAGTGGTCTCTAAGTAAACCCTGATAGCCCGGATCACATCAAAAGATTGTAAAGCATATTCCTTAGGATGCTGAGGTTTAGGGCAAAGGAAAGGCAGTACAATATCTTTATTTAAATGAAAATCAGAAACCCCCTTAGGAAGGAATGACTGATTAGGTCGAAGTGGCACTTTATCAACGCTGCCAATTCAGATACCCTGCGGGCAGAAGTGATCGCCACCAAGAAGGCAACCATCTGAGACAAAGCAAGCAGCGAAATCTCCTGAATTTTCTCAAAAGGAGGCTTTTGAAGAACAGACAGCACCAAATTGAGATCCCATGGCTGTAACGGGGATCGCTGCGGAGGCGCAAAATAGTGCACACCTTGAATAAACGTCTGGAAAAAAGGGCGTGCATGGCTAATGGGCGTTGAAAATAGATAGCCAAAGCCGAAACTTGGCCTTTGATAGTACCCAAGGCCAACCGCTGTTCAACCCCTTTCTGTAGAAAAACCAAAACCCTGGCGATTGAAAACAAGCGAGGGTGTACTTTCAGTGATTCGCACCATAAAATGTATGATTTCCACGTGCGATGATAGATCTTTCAAGAAGTCAACTTCCTAGCTTTCAAGAGAGTGTGGATTACAGACTCAGAGAGACCCCTATCTCTCAACGCCTGACTTTCAACTGCCATGCCGTTAAAGCCATCGACTTTAAAGCAGGATGGAAGATCAGACCTTGAAACAACAGATCTTCCCTGAGAGGAAGCCTCCAAGGGGTACCGGTGGCCAATCTTATGAGTTCTATGTACCAAGACCGACGAGGCCAGTCTGGAGTCCCCAGAATGATCGGAATGTTTTCCACCTCAACCATTTGCAGAAAATGGGGATGTAGCTCAGTGGTAGAGCGCATGCGTTACATTTATGAGGCCCCGGGTTCAATCCCCCGCCTCTCCATGTTTTGGAAGATGATGCTCACTTACTGACCAATGGCAATCATGATTCAATTAAAAAAAAAAGATCTCATAGGCTCCTTTCACATTTCTGCAACTTAGGATCTGACTTGTGAGACCCAAAGTTGAAGAACATGCAAAACGACAGGCAGCTCTTTAGGACCTCAAATCACAGGACATGTGAAATGCCATGAATCTCTATGAGAGTTGTTCCAATTAAAACTACTGAAGTTGCTGTGACTCACAGTCGCAGGACACATGTTATTCCATGTATCTATGTGAGCCTCAAAGTCGCAGGACATGGGAAAATGCCATGTAGCTTTCCATGATCTGCAGAATGTCACTTGGCTCGAGTCGCTGTGCGCTAATATATATTATATGATATGGATAGAAGTTGGTAAAAGTAGAAAAAAAATAGGATGGTAAAAGTTTGAGATAAATTTTGAAATTCTGAAGACATGCAATGAACATTTTCCTGCCTCTGTGAGACACAAAGTCACAGGACATGCGAAATGCCATGCAGCTCTGCATTTCGTGGCTTGTCCTTTAAATTCAGGAAATTATATATATTTTTTGTTTACCATCATAAGGGGATGTAGCTCAGTGGTAGAGCGCATGCTTTGCATGTATGAGGCCCCGGGTTCAATCCCCGGCATTTCCATGTTTTGAAAAATGATGCTTACTTGCTGACCAATGGTAATCATGTTCATTCAATCAAAAAAAAAAAAAAAAAATCTCATAGGCTCCTTTCACATTTCTGACTTGTGAGACCCAAAGTCGCAGGACATACGAAATGCCATGTATCTCTATGAGAGTTGTTCCAATTGAAACTACCGATGTTGCTGTGAAGCGGTGGTGTACTGACAGCAGATTGAGTGCAAGTCTCTGTGCCACTCATTGCTATACCATCATCCCTCTCGATGCTGGTATTTGAGAAGGCATAAGCTATAGTAGGGTTAGAGATCACAGATGAGGAGCAGGGTAGGCTTGTTTTGACTTGCTGCCTATTTCAGGGGCTGTTGCCAACGGACTGCATGGCAGGTCATCATATGCCTTGTCAAGCATGTGGTGCCCAAGCGTCTGGTGTTCTGGCCAAGCTTGATCTGCTTTAGACAGATGTTGCAAACAGCAATGCTGCGGTCTACTGCACATGTGCTGAAAAAAGCCCACACTAATGAACCTTTGGGAGTCCGCGGGGAGTTTGCAGCACCCTGCACCTGTGGAGCTCTGTGCTGTGATGCAATAGGTTTGCTACTACTATGGAGGCCCCTGGAGTACATCCTGCCTCATTGGAGTTGTGCCTCCTCCTCCTCCTCATCCGCCTCCTCCATCCTATCAGGCGCCCAAGTACAGTCACTGACCTCATCATCCCCTCCCCCCTCGTTAGATAGATAGATAGATAGATAGATAGATAGATAGATAGATAGATAGATAGATAGATAGATAGATAGATAGATAGATAGATAGCCAAAGCCGAAACTTGGCCTTTGATAGTACCCAAGGCCAACCGCTGTTCAACCCCTTTCTGTAGAAAAACCAAAACCCTGGCGATTGAAAACAAGCGAGGGTGTACTTTCAGCGATTCGCACCATAAAATGTATGATTTCCACGTGCGATGATAGATCTTTCAAGAAGTCAACTTCCTAGCTTTCAAGAGAGTGTGAATTACAGACTCAGAGAGACCCCTATCTCTCAACGCCTGACTTTCAACGGCCATGCCGTTAAAGCCATCGAATTTAAAGCAGGATGGAAGATCAGACTTTGAAACAACAGATCTTCCCTGAGAGGAAGCCTCCAAGGGGTACCGGTGGCCAATGTTATGAGGTCTATGTACCAAGACCGACGAGGCCAGTCTGGAGTCACCAGAATGATCCGAATGTTTTCCACCTCAACCATTTGCAGAAAATGGGGATGTAGCTCAGTGGTAGAGCGCATGCTTCGCATGTATGAGGCCCTTGGTTCAATCCCCGGCATCTCCATGTTTTGAAAAATGATGTTTACTTGCTGACCAATGGCCACGGCCTTTTGATGCATGTCCAGCATGTCACTGACACTATGATCTAATAGTTCAGGTGACTCCTCCGTGCATGATGGTGGTGCGACAGAAGGCAAAATGCCATGGATTTCTCCGAGTCCCAAAGTCGTAAGACATGTGAAATGCCATGTTGCTTTGTGAGACCCAATGTCATGTACAGTATCTCTATGTATCTCTATGAGAGCCGTTCCAATTGAAACTACTGAAGTAGCTGTGACTTCAGAAAAGGTCCCTGCACTACTTTGATCTGACTTTTACACGACTTCAATGGCATGTCCTGCGACCAAAAGTCGTAGGACATGCAAAATGCCATGGATTTCTGTGAGATCAAATGTCGCAGGACATGCGAAACGCTATGCAGCTCTCTGAGACCCAAAGTCGTAAGACACGTGAAATGCCATGTTGCTTTGTGAGACCCAATGTCATGTACTGTATCTCTATGTATCTCTATAAAAGCCGTTCCAATTGAAACTACTGAAGTAGCTGTGACTTCAGAAAAGTTCCCTGCACTACTTTGATCTGACTTTTACATGACTTCAATGGTATAGTAGCTTGCCCCGATAGCAAAAAGCCCAGGAGGCACTCAGCGCTCTAGTAGAATGCGCCTTGACTGGAAAAGGAGGAATCTGACCCTTCAGTGAATAGGCCTGTACCACCGTCTGTCTGATCCATCTGGAAATGGTTGCAGCAGACACAGCCAGTCCCTTACGAGGTCCATCCATAAGGACAAAAAGAGCATCCGATTTTCTGAAGGACGCAGTGGTCTCTAAGTAAACCCCGATAGCCCGGATCACATCAAAAGATTGTAAAGCATACTCCTTAGGATGCTGAGGTTTAGGGCAAAGGAAAGGCAGTACAATGTCTTCATTTAAATGAAAATCAGAAACCACCTTAGGAAGGAATGATTGATTAGGTCGAAGTACCACTTTATCAACGCCGCCAATTCAGATACCCTGCGGGCAGAAGTGATCGCCACCAAGAAGGCAACCATCTGAGACAAGGCAAGCAGCGAAATCTCCTCAATTTCGCTGCGGAGGCGCGAAATAGTGCACACCTTGAATAAACGTCCGGAAAAAGGGCGTGCGTGGCTAATGGGCGTTGAAAATAGATAGCCAAAGCCGAAACTTGGCCTTTGATAGTACCCAAGGCCAACCGCTGTTCAACCCCTTTCTGTAGAAAAACCAAAACCCTGGCGATTGAAAACAAGCGAGGGTGTACTTTCAGCGATTCGCACCATGAAATGTATGATTTCCACGTGCGATGATAGATCTTCCAAGAAGTCAACTTCCTAGCTTTCAAGAGAGTGTGGATTACAGACTCAGAGAGACCCCTATCTCTCAACGCCTGACTTTCAACGGCCATGCCATTAAAGCCATCGACTTTAAAGCAGGATGGAAGATCAGACCTTGAAACAACAGATCTTCCCTGAGAGGAAGCCTCCAAGGGGTACCGGTGGCCAATGTTATGAGGTCTATGTACCAAGACCGACGAGGCCAGTTGCAGGACATGCGAAATGCCATGCAGCTCTGTGAGACCCAAAGTCACAGGACATGCAAAATGACATGTAGCTCTGTGAGTCCCAAAGTCGCAGGACATGCAAAATGTTATGTAGCTCTGTGAGTCCCAAAGTCGCAGGACATGCTTCGTGCCATGTAGCTCTGTGAGTCTCAAAGTCTCAGGACATGCAAAATGATATGTAGCTCTGTGAGTCCCAAAGTCGCAGGACATGCAAAATGACTTGTAGCTCTGTGAGAAGCAAAGTTGCAGGACATGTGAAATGCCATGTAGCTCTGTGAGACCCAAAGTCGCAGGACATGCTAAATGACATGTAGCTCTGTGAGACCCACAGTCACAGGACATGCGAAATGACATGTAGTTCTGTGAGACCCAAAGTCGCAGGACATGCGAAATGACATGTAGCTCTGTGAGACCCAAAGTCGCAGGACATGCGAAATGACATGTAGTTCTATGGGACACAAAGTCGCAGGACATTTCAAATGCCATGTATTTTTGACAATCCTCCACAAGAGGTTGTAGCTCAGTGGTAGAGCGCATGGTTTGCATGTATGAGGCCCTGGGTTCAATCCCTGGCATCTCCGTTTTTTGAAAGATGATCCTTGCTTGCTGATACTTGTTGATTTAAGGAAAAAAAAACCTCATAAGCTCCTTTCACATTTCTGTGACTTGTAAGACTCAAAGTTGCAGGACATGCAAAATGCCACGGATCTCTGTGAGACTAAAAGTCGCAGGACATGCGAAACGCTTTGCAGCTCTCTGAGACCCAAAGTTGTAAGACGTGAAATGCTATGTTGCTTTGTCAGACCCAACGTCATGTACTGTATCTCTATGAACGCCAGAACAGTAGGTCTCGGAGGGTGAGCTGAGCTGCAGAGAGAGTTGGACTGGAGGATTTAATTACTTCTGCTGTGAACTTTGATGATGAACTGCTCCACATTACACACAGCTACTGAGGTCATTTAGATCTTGTTTTAAGGCTCAACAATACCCTCCACTGGAAACAGCTGAACTCCATCATTGGAGTTGATGCCTCTGGCTGTATAGTGCAGCTTGTCATACAATGAATAAACAGATTTTATATTAGTACAAAGATTTACCTGGATAGGGAATGCGAGCAAAGGTGACGATTTCTGTGAGTAAAATCCCAAATGACCACACGTCTGACTTTATCGTGAATACTCCATAGTTGATGGCTTCCGGAGCCGTCCACTTGATGGGGAATTTGGTGCCTGGAGTTTAAATAAAGAGACTTTTTTTAAATCACATTTTGGTATTTCTGTACATTGAACAACAGTAGAAGAGAACATTCATAAAAAAGAGGCAATTTATTAAAGTGATATTAAACCCTCAGTTTTTCAAGCACTTTCAGAAGCTAATTTATTCACAGTTAACAGTGGACAATGCGGTCTGGAGACAGTCATTTAGCTTGGAAAGGAGAGGGGAAGGAGCCGGGGAATGTCTTGCTATCCTAGGATATGGGGCTTCGTGTCTCTATTGATGCACATAGTGTACGGAGACACAACTCTAATCCTTGCATGCAAGGATGCTGCAAGAGAAAGTAGTCACCCTGAAATAGGAAACCTGGGGTGGATGTCATGGGGGCATCTGAGCCAAACTGCTGCTCTGTGTGTCCATTCAGACATGGAGCCACAGTTTTACCTGCCCCCTCTCCCTCCTGATTTATATATTTCAGGCACTTATATAGCGCTGTCAATTTACACAGCAATTTTTATGTACATTGTACATTCATCCCACCTTCCAACATAAATCCCCCTAAATCACCACTCTTAGCATCCCCCCTCCTAAATTTCCCCAACTAGAACAATACATACCCCCTGCCGCCCCCCAAAATCCCCCCTTTCAACACAAATTCCCTCCCCCCCAATCTCCTTGTGGTGCTCCTTCACCTCACATGATACCACAGCGCTCGGGGCAGCCGCTCCTCTTGCCCACCCCTTGTCCCGGCCCCTAAACATTTTTTACCTTAATGCACGGAAAGCATCATGGTAAAAATGTTTAGATTTTAGAACCACTATAATTCTTATGCTGCTAGCATTAGTAAACAGATAGGAATAATATATTTACTTGTTTTAAACTTTTCATTTTTACATTTCTTCCGTTCCTTTCTGATTTCTGACCTAAAAAAGTCATACATCCCAGGAGTCTTTTTATTTTTCATCTGGAAGCAGAGGCGTACCTAGGGTCTCCAGCGCCCTTGGCGAGAAACTGTATCCGTGCCCCCCCCCCGGGAGAGAGAGTTTGACAGAGAGAAACGGGGGGGGGGGGTTTACAGAGAGAAGGGATGACAGAGAGAGAGAGGGGGATGAGAGAGAGGGCTGGTGACAGAGAGAGAGGGGGTGAAAGGGAGAGAGAGGGGGGTGACAGGAAGAGAGAGAGAGGGGGGTGACAGGGTGAGAGAGAGAGGGGGTGACAGGGAGAGAGAGAGAGGGGGGTGACAGGGAGAGAAAGAGAGGGGGTGACAGGGAGAGAGAGAGGGCAGGTGACAGGGAGCGAGAGAGAGCAGGTGACAGGGAGTGAGAGGGGGGTGACAGGGAGTGAGAGGGGGTGACAGGGAGTGAGAAGGGGGTGACAGGGAGTGAGAAGGGGGTGACAGGGAGTGAGAGGGGGTGACAGGGAATGAGAAGGGGTGACAGGGAGTGAGAGGGGGGTGACAGGGAGTGAGAGGGGGTGACAGGGAGTGAGAGGGGGGTGACAGGGAGTGAGAAGGGGATGACAGGGAGTGAGAAGGGGGTGACAGGGAGTGAGAGGTTGGTGACAGGGAGTGAGAAGGGGGTGACAGGGAGTGAGAAGGGGTTGACAGGGAGTGAGAGGGGGTGACAGGGAGTGAGAGGGGGGTGACAGGGCCCGATACACCGCTCCCAGTCACACATACCGGTCCGCACACCCTCCATCCTACCTCACCACATCCCGGACCCGGCTCCCCACAGACACACACTCTCTCCCCCCCGTGAACCTATCAGCGGGTGCGCTCCCCCTCACCTCCAATCAACACAGCATCTCGCGGGAATGCACTCCGCTCATCTCGAGGGCAGGGCAGCACTTGTCCGTGAACAACCCGGTGGGGACAGCCACGTTCCAGTACAAACACAGAGCGGGGCCGGATCACATCTAAAGGTTAATGGGCGGAAGGCGAGGTGAAGAAAAGGGGGGGGGGTGGCAGCCGCCAGGGGTGCAGGCTGAACGGAGGAGCAGTATTTAACTGCTACACTGCCAATGTTTTTGCGCCCCCCCCTTAGCCTGCGACCCTGGCGGGCGCCGTTCTGGTCAACCCCATGGTACGCCCCTGTCTGGAAGAGGTGTGTTGTAGCCTCCCCAGCATCCCCTAATACTTACCTGAGCCCCATCTCTACCCAGCGATGTCCATGAGTTCCTCGGCTGTCCGGGACCCTCTCTCCTGATTGGCTGGGACACAGCCACGGCGCCATTGGCTGTCAATCAAAGTCAGTTAGCCAATCAGGAGAGCCAAATGGCAGCTCCGTGTCTGAATGGGTACACAGAGCTGTAGCTTGGCTCGGGTGCCCCCATAGCAAGCTGCTTGTTGCGGGGCACTCGATAGGAGGGAGGGGCCAGGAGCAGCAAGTAGAGACCAAAATCAACTGCAAAGAAGAGGTAAGTATAACATATGTATTATATAAAATAACATATGTATTATATAAAATATAAATATAAAATAAAAAAATTAAAAAAAACTGGACTTTACAATCACTTTAAATACCCCTCCTGCCTGCATGTCTGAGCTAAGGGCAGATGGATCCCAGGAAGTAAATGCTACATTTACTTATTCTCTTACTCAAGATGGTCATGGCCAGAAATGGTTGGAGGGGTGTTTTTCAAAGTGATTTCTCAACAAAATAAAACATGGAGTTGTGGATAGATGGGAGAGCTTGCTTTGAATAGTAAAAATTATTTAAATAACATTTTCAGTTTGTTGTACTCAGGAATAGTTTAGTTCTGCTTTAAACTTTTAAAAGCAAAAATCTTTTCCAATAGGGATGACATTTTGGGTTAAACTTGTGTTTGGCAAACCGCTGATCAAACAACCCATATTTGGCACGTTCGCCGGCCCATATGCCCAGTTATAAACAGCCGGGGATTCGGGGCTATGCCATTGAGCGAGTTCCAAAGTGAAGTTCAAGCTTCTGTCAGCTAAAGTACCTATGTTTAAACTAAGGCTGCTTGCAGTGGTTCCCAGGGGCGGGATGGGCCAGTGGAGGGGATCTCCCTCTTACCCAGCAGTCGCTGTCATAGGAAGTCCTGCCTCCTGGACCGGCTCCTATGATAGACAGCACACTGGTGACGTTTATCACAGGAGCCGGTCCAGCAGGTGGGACTTCGTATGACAGTGGCCGCACCGGTAAGTGGGAGATCCCCACTCTGTGTAATCCAGCGACTCTCTTTTTTATGCATTGCAGGCTGCATTGGATGGGCACTGATCAGGCTGCTTGAATGGGCATGCACTGGTGAAGCTGCAATGATGGACACAGATCAAGCTGCATTGATGGGCACTGATGAGGGCATTGGATGGGCACTGGTGAGGCTGCATTAATGGGCACTGATCAGGCTGCACTCATGGGCATTGATCAGGCTGCACTCATGGGCACTGATCAGGCTGCATTGATAGACAGTGTTCAGGCTGCATTGATGGGCACTAATGAGGCTGCACTGATAGGCACTGGTGACACTGCATTGATGGGCACTGATGAGGCTGAGCTGATGGGCACTGGTGAGGCTGCACTGATGGACACTGGTGAGGCTGCATTGATAGACATTGGTGAGGCTGCATTGATGGGCACTGGTGAGGCTGTACTGATGGGCACTGGTGAGGCTGCATTGATGGTCACTGGTGAGGCTGCATTGATGGTCACTGGTGAGGCTGCATTGATGAGAACTGATCAGGTTGGATTGATGGGCAATGATCAGGCTGAATTGATGGGCATTCATGGGCACTGATGAGGCTAAGCTGATGGGCACTGATGAGGCTGCATTGATGGGCACTGATGAGGCTGCATTGATGGGTACTGATCAGGCTGAATTAATGTGCACTGATGAGGCTGCACTGATGGGCACTGGTGAGGCTGCATTGATAGATATTGTTGAGGCTGCATTGATGAGAACTGATCAGGCTGCATTGATTGGCACTGATGAGGCTGAGCTAATGGGCACTGATGAGGCTGCATTGATGGGCACTGGTGAGGCTGCATTGATGGGTACTGATCAGTCTGCATTAATGGGCACTGACGAGGCTGCACTGATGGGTCACTGTTGAGAGGCTGCATTGATGCTATATTTTTGTTAAACCTCCTTTGTTGCTATTACCATTAAATTATGTTACCACGTTGTATGATATTGGTCTTGCTTCATAACATCAATATCCACTAAAAAACAGGTGGGCATGGATGGTAAGCTGATTTGGTGGTTTAATGGGCCTCTTGACTGGACTTGCCCCCCAGGCCTAAGGCTGCCAGCCCTCCCCTGCTGGCTCCTACTTCCTAAAATGCTGCTTCACTATAGCCCATTCTCTAAAAAGTGATCTGCGGTGGATTGCTTTCCAAAGTATGGCTAAGCAGCCACTGTCAGGTGTTCAGGAGGCCATCCTGCAGCCTTCTGAATGCTGTTTATTTTCAGCCAAACAGCGCTTTATAATGGGTCTAGTGCACCGCAACTGCGCCAAGATTTTGGCTTGCGGTTGCAGCACAGCTGCAATGACTTGAGTGATCAGGTTGACAGGCAATGCCGCCTTTTAACTCGACATGCTGTGCTAAATGTATTGAACACATTGGGTGGGCAGGAGAGCCACGGCTTAACTTTCTATTTTCTAGCCGCTGCCCGTGTGAAAGACGCCTTATAGTGATCATTGATAAAAACTATGGAACCATTTTATCAGTTTTGTTACAGCTTGTTACTGCAGATTACAGGCTTATGCTGGCCATACAAGTATAGATTTTCGACTGAAAATTTTAATTTTCATTTGATTTTCTAATTATTAGTGGGGTCAAATCGATGTTTGTTTTTAACCACCTGCTTCCCAGGCCAATTCTGACACTTCGCTCCTACATGTAAAAATCGACTTTTTTTTTTTTGCATAGAACCCCCACACATTATATATATTTTTTTTTAGCAGAGACCCTATAGAATAAAACGGTGGGTGTTGTAATTTTTTATGTCACACGGTATTTGTGCAGCAATTTTTCAAAAACAATTTTTTTTTGAAAATTTTTTTTTTTCATGAACTAAAAAAAAAACACGAAAGTTAGCCCAATTTTTTTATATAATGTGAAAGATGATGTTATGCCGAATAAATTGATACCTAATATGTCCCACTTTAAAATTGCGTCTGCCTGTGGAATATGGGCAAACTACGGTGCCTTAAAATTCTCCATAGGCGAAGCTTTAAACTCCTTTACAGGTTACCATTTTAGAGTTGCACAGGAGGTCCGGTGCTAGAATTATTGCTCTTGCTCTGACGTTCATGGTGATACTGCACATGTGTCGTGCGAGCACCATTTACATATGCGTGCAGGAGTAAGGTATGCGTTTGCATTTGCGTGTAAGTACGGTGGGACGTTGGCGCTTTAATTTTTTTTATTGATTTAATATAATTTTTTTTTTTTACACTTTTTTTTCGTACTAACTTTATTGCTATCACAAGGGATGAACAACATCCCTTGTGACAGCATGGGCCATGACAGGTACATTTTATGGAGAGATTTGGGGTCTATTAGACCCCAAATCTCTCCTCTGGCCCCCCTATGCAGCCAATCAGACTGTGATTGGTGCGATTGGCTGCTTCACCGGCCGCTGGTGGTCAGGTAAACAAAGAGGTGGAACCGAAAATGACGAACTACTCATCGCTCCAGGTTTCCAGGGTTACAGAGAGAGGGGAGAGATGTTAGTTCCTCCTTCTCTGTACAGGGCAGCCATTGCCACTGGCCACATCGCTCCCGGGTACCATGATCGTACTGTAGAGCCCAGGAGAAGCGGTGGCGGGAAGGACCCCCTTCCGCCACCCCCATAAGTGATCGAGTGGCTAATTAGGCACTCGGATCAATTCTGTATGAAAGAGAAATGCGGGCTAAAAAGAATGATACCGGGATGATGCCTGTCGGTGCAGGCATCATCCTGGTGTACCCACTGAACCCCCAAGGATGTACAGGAACGTCCGTTTGGGTGAAGTGGTTAACCACATTAGGTCCGTCCGCCGCAGATTTACTGCGGCAGGCTGCCTCTCCTGCGCGAACCGATGTAGCCCTACGTTGGTCGCGCGTGGTGCTGGGGGGCGAGCGTGTGCCACCAGCAGCGCGCTCCCTCCCCCAATAGGCAGCAGGGATGCCGATGCACAGGGCCGGCGGCGGCGATTGCTGCTGGGCACACGCGATCGCTCCCCGCTGAGAGAGAAGGACGGTCGGCTGTTGTAAACACAGCTGAGCGTTCTTCTCCCTGGAATGATCACATAGCTCCTGTGATCCTTCTATATAGGATCACATGTATCTATGGTCATTTCACAAACCCATCCCGCCATACAATCAGAAAACACCCCCTAGGCTCACACTTAACCCTTTGATCACCCCTAGGTTAACCCCTTCCCTGCCAATGTCATTATTACAGTAACAGTGCATATTTTTAGCACTGATTACTGTAGCAATGTCACTGCCCCCCCCCCCCCCCCCCCCAAAAGTGTCAAAAATGTCAGTTAGGGGTCAGATCTGTCCGTCGCAATGTCTCAGTCCAGCTAAAAATTGCTGATCGCCGCCATTACTAGTAAAAAAATAAAATAAAAATGACATAAATCTTTCCCCTAGTTGGTAGATGCGATAACATTTACGCAAACCAATCAAAATATGCTTATTGGGATTTTTTTTTTTTTTACTAAAGATATGTAGCAGCATACAAATTGGCCTAAAAGGATGAAAAATTTTGATGTTTACGTTTTTTTTTTTTTTTATTGGGAATGTTATATAGCAGAAATTAAAAAATATTGTTTTTTTTTTGTTTGTTTTTTCAGAATTGTCGCTCTTTTTTTTCTTTATAGCGCAAAAAATAAAAATCGCACAGGTGATCAAATACCACCAAAAGAAAGCTCTATTTTGTTTGGGTACAGTGTCACACGACCGTGCAATTGGCCATTAAAGTAACGCAGTGCCGAATCGCCTGGTCATTAAGGGGGAAATCTTCTGGTCCAGAACTAGTAGAGCCACAATAGTTAATAAAGAATAGGAATAAAATGTATTTTCAAATATTTTTCTGGAATTTTGGTAAAAAAATGAAAAGATTTGTCTAAATTTGGAATACATGGAGTGAGTTTAGTAAGGCCGTGTGAAGTTTCAGCAAAGATCCCTTTACCTACATGCAAGAAGTGGAAGTTCAAAGCAAACTGTCAGTATCACTATGACAAGGTGTGTGACAACGTGTGTGTGTCACTTCTGCTTTCACAACACAAGCACTAACCATACAGATCATCTACAGACATCCACACACTTTGTGTACTCACTGACACACAATATGTACAACACTCCGCTCACAATCACCCTCTACAAAGCATCAGACCCTCTCCATCAGCAGCACGTTTCCTCCTCTGCGACATTCAGCCACTAGAGCCAATGTACTGCTGAGAAGGCTGCCTAAGGGCCAGTACACACCATAGAAACGCAGTGCAGATGCATCCCGGATGCTTTTCTGCATGCACGTTTTTGACACTTTTTGATGCGTTCCAGTGCGTTTTTTGATGCGGTCCAGTGCATTTTTCCCCCTTCTCGTTCTTAACCTTAGGGGCCAGTTCACGACCATAAAAAACGCAGTCTGGGTGCGTTCCGGAGTCTTTTCTACATGCACATTTTTGAAACTTTTTGATGCATTCCAGTGCGTTTTTGGTGCGTTTTTGATGCTGCCCAGTGCATTTTTCCCCTTTCTTATTTCTTAACCTTAAGGGCCAGTTCACACAATAGAATGGCAGTGTGGATGCGTTCCGGATGCTTTTCTGCATTCGCATTTTTGACACTTTTTGATGCATTCCAGTCTGTTTTTGATGCGATCCAGTGGATTTTCCCCCCTTCTTTTTTCTTAACCTTAAGGGCCAGTTCACACCATAGAAACCCAGTCTGGATGCGTTCCAGATGCTTTTCTGCATGCACCTTTTTGACACTTTTTGATGCATTCCAGTGCTTTTTTGATGTGGTCCAGTGCATTTTTTAAAATTCTTTTTTTTTAAACCTTAAGGGCCAGTTCACACCAGAAAAAACGCAGTCTGGATGCGTTCCTGAGTTTTTTCTTCATGCACGTTTTTTAGATTTTTTTTTATGCATTCTAGTGTGTTTTTGATGTGGTCCACTGCATTTTTTCCACTTCTTTCTTCTTAGCCTTAAGGGCCAGTTCACACCATAGAAACCCAGTCTGGATGCGTTCCAGGGTCTTTTCTGCATGCACAATTTTGACACTTTTTGATGCATTCCAGTGCATTTTTGGTGTGTTTTAAAGTAGTCCAGTGCATTTTTCCCCCTTCTTTTTTCTTAACCTTAAGGTCCGGTTCACACCATAGAAACCCAGTCCGGATGCATTTCGGATGCTTTTCTGCATGCACCTTTTTGATACTTTTTGATGCGGTCCAGTGCATTTTTGATGCGGTCCAGTGCATTTTTTCCACTTCTTTTTTTTTAACCTTAAGGGCCAGTTCACACCAGAAAAAACGCAGTCTGGATGCGTTCCAGGGTCTTTTCTGCATGCACAATTTTGACACTTTTTGATGCATTCCAGTGCGTTTTTGGTGTGTTTTTGATGTGGTCCAGTGCATTTTTCCCCCTTCTTTTTTCTTAACCTTAAGGGCCAGTTCACACCATAGAAACCCAGTCTGGATGCGTTCCAGGGTCTTTTCTGCATGCACGTTCTTGACACTTTTTGATGCATTCTAGTGTGTTTTTGATGCAGTCCAGTGCATTTTCCCCCCCTTTTTTTTTTTACCTTAAGGGCCAGTTCACACCATAGAAACCCAGTCCGGATGTCTTCCGGATGCTTTTCTGTGTGCACATTTTTGACACTTTTTGATGCATTCCAGTCCGTTTTTGATGCAGTCCAGTGCATTTTTGGTGCGTTTTTGATGCAGTGCAGTGCATTTTTCCCCCTTCTTTTTTTCAACCTTAAGGGCCAGTTCACACCATAGAAACCCAGTCTGGATGCGTTCCAGATGCTTTTCTGCATGTGCTTTTTTGATTCTTGATGCATTCTAGTGCGTTTTTGATGCAGTCCAGTGCATTTTTCCCCCTTATTTTTTCTTAACTTTAAAGAGGAAGTAAACTCTTCCTTTTTTTTTCCTTTTTTTTTCTTCCCTGCAAAGTAAATGCATAATGTGCTAGTATGCATCGTATACTAGTCACTCCCGCGCATATGTGCGGGAGCCGCCGGTAACAGCAGAGTGCTCTGAAGAAACGCCGTTTCTTCAGAGCACATGTGTCGATGACGTCATCGGCTGTATGCAATGTAAATATCTCCTTAACAGTGCAAGTTTAGGATATATTTACAGCACCTATAGTTTAAGTTAAGATTTATTAAAGACTTACCTATAAGTAAAAGTCATAAAAGTGGGTTTACAACCTCTTTAAGGGCCAGTTCACACCATAAAAACGCAGTCCAGTTTCATTCCGGATACTTTTCTGCATGCGCATTTGACACTTTATGATGCAGTCCAGTGCATTTTCCCCCCTTCTTTTTTCTTAACCTTAAGGGCCAGTTCACACCATAGAAACCCTGTCTGGATGCGTTCCAGATAAGTTTTTTGCATGCACATTTTTTACACTTTTTGATGCGTTCCAGTGTGTTTTTATGATGCAGTCCAGCACTTTTCCCCCCTTCCCCCACTCTTTTTCTTAACCTATAGGGCCAGTTCCCACCATAGAAATGCAGTCCAGATGCGTTCCGAAAGCTTTTTTGCAATATCGTGTTTTTAACACATTTTTTATGTGTTCCAGTGCGTTTTTAATGCGTCTTTGGTGCATTTTTGATGACGTCCAGTGCATTCCCACCCCCTTTTTTTTCTAACCTTAAATAAGGACATGCGTGTTTCAGTGCGTTTTTGATGCGTTTTACATTGTTCCAGTACAGTCCAGTGAAGAAAAAATGCAGCATGTTCTACTTTTATTTCCGGAACTGGAATACACAGGGACTGACTCCACTGGTGTGAACTCTGCCATTGGAAACCATATAAGGGCCAGTACATACCACATACAGTCCAGTGATTTTTTTCTGCATGAAAAAGGCATGGAATGTAGGCTATATGGTTTCTAATGGCATAGTTCACACCAATGTGGTCAGTTTCAGAAAAAAAAAAGTAGAACATGCTGCATTTTTCCTGCACTGGACTGTACTGGAACGCAGCAAAACACACTGGAACGCACATTTCCTTATCAAAATGCATCAATAAAACAATAGAATGCATTAAAAATGCGCATGCTGGAAAGCATCTGGAATGCATCCGGACTGCGTTTCTATGGTGTGAACTGGCCCTAACCTACAATCCATGCGTTTTTGATGGTTTGATGGTTTGAACTGGCCCTAAAAGTTTTTAGGCGCAGGAAAAGGATGGTTAAGCCGATATGCTAATTGCAACTCCAAAGTACAGATGACCACTAGAGGGAGCAATTACATATATGAAATATAGGGGGCCCAATTCGCAGAGCTGCCATTGACTTCTCAAGAAACATCATCACGTTGGGAGACCTCTTTAGTACACCTTCTAGCAAACATATCATGAGCTTGGACAGTTCAAAGAGCATGTGATGAAAAATACAGAAGCTGGCTTCAGTGAAATCTTTATGTCAGAACTAAAGTGGATCCAAAGATAGAGACGGCCGAAGCTATTTGCAGATTTTGAATTGGCGCTTTTTCCCCGAAACACCGGGAGGGCTCAGAAGGAGGAGGAGGACCAATAATGGGAAGAAGATCGCATGTAACGTACGCTACCTCCAGAGTAGGAACACAGCCTTTTCCAAAGCGCCAACTGTGCCTTAGAACATTTTCACTGAGTCCTTATAGACATTGTCAGGATCAGAAGGGTAAACCGCCTCTTGGCAGACACTTTAATAACCTCAAAATCGCATTATTTATCACCAAACAGAATGAAGGCCCCTTGAACCGCCTTCAGGGAAAGGGAGCCTTGACTGCTGGAAGCATGGCATCACTATGGGTGTGAACTAGGATTGCCACCTCATCTCTTTTACCGCTTCCGGACCGCCCTCCGCAGTTTTACAGCCCTTCCTGCGTGAACCGCCGTAGCTCTACATTGGTCGCGCACCTGAGGGGCGAGCACGCGCTGCCAGCAGCGCACTACAGTCCCCACTCATCAGCGGAGACTCCGATGCAGGGGGCAGGCGGCTCCGATTGCTGCCTGACACCCGCGATCGTTCCCTGCTGAGAGAGAAGGACGGTCGGCTGTTGTAAACACAAATGATCACAGAGCGCCTGTGTTCAGTGGCGTACCTAGAGCATTTGGCACCCGGGGCGGATCCTATATCTGGCACCCCCCCGACTTTAAAATGTAAAAACACCCACAAAAAAATGTAATGTTTTCAAGAATATTTTTTGCACAAATTTCACAGCCCCCCATCACAGTGCCCCTTGCAGTCTGCCCTCCGTCTCTCTAATCACAGTTCCCCCTTTTGCACTCTCTGCCTCCACTGCACAGTCCTACCTTCAGCATAGATAGATAGCTAATATTAGCAATGTGTTTAAGTTTGAGTAAGAGATTGGAGACTTGCTAAAGGAGATATTCAGAGACTACAGACATGATACAGTAGATGGTCAGAGACTGCAGATGTGATACAGGAGATGGTCAGAGACTGCAGACATGATACAGGAGATGGTCAGAGACTGCAGACATGATACAGGAGAGGGTCAGAGACTGCAGACGTGATACAGGAGATGGTCAGAGACTGCAGACATGATACAGGAGATGGTCAGAGACTACAGACATGATACAGGAGATGGTCAGAGACTGCAGACATGATACAGGAGATGGTCAGAGACTGCGGACATGATACAGGAGATGGTCAGAGACTGCAGAAATGATACAGGAGATGGTCAGAGACTGAGGACATGATACAGTAGATGGTCAGAGACTACAGACATGATACAGGAGATGGTCAGAGACTGCAGACATGATACAGGAGATGGTCAGAGACTGAGGACATGATACAGGAGATGGTCAGAGACTGCAGACATGATACATGAGATGGTCAGAGACTGAGGACATGATACAGTAGATGGTCAGAGACTACAGACATGATACAGGAGATGGTCAGAGACTGCAGACGTTATACAGGAGATGGTCAGAGACTACAGACATGATACAGTAGATGCTCAGAGGCTGAGGACATGATAGAAGATAGAAGAGCACTAGGGGGGCCGGAGAGCACAGACGAAGCAGAGAGTACTGGAGGTGCTGAAGGGCACGGTGGGGGGGGGGGGGGGGACTGGAGAGAATTAAGAGAGGGTTTGGAAAGCATTGTAGGGGGGTTGGAAGGTGCAGGGGGTGGATTGCACTGGGGGGGGACAGGGAGCACTTGGGGGGGCGAGCAGGGAAAACCAGGGGGGTGGAGAGCACTGGGGGGACAGGGAGCACTTAGGGGGGTGGGCAAGGAAAATCAGGGGGGTGGAGAGCACTGGGGGGACAGGGAGTACTTGGGGGGGTGGGCAAGGAAAATCAGGGGGGTGGAGAGCACTGGGGGGACAGGGAGTACTTGGGGGGGTGGGCAAGGAAAATCAGGGGGGTGGAGAGCACCGGAGGGACAGGGAGCACTTAGGGGGGTGGGCAAGGAAAATCAGGGGGGTGGAGAGCACGGTAGGGACAGGGAGTACTTGGGGGGCGAGCAGGGAAAATCAGGGGGGTGGAGAGCACTGGGGGGACAGGGAGTACTTGGGGGGCAAGCAGGGAAAATCAGGGGGGTGGAGAGCACTGGGGGGACAGGGAGCACTTAGGGGGGTGGGCAAGGAAAATCAGGGGGGTGGAGAGCACTGGGGGGACAGGGAGTACTTGGGGGGGTGGGCAAGGAAAATCAGGGGGGTGGAGAGCACTGGGGGGACAGGGAGTACTTGGGGGGGTGGGCAAGGAAAATCAGGGGGGTGGAGAGCACTGGGGGGACAGGGAGCACTTAGGGGGGTGGGCAAGGAAAATCAGGGGGGTGGAGAGCACTGGGGGGACAGGGAGTACTTGGGGGGTGAGCAGGGAAAGTCAGGGGGGTGGAGAGCACTGGGGGGACAGGGAGTACTTGGGGGGGTGGGCAAGGAAAATCAGGGGGGTGGAGAGCACAGGGGGGGGGGACAGGGAGTACTTGGGGGGCGAGCAGGGAAAATCAGGGGGGTGGAGAGCACTGGGGGGACGGGGAGCACTTAGGGGGGAGGGAGAAAGCACTGTGGGGAGTTGAAGAGCATGGGGGGGGGGGCTAAAGAACAGGGGGGTCTAGTGCACTGGGGGGAGAGGGGCTAAAAGCACCGAGGGAGGGATTAGGAGCACTGGAGGAGGTTAAGAACTTTGGGGGGCCAGCAAAAGAAGTTGTATAGGAGGGGGATGGGGCAGCTGCATATAGATGAATTGATCTTTCTCTATTCTTCCTGCAGGAGGGAGAGGAGGAGAATCAGTTATTCAGCAGGAAGCTGCAGGAAGAATAGAGAAAGATGAATTCCTCTATATGTAGCAGCCCCATCCCCCTCCTATCCAGCACACACTTTTGCAATGGGCACTCACCTTCTTCCCGCCGAGGCTCCGCCCCTTATTCCCGCCGCGGCTCCGCCCCCTTATTCCCGCCGTGGCTCCGCCCCCCTCTAGCAGCACGGACTGAAGGAGCTGCCAGCCACTGCAGCTGCCTTCACACTGCGGGATCTGTCTGACTCTGAACACACCGGGCAGGACACCGGCTGACACCCCCCAGTGAGTGGCACCCGGGGCGGGCCGCACCCCCGCCCCCCCCATTGGTACGCCACTGCCTGTGTTCCTTCTATATAGAAACACAGGTCTCTATTTTCATTTCACAAGTCACGACCCCCCCCCCCCCCCCACAGTTAGGCTCACATTTAACCCCTTGATCACATTTTTACAGTAACAGTGCATATGTATAGCATTGATTACTGTAGTAATGTCACTGGTACCCCCAAAAGTGTCAAAAATGTCAGTTAGGGGTCCGATCTGTCCACCACAATGTCACAGTCCCACAAAAAAATCGCAGATTGTCTCCATTACTAGTAAAAATAAAAAACAATAAAAATGCCATAAATCTTTCCTGTAGTTATTAGATGCAATAACTTTTGCGCAAACCAAAAATTCGTAGCAGAATACAAATAGAATGTTAAAAAATTAAATTTTTTTTTTTGGGAACGTTATATAGCAGAATGTGAAAATGATTGTTTTTTTTTTTTCAGAATTGTCGTTCTTTTTTTGTTTATAGCGCAAAAAATAAAAATCGCAGAGGTGATCAAATACCAGCAAAAGAAAGCTCTATTTGTGGGAAAAAAAGGACATCAATTTTATTTGGGTACAGCGTCGCACGGCCACACAATTGTCCGTTAAAATAACACAGTGCCGAATCGCAAAAAATGGCCTGGTCATTAAGGGGGCAAATCCTTCCGGTCCAGAACTGGTTAAACCAGGACACATATTAATTACACAGGTTCTGTGGCTGATTAAGGTGGTGATTAAACTCGCTTAGTGCGTTATATGCATTATATCAGCCTCAGAACCTGTGTAATTAATATGTGTCCTGGATTAAAGGGATGAGGTGGCAACCTTAACTACTTACCGCAAAGTGACGTAGGGGTACGTCGGCAAACTTGCGGGGGTTATACCGGGATGATGCCTCTAGCTTGAGGCACCATCCCGGTACCGTGGTTTACAGCCGACGGTCGGCTTTCCGTCGGTAACGACCGATGCGGCTCGGGAGCCGCTCGATCTTTACCCAAGTGAGCGGGAGGAGACGTCCCCCCCCTCCCGCCGCCGTCCGCCGGCTGGATGGAGTCCCGATCTAAGCCGGAAGCGGCTTCGATCGGGTCTCCGATGACGTAACCCGGAGGTGGCGTCCATGACGTCACTTCCGGGTTACTCTGCTGCAAAAGGCGGCAGATTTAAAAAACGGCTATATGCAAAAATGCCGTTTTCGGCATTTTGCATACATGGAAGTATAGTGGAGGGGTCTGCTGTCACAAGGGATGTTTACATTGCTTGTGAAAGCAATAAAAGTGATCAGATTTATTTTTAAAAAAAGCTGTAATAAAGTTAAAAAATAAATAAAATAAATAGGAAAAAAAAAAAAATTAGCCGCCCCCGTCGCCGTTAGCTCGCGCACGAAAGAAAACGTATATTGAAGTCGAGCCGCGAATGAAATCGCTGTTCAAACCACACATGTGAGGTATCGCCGCGATCGCCAGAGCATGCGCAATAATTTTAGAAAAAGAGCTACACTCTAACTCTAAACTGGTAACCGTTAAAAAAAATGTAAAACATCGCCTATTGAGATTTCTATTGACCGTAGTTTGTCGCCATTCCACTTGTGTGCGCAATTTTAAACCGTAACATGTTGGGTATCTATTTACTCGGCGTGACATCATCTTTAAGAATATACAAAAAAAATTGTCTAACTTTACTGTTTAGTATTTTTTAAATGCAGTGAAATGTGATTTTTCGTAACTTTTCCAAATACCGCGTGACAAAAAATATTGCAATGACTGACATTTTATTCTCCAGAGTCTTTGCTAAAAAAATATATATAATGTTTGGGGGTTCTAAGTAGTTTTCTAGGAAAAAAATACTGATTTTAACTTGTAAACAAAAAGTGTCAGAAATAGGGCTGGGGCTTAAGTGGCTAGTGTGAACCTAAAATGGAAATGGGAGTTGTAAAGTCAGAAGGTTTTCTATTTAATGCATTCTTTGCAATAAGATAATAGTCTTCTGCGTGTAGCAGCTCCCCCTCAGCCCCCCCCCCAATACTCACCTGAGCCCCCTCTCTATCCAGTGATGTCCAAGAGTCCCTTGGCCGTCCTGGGACTCTCCCTCCTGATTGGCTATGATACAGCCGCGGCGCCATTGGCTCCCGTGGCTGTTAATCAAACAGTGAGCCAGGAGTCAGGAGAGAGAGGGGGCGGGGCTGAATGGCAGCTCTGTTTCTGAATGGACACACAGAGCTGCAGCTCGGCTCAGGTTCCCCTCAAAGTATTCTGCTTGCTGGGTGGGCACTTGACAGGAGGGAGGGGCCAGGAGCACAGAAGAGAGACCAGAGAAGAGGAGGATCCGGGCTGCTTTGTGCAAAACCAACTGCACAGAGGAGGTAAGTATATCATGTTTGTTATTAAAAAAAAAAAAATTTACAATCACTATAAGTAGCTCCCTTAGGCCTGAACTCTATAAAAAATGTTTTCTATTTTTCTGGTCGGAACTACCAGAACTCCTTCTAATCTACCCAGTACCCATTCCCATTGGGGGGGGGGGGGGGGGGGGCTGGGACCTGTGGGCCCCCTTGTTAAAGGGGACTTCCAGATTACAATAAGCCCCCCACCCGCAGACCCCCACAACCACAGCCCAGGGTTGTCAGGAAGAGGCCCTTGTCCCCATCAACACCCTCCCCATGTTGAGGGCAAGCAGCCTGGTATGGTTCAGGAGGGGGGGTGCTCGCTCATCCCCCCCATATCCTGGCCTGCCAGGCTGCATGCTCGGATAAGGGTCTGGTATGGATTTTGGGGGGGGACCCAACGCCGTTATTTTATAAATTTTGGCGTGGAGTTCCCCTTAAAATCTGTACCAGACCCACAGGGTCTGTTATGGATTTTGGGGGGGGACCCCACGCCATTTTTTCTTTTTTAATTTTGGAGTGGAGTTCCCCTAATATCTATACCAGACCCAGAGGGCATGGTATAAATTTTGGGGGGGACCCAAAGCTGTTTTTTTTTTTTAATTCTGTCATAGGGTTCCCTTTAACCACTTAAATACAGAGCAATTTCACCCCCTTCCTGCCTAGACCAACTTTCAGCTTTCAGAGCTTATTGGCATCTATGGGAAATATTGGTCAGCTTGGCATGGCACTGCTCCCTGTCTTTAGCATTGGTGTCTATGGGAAATATTGGTCAGCTTGGCATGGCACTGCTCATGAACTATAAGTGACAGGGACACAAAACTTGGGGAGCACCGAAAGGGGGACCCAGGACTACAATATATCCATACATTTTAAAAGTAGGGTATGCCTGTACACTACACTGACTGCACTAAATTAATTCAACACACTATACACTAACTACCTGCCTAACCTCTATTGTCACACACTATACATGGCTGCCGCGTAAGCAGCAGCCTTATATAGTGTGGGAGGTGGACTTAGCCCCTGAGCCATGATTGGCTAAAGGCACCCTGCCCTTAGCCAATCATGGTTCTGACAGGACATTGTGCTATTATTGGCCAAAGCATACAGGTCAGGTGCATGCTTTGGCCAATCACAAGCACTTAATGCACTGTAATCGCGCAGTGCATTATGGGGTGCTCATCGGCGGGCGAACTTGCCGCCGAGCGCCCCTGGGTGTTCGTGTGTTGGGCAAACACACGAGCGCCCGATGTTCGAGTTAAACTTACATTCGACTCAAACATCAAGCCCATCTCTAATGGCTGCCATACCTTCTCAAAATTTTTAGGACCATTTCTGTTAATATAGATTAACTTGTAGAGAGGAAGAGCAGCGTTGATAGATGTTTCCCATCAACCTACAGAAGGGGGGGATGGGAATTCCATTTAAGAATAATTTCTCTCTTGGCATAAAACCATACCTCCCAACTCTCAAACTTGAGAATGAACAAAACTTGAGGGGGGTAGAAGGCTGCGGCAAAGCATGCTGCAGCAAAAAAACAGGTGCGGCCAAACAATACAGTGGGAGGGGCTTAAGGGCATGGTTAAACAAAACCTAGGCTTCAGGTGTGTGCCCAGGGTCGCTTTGGGAGGTAGAGGACTTGTGCTAGAATGTGGGGTAGAGTGGGGGACAGATATATACTGGGTGGGTGCTTTGGGAGGGGAGAGGACTTGTGCTAGAAGGCAGAGTGGGTGGGGAGATAGATATGAGCTGGGGGGGGTGGCTTTGGGAGAGGAGAGGACTTTTGCTAGAAGGTGGGGCAGAGGATGGGATTGGATAAATGCTGGGGGGGGGGTTTGGGAGAGGAGAGGACTTGTGCTAGAAGGTGGGGCAGAGGATGGGATCGGATAAATGCTGGGGGGGATCTTTGGGAAGAGAATGGACTTGTGCTGTTGGGTCAGATACATACTGGGGAGGGGGTTCAGAATTGGGAGGGTCAGATACGTCCCGGAGGGAATACATTATTAAAAAACAAAAAAACAAAACCGTTTAATACCAGTCCTTGCTGTCTGTCTCCATCCTGAATGCTCTGGCTCTGGATGTATGGTAGGAGGTAATCCCGGAGGTGTCACCGGGCTCTGGGGTACTGGTGATGCTGCCGGGGCTACTATATGGGGTGCTAAAGGGTAAGGAGTCAGCCCTGGAGCAGCAGAGGTTAGGCTGGGAGGAGGAAATGACCCGGTGCTCCGGATCCCGCACCAGCGGATGATGCCCTGCCGACACTACCTCCTCCATGCTTGGCCCCATGCTTAGTTTTGGTTTATTAGTTAGTCATAAATGAAGCCTATGCTTCTCAGTAGTCAAAGTGACAGGCTTTGTCTTCAGATTCAGTTTAAACAGGACGGATAAACCTTCCCATCGGTACAACACAGTCATACATGAATAACTTTCAGCGTCCCAGCCACAGCATACACAGGATTTCAAAGTCTCTGTTAAAGTAAAGCTCACCCAGCTAGTCAAAGTCAGATTATGGAGACTTGCAGGCAGCATCCATGTCTCCTCACTACAGACAGCAAACCTGCCATCCCGTCAGCCTTTCTGATCATCTGCTTAACCACTTCAATACCGGGCACTTATCCTGCCCAGGCCAATTTTCAGCTTTCAGTGCTGTCAAACCTTGAATGACGATTGAGCAGTCATGCAACACTGTACCCAAATTAATTTTTATAATTTTTTTGAGACCAATCGAGCTTTCTTTTGGTGGTATTTAATCACCACGTTTTTTTTTCCTTTTTGGCTAAACAAACAAAAAAAAGATGGAAAATTTTAGTTTTATTATAACATTTTGCAATTAAAGAATTTTTCTCATTTACTGATGGGCCTTTGATGAGGCTGCACTGATGGGCACTAATAGGTTGCACTGATGAGGAGGCACTGATGGGCAGCACTGATGAGCAGCATTGATGGCACTTATGGGGCTGCACTGATCATCAATGTACTGGTGATTAGGGTTGATTGAACTTTTCAAAAGTTCGGTTCGACCAGAACACCTCGAACTTCCCGAAAGTTCGACCCGGATTTCAGAACACCATTGAAATCAATTGGAACCCAACTTTGGTAATCAAAAAACACAATTTTGAAGCCATAAAACCCAATAAATGCCCCTAAAAAGTGCATAGGGTTCTGGGTCATGCCCCAGGGACTATTAATCACACAAAAAAAGTTCTTAAAAATTGTCATTTTTGATAGAGAGACAATTATTGAAAAAATTATTGAGAAAAAATGAGATTTCTTTGGATTTAGTGTCTGGGGGGGGGGGGGGGTCTAAAAAGTGTACCTGTGAAATTTCAGCTCTGTAGCATGTCCAGAACCAGAAAAAAAAGTTTGTTTGTATTAGAATTAATATAGAACAGGTTAGTGGCTTCGTTACTTTTACACCGGGCTTTTTGTTGCAGGCGTTTATAGGGCTTTTTTGTGGACGTGTTTGGAGGCAGGCATGACATCTGAACTTCTGTGTGTGTGTATATACCCCTATACAGAAGTTCAGATGTTATGCCTGCCTCCAAAGATGCCCAAAAAATGCCCAAAAAAACGCCTGCTAAAAAAACGCCCAGGTGTGTTGTTGCAGGTGTTTTTTTTGGGCATTTTTTGGGGGTCTTTGGAGGCAGGCATAACATCTGAACTTCTGTATAGGGATATATATACACACACACTTATATGTATTTATACACATACACACATATAGGTGTGATAGGAGAGAATCCATATGCATGTTAATTATTTCATTAGGGTTCTGCTACTTTCACACCTATATATGTGTATGTGTATATAAACATACACATGTGTGTGTATATATACACCTACACAGAAGTTCTGATGTCATGCCTGCCTCCAAACACATCCACAAAAAAGCCCAATAAAACGCCTGCAACAAAAAGCCGGGTGTCACAGGGGCGAAGCCACTATCATGTTCTATAGCAGTTCTAAGAGAAATGATCTTTTCTCTATAGCGGTCACCCTGACATGGAAGGGTTTTGTCACCCTGCCATAGCAGTCAGTGTCAGTTAACCCTACACTACACTACGGTCCCCTGACACTTAACACTTTCCCTACAGAAACTAGATTATTAAATCTAACTAGTGGAAAATAGTACCCTAACTACACTAGATATCCCTTTCCTCACACTAATAATTGCTAAATGACACTTTTGAAGCAGAAGTAACAGAACTGCTTCCACTCTCTTCCACGTCCCTGTATTACAATGCTAGAGATTTGGCGGGGCTATCTTATATACTGGGGGGCGTATTCACTAATGATTGGCCTCTGGACCCCCTAGTCACTCCAATCACATTCCTAGCATTCTCCTGCCCCCTCAATTGGCTTTTACTGATGGTTCTGGTCCAATCACGGGCTTTTAAAGCCCAGTTCCTGTCCCATTGCATTTTGGTCGGTTCTGGTTGCCAAATTTCGAACAGTCAATGTTTGGGTTGAACCGATGGTCGACCCGAACCATTCAATCATCCCTACTGATGATCAGTGCCCTGATTGTCTGTGTGTATGTCCCCTGACTGGATTGCTGGTTACTGGCTCTCCTCTCCTTACACTGTGATAGCGCATGAGTAAAGTACTGCCAATAACCGGAAATTCCGTTTACACTGTGATCAGTTGTGAATGGATACAGCTGTTAATGTGGTAAAGGACCGCTGTTATTGGCCCTTTACCTCAGTCTGTAAATGGCTGTGAGCAAAAACAAAGAAGAAAGCCGCTCAGGTGCAAGTTCAGCACTCGGTGCAGGTCAGATCCGCCATCCAGGCATATAGACATCCAAAAGAGAGAGACCGCACTCAAAGTTGTTAGATAAAAATCCTTAGGACTCCTTTATTCTCCATAAATCCAATAGACAGCAGACAGACAGTGCAATACACGGACAGACGTGCCGGGTTGACGCGTTTCACGATAAAAATCGCTTATTCATAACCACCCGTGTGGTTATGAATAAGCGATTTTTATCGTGAAACGCGTCAACCCGACACGTCTGTCCGTGTATTGCACTGTCTGTCTGCTGTCTATTGGATTTATGGAGAATAAAGGAGTCCTAAGGATTTTTATCTAACAACTTTGAGTGCGGTCTCTCTCTTTTGGATGTAAATGGCTGTGACACATCGATCACAGAGCGCGCCCCAGGGGAGCGCGAGGAACAAGGCTCCGGGAGGACATCCATGGACACCCTCCTGGAACAAGAGAGCTGTGCTGTAGCCATCCTCCGGCTATGGTATGGTTAGGAAGTGGTAATAAACAAGCCTGAAGGGGAAGTACATGCCCTCTTAAGTTACCCTCTTTCTAAACCCTGCTTCAGGCTGACTTTCTACAACAGTGGTCTCCGAGCTGCAGCCTGGGGGGCCAGCTGTAGCCCTTTGTTAACTTTTATCTGGCCCTTGAGGCTATTTTTTTCACTGACACCAATGAAGGGTACCGTTCCTCCCAAAGACACCAATGGTGGGGCACAATTTCTGCCAATGACATCAAAGATGGGGTACCGTTCCAAAGACACCAACAATAGGACCCAATGACACAAATGATAGGGCACAATTCCCCCCACTGACACTAGTCTTTGGGGATTGTTTACTTCTATTGATGCTGGGACATTTTGTACTCCAGATGGCTATAGTCCGGCCCCCCCTAAGGTCTGAAGGACAGTAAACTGACCCTTTGTTAAGAAAGCTTGGAGACCCCTGCTCTACAACATAAAAGTGTGTTGCCAGGTGTTAGTGCCCTTTAATTGTAACCCTTCCTGTAGTGATGTAATGGGTTGAGATAGCACCCCTTTATATGCCAGCTGTGTGTGGGGCCCAGTGGAGTTGGGGCGTGGGAACAGGGCAACCCATGATCAACCAACATGTAGCCTGTGCATCACTATAGAGAGAAAGAGGGAGCTAATCCACTGGGGTATCCAGAAAAGGACACTTTGGAAACAGAAAGATAAACCTTGCCCCCTTGACCCTGACCTAGCAGAGTCTTGTGGCTTGGTTTAAGACAGCCAATGGAGGATCTTTCTTTGTGTGAAACATCTGAAACTGTAATACCTCGGAAGATGGCCTTGACAGTTCTGGGACTTATGTGAGTGTTCTGCACTTGAAGAACTATTGTTCAGAATGTCATATGCTATGGAATATTGCTCCCTGCTTCAGACTTCTGCTCTGTGAGTTATGTGAATGACAGTCTTGTTGTAATGAAACTGTGTTTACAAGTGTAGCACCCTACAGAGTAGGTGCTAGGTAAACGTATATTGGGCCTTGGCTGCCTAACAGATAGGCCAAGATTTTCAGCTGGGCTGTCATGGCTCTCAGGTATGGCTGCTGAGAGGGGAATCTCCCCACTGGCTCCATAAGAGGATTCTCATTCGGCACTGGAGGAAACCCAATCAGTGGCTCATTTAGGACTCTTTCTACCCCAGAAGGCGGATTCTGCAGAAGAGGATTCTGGGAGTGGGTATAAGTTTAAAGGGGAACAAATGACGCAGAGTCTTTGGCGGGAAGCAGAGTCTCAGGAGGGAGGGTACGGCTGTCTCTCCTCCTGTCAGAAGGATCAGGTGTCTCTGGTGGCTGCCTGAGAGTCCAGAGAGAGAGAGCTGAGTTGCAGAGAGGATTAGGTGTGCCGAGGACCAGTGGAGATAGAGGGGTTCAGTTCCAGGAAAGCCTTCCAAGGTCGTGAGTACTGTGAATTGCCCCTGAGGGTCTGCCTGAAGTGTAGAGGGGACCACTGCAGTGAAGGTCTCAGGGATCCAGGAGCCAGCTAGTGTCAAGGGGGGTACCTAGTGAGAGGACCCTGAAGTGTCAGAGGGGGTGCCTAGTGAGAGGACCCTGAAGTGTCAGAGGGGGTGCCAGCAGTTGGGCCCTGAAGAGTTAAGTGTACAGCGTGCAGTACACAGTGTTAAGGGTTGCAGCAGCACAAGCAGTTACAAGGAGCTACCTCAGTCAGTGAAGGGCTGGAGGGAGCTGTTCACCTGACTTTTGAACTAAACAGAGTGTCAGGAGTCAAATGTCCTACAGTCCTGGATCTTCTGAGTTAACCTGAGTATTAAAGTCAAAGTTCCAGAACAGTTCAGCAGAACAATATCTTCAAGCGCCAGGGAGCGTTGGCAGGCATTCAGCTGGCGTCAAGACAGCGCTAACAGGCATTTTTCTTGAAGGAGTCCCAGTTGAACCTACTTGAGCCAGAGGAGTATCCCACTCATTCCCTTCTCCCATCCCCATTACAAAATAAACAAAACAAACCAAAGATGCCGGAATGGTCATTGTCTCAGCTCTCACACTTGGGTTTTCAACTTAAATGTGTTGGAAGTGTTACCGGTGACAATGGCAGACCCATATCGGGCCCAATGCCTGGAAATATTGCTACACAAGAAAAGTACTGAACTGTGATTGAGTTGGGCAGTAAAGCCTTTTGGACTACAGATTCCTTTATTCTGAAGGAGCTGGGCTTCAGGCCAAGTAAAGTGTGACACAACATGACAAAGTATCGCCCAAAATAACTGATAGGCCACTATCCCATGTGCGGTGGGACCTGGGCCAACATGGCGCACACTCCTGTCTTACAATTGATTCCAAAATCTGTGCTGAAGAAAATGACAACATACCTTCCTTGGCTATGTATTCTGTGTCAATCACTCTCGCCAAGCCAAAGTCTCCGATTTTACAGCAAAGTATGTCAGACACCAAGACGTTGGCGGCTCGAAGGTCTCTGTGGATGTAATTCTTTTTTTCGATGTACGCCATGCCCTCCGCAACCTGGAGAGGGGAAACACACCAATTCATCTGTCATTGTGTCTGAAGGAGTAATTCAGTTTTGAAAATAAAGAAGGAGGAAGAATCTGGCTGACTGCAATGAAAACCATAGACAGTTCTAATGTCAGCCACCTTGATGAATAATTAAATATTTCATATATAAGGCCCTAGGCGAGAATGGGCTGCACATTTCAAAATCACATCTCAGGTGCTGGCTCAGCTTGTCACCACTGAAGAAATCTATTGGACCAAAAACAAGAATGGAGCACACTGAGATGCAAAATAATCTTCTGTTATTAAAATAGCCAGCAGGAGCAAGTTCTCTTCAGATATGTTTCGTCACCTGCTGCAAAGAAAACCCTGTTACATATCAGCTTCATCTTGGCAAACAGAAGACTGCTCATTGTCTGACTGTAATGAATCTAAAAGGAACCCTCTTTATGTAGGATTATAGAGGCACAGGCTGAAAAAGTTTTTCAGAAACAAGTAGAAAAACCTTTATTGATATAAAAAATTCTTAAAAGAATAGATACACTATATTACCAAAAGTATTGGGACGCCTGCCTTTACACATACATGAACTTGAATGGCATCCCAGTCTTAGTTCATAGGGTTCAATATTGAGTTGGCCCATCCTTTTCAGCTATAACAGCTTCAACCCTTCTGGGAAAGACAGGGCCAGACTGGCCTACAGGGAAATTTCCCGGTAGGCTGGCAAGTCCGCCTGTCCTGGGGGCGCTTTGAGGGCAGTGATGCCCATAAAGAAATGTCTCCCGGCCCAGCTGACATGGCAACTGCGCATGCAGGGCCGGCCTTTGGGGTGTGCGAGCTGTGCGGCCGCACAGGGCGCCATGGGCAACAAGGGCGCCGTGCGGCCATCACAGCTCGCAGAAGATCAGGCGATTCAGCCCGCACAGCGGGAGGTAAGCGGCGACCGCGGCCTGGACAGGGTTAACATAGGCCGCGGCCGCCGCTTACCTCCCGCTGTGCGGCTGTGCCTCTGTCACCTACTGCTGCAGTGAGGCGAGCTGTGTATCACACACAGCTCAGCCTCCGATCCACGCTGACAGTGTGGGCGGGGCGGGAGGAGAAGGGGCGGGGCGAGGAGGAGCTGACGATCTCTCCTCTGGCATCCCTGCAGGGAGGAGAGATCGTCAGCTCCTCCTCGCCCCGCCCCTTCTCCTCCTCCTCCCGCCCACGCTCCCCGGGAATGTGTGGGCGGGAAGTTTGAAGAAAAAAAAAAGCTGCAGTCAGCGTAAGGTAAGTGAGATCTAATTCCTTCAAAAAATGTGAGGGGGGCTCTGTGTGAGGGGTGCTTTGTGTGGGGGGTCTGTTATGTAAGGGGGGCTCTCTGATGTGGGGGGCTCCGTGGGGGGGTGATCTGATGTAAGGGGGCTATGTATGGGGGGGGCTCTGTGTGTGGGGGGGGGGCTCTGATATATAAGGGGCTTTGTGTGTGTGTAGGGTGGGGGCGCCACAGGATTAACTCGCACAGGGCGCCTGCACACCTAAGGCCGGCCCTGTGCGCATGCGCCGTTCTGAAGATTGCCAGAATGGTATATTCAGCCATAGAGCGCATGCGCAGTTCCTGGGACATAATGGAGCCGGGCGGCGCCATTTTGTAAATGTGATTTCAGTCCTCTCCGTGATGGTGCATGCCGGCCGGCCGAGCAATAGGACTGTACCCCTCCAGCCTCTGGTCAGTGATCACCTGTGCATTCTGTCCTCTACCATCCATTGCACAGCCTCTGACCCCCTGTCATGTTTTGCTCTCCTCTCCCATAAAAATGCACAGCCTCTGACCACCTGTCCTGTGTTGCTCTCCTGTTCCATGCCCGCACAGAGCCTGACATCTGTACCATGCCTGCACAGCGCCTGACTTCTGTACCATGCCCGCACAGCGCCAGACATCTCCTGTACCATGTCCGCATAGCGCCTGACATCTGTACCATGCCCGCACAGCGCCTGACATCTGTACCATGCCCGCACAGAGCCTGACATCTTTACCATGCCCGCACAGTGCCAGACATCTCCTGTACCATGTCCGCACAGCACCAGACATCTCCTGTACCATGCCCACACAGCGCCAGACATCTCCTGTACCATGCCCGCACAGCCTCTGACATCTCCTGTACCATGTCCGCACAGCGCCTGACATCTGTACCATGCCCGCACATTGCCTGACATCTCATGTACCATGTCCGCACAGCCTATGACCATCTCCTGTACATTGTCCACACAGCCTCTGACCATCTCCTGTACCATGTCCGCACAGCCTCTGACATCTCCTGTACCATGTCCACACAGCCTCTGACATCTCCTGTACCATGTCCGCACAACCTCTGACATCTCCTGTACCATGTCCGCACAGCGCCTGACATCTGTACCATGCCCACACAGCACCTGACATCTCATGTACCATGTCCGCACAGCCTATGACCATCTCCTGTACCATGTCCGCACAGCCTATGACATCTCCTGTACCATGTCCGCACAGCCTCTGACCATCTCCTGTACCATGTCCGCACAGCCTCTGACATCTCCTGTACCATGTCCGCACAGCCTCTGACATCTCCTGTACCATGTCAGCAAAGCCTCTGACATCTCCTGTACCATGTCCGCACAGCACCTGACCATCTCCTGTACCATGTCCGTACAGCCTCTGAAATCTCCTGTACCATGTCCACACAGCCTCTGACATCTCCTGTACCATGTCTGCACAGCCTCTGACATCTCCTGTGCCATGTCCGCACAGCCCCTGACATCTCCTGTACCATGTCTGCACAGCCTTTGACATCTCCTGTACCATATCCGCACAGCCTCTGACATCTCCTGTACCATGTCTGCACAGCCTCTGACATCTCCTGTACCATGTCTGCACAGCCTCTGACATCTCCTGTACCATGTCCGCACAGCCTCTGACATCTCCTGTACCATGTCCGCACAGCCTCTGACATCTCCTCTACCATGTCCCCACAGCCTCTGTCATCTCCTGTACCATGTCCCCACAGCCCCTGACATCTCCTGTACCATGTCCGCACAGCCCCTGACATCTCCTGTACCATGTCCGCACAGTCTCTGACATCTCCTGTACCATGTCCGCACAGCCTAAGACATCTCCTGTACCATCCAATGCACAGCCTCTGACTACCTGTCCTGTTTTGCTCTCCTGTTCCATCCAATATGCAGCCTCTGACCACCTGTCCTGTTTCTGTCTTCTACCATCCATTGCACAGCCTCTGACCACCTGTCCTGTTTTGCTATCCTGTAGCATATTTTGCCAGAACATATCTGTCTTATATATATATATAAAACGGTGACATAGATGGTGGCCCAATAAGCAAAGAGCAGTTGAAATGGCAACTGATGGGTTTCGAGGCAGGTGTATAGACTCTTCTTCAGGATTAGGAACTCGCATGCACCAAAACCTACACTGCCTTCAAATTGGGATAAGCGGCTGTGTCCATCCAGCTGCAGAGTGCCAGTTGACATGAATGGGACTGTCTGCATGGGGATGCAAATAACACCTGTGCTTCCATGTGCAGGCAAACAGGGTCCTTGCACGGGCGTACTCTTAGGCATGCTCATGTGAACAAGCCATTAACCACTTGACGACTGCCCGCCTCAGATTTACTGAGGATGGCAGCCGCTCCTGGGCAAAGCGATGTAGCTCTACGTTGCTCACTCTCAGGAGGCTAGGGGGCGAGCGCGCGCCGCCGGCAGCGCACTCCTGCCCCCCGCTAATCAGCCGGGGAGACAATGCGTGTGTGCGGCTCTGATTGCCGCCTAATACCGGCGATCTCCCCCCGCTGACAGAGAAGAATGGACGGGTGATGTAAACACAGCCATCCATCCTTCTCCCTGAGATGATCAGAGACTACGTAATCCTGCTATATAGGATTGAAGGTCTCTATGGTCATCTCACAAGCCCAATCCCCCCCCCCCCCCATCAGTTAGCATCACTTCCCTAGGGTCACATTTAACCCCTTGATCACCAACACTGTTAACCCCTTTCCTGCCAAAGGCATTCTAACAGTAACAGTGCATATTTTTAGTGCTGATTACTGTAGTAATGTCACTGGTACCCCCAAAAGTGTAAAATATGTCAGTTAGGGGTCCGATCTGTCGCCGCAATTATCGCAGTCCAGCAAAAAATCGCTGATCCCCGCCATTACTAGAAAAAAAAAAAAACAATAAAAATGACATAAATCTGTAGCAGAAAACAAATTGGCCTAAAATGTTAAAACATTTTGATTTTTACATTTTTTTGGGGAATGTTTTTTTTTTCAAAATTGTCGCTCTTTTTTTGTTTATAGCGCAAAAAATAAAAATCGCACAGGTGATCAAATACCACCAAAAGAAAGCTCTATTTGTGGGAAAAAAAGGATGTCAATTGTATTTGGGTACAGCATCGCACAACCGCCCAATTGTCCGTTAAAATAATGCAGTGCCGAATCGCAAAATAGGGCCTGGTCATTAAGCAGGAAAATCTTCCGGTCTTAAACCCGTTACAGTGCATCAGTTCTGAATGAAACTAAAACAATAGTCCTAAAAGTCCTAAATCTACCTGTGGCATGCGTGGGAATATCTAAGACATACGGTAATACAACAAGGTTGGGATGCAGATTGCAGACCCATTCTCTTGAATGGGTCCCGTTCATGTAACGGGGGCTTATATCTTCAGCTGTGCAGCAAAGCATTGCAGCGGCAGCAAGTATACCCCTTTAGAGGGGTGGATAGAGGGTGGTAAAAACACGGATTAACCCCCTATTTATAACCCCCCCTAACTGCAAGTGTGAATTTAGCCCTACAGCACCAGCAGTAAAAGAGTTAATTAAAGGTTAGTTATGCTGAAAACTTGAATGGTAATCATTGAGAGTGTTTACTGATCAAGTCTTTAGGCCCCCCTGCTGCAGTCCTCCAAATTCGCCTAGATATTAACTTGGGGGGGGGGGGGGAATCAATTATCAACAGGATAGGTTTACAATAAAATAAAAAAAAAGAAAGAAAAAAAAATTGGGCAAAATGATCCTATAAGCTAATTTTAGGTATTTTCCATTAATAAAGATAAAGAACTCAGAAAGGGAAACAAGAGCTAAAAAGAAGAAGTGACTACTACAAACTTCAACAAAGGTGTCACTTTTAGTGAATGGAAGGTTACAATAAATAGGTCACAATTCTAGGTACATTCAATCATCCATAAGTCCCAGATGCAATGCCTGGGATCTGTGTGATCTTTAAAACTCCAATAATCCCCTTAAACTTGGCCACAGATGATTAAATCAAATTATACAATCTCCTTTAAAGGGTAACTCCACTTTAGTGGGAAAAAAATAGCAAATAAAAGAAACGAATATAGCGTATACAATAGCGACACAAGTCATGTTGCAATTGAATGGTATTAAAAATGACCTTTCCTTTTCAATCCGCGGCTCTGTCATTTTCTGTAAAATGCAATATGGCAACCTGGAGGTGTTCTGTACACAGAATGTATACTGACCACACCCCAGAAACATCATTTCCTGCTTGTGTGATTGGCTCACTGATTTTCCCAGAAGTCTGCACTAAGATACAATTCAGATTCCAGGCATCCTATGCAACAAAAATGTAATTTTTGATAAAACACTCCCAATAGGTAATCACATCTAAAGGGATGCAGACCCAGCAGCTTTCCTCATTAGAGCCCTGCAGGTGCAGCAGCTTCAAAGTAAATATAAATTCAATAAATATATACCATAGTTTGTTGCTAAAACGTTTGCGTAAACCAATCAATAAATATTGTTTGTTTTTTTTTTTAAGGCTACATTCACACCTGAGCGTAGTGTTTTCGCGCGGTTTTTAACGCGATTTTACCGCGATTTTTACCGCGATTTTTGTGCAGGCGTTTTTAGATTGAATAGAGATCAATGGAAAACGCCTGTAATCTGCCCAAAAAAGAAGCTCATGTACTTTTTTGAGCGTTGGGCGTTTTGTATACAGCATCAAAACGCTCAGATGTGAACAGGGGCCATTGAAATGAATAGGATTTGTCTTGTTGGGCGTTTTGAGAGCTGATCCTAGAGCAGAAAAACTCCCCAAAAACGCCCAAAAACGCCTACATGTGAACGGAGCCTAAATTGTCTTTTTTTTGTATATAGCGCAAAAAATAAACAAATAAATAAATACCACCAAAATGAATCTCTATTTGTGTGGAAAAAAAATATATATATACACACGTATATATTTATGGAATTTGTATTTACTTTGAAGCTGCTACACCTGCAGGGCTATAATGAGGAAAGCTGCTGGGTCTGCATCCCTTTAGACGTGATTACCTATTGGGAGTGTTTTACCAAAAAATGACATTTTTGTTGCTTGGGATGCCTAAAATCTGACTTGTATCTTAGTGCAGACTTCTGGGAAAATCAGTGAGCCAATCACACATAAATGTTATTTGTGTGCAGCTTTGCATGACCACACAATTGTCAGTTAAAGTAACGCAGTGCCGTATTGTAACAAATGGCCTGGTCATGAAGGGGGTAAATCTCCTGGAGCTAAAATGTTTAATGAGAAAAAATGAATTTAAACAGCTGTAGTATCAAGCCCCGTACACACGTACCGATCGTCGGCATACAAATGTTCGTCTTTTCTCCCCGGGATGTCGGTGTCTGTTGAAAAGTGCAAAGACAGCACAAGGACAGCACAAGAATTTTGTCTGCAGACTTCAGCTGACTGCAGAAGTGATGTCATGTAATGGTTAACTTTCCCTGTGTTTTTAATTTTCTGAGCATGCCCAGTCTTGCAAATCTGCGGTCTGTCGGCCGAATTCTGTACTGACAGGCGAACAATCGTCCGTTCTGGTGTCCGCAGACAAAAATTTTCATGTTTGCACGAAAGACTTTTGTCCGCGGATTGTGCGCAGACATCTGTCGGAGGCACCATACTAACACGTGTACAATCGGCAGATCTTTCGTCCGCCGACGTTTGTATGCCGGCGATCGGTACGTGTGTACGGGCCTTTAGGCTACAACATAACAGATATGAAAAAAGTGAAGGGGGTCTGAATACTTTATGAATGCGCTGTATCTCATCATAAAATCAAGTTAAGGGCTAGTTTCTGAAATCCGCCATCACTTTTCATCACCCTATATACATATTGGTCACAGTGTAATCAGACAGTTACAAGTTCTCCAGAAGAACCTGTTTATGCAATAAACCAAATGTAAAAACTGTTAGATGCAGCTTTTATTTTGCTGTTTTTTTGAAGGCTTGTGGTTGATTGTTCAACAGACCAGAATGGCACAAGGTTTTTTTTTTTTTAGCAAACAATAGCTGAAGAGGAAAAATGTGTATACTTTACATATCAGAGATTTTCATTTTATTAGGGTCAGCTGTGGGCTTTAAGGGTCTGGTATAAGCCAAGCTCAGCCATTCTGTAAACCACTATAAATCCTCATACACACAATCAGATTATCGGTCACATTTTTGTCCTGCACAACAGAACTCAACTGCAGAAGTGATGTCATGTGTAGAATTGTTTTGTATGTATTCTTTTGTTTCCAAACATGCGTAGTCTTTCTCTTACAATTTTTTTCGGACGAAAACTGTACTAATATAATGAAAATCGGACGCTGTGTTCACGTACTATAAAAATTTTATAGCCTGCACATCCAGTTTTGTCATCCAAAAACTCACAATCAGCTGTCAAAAGCACCATACTAACGATGCACAAATCGGCAGATCATTCAATTTTACTTCCGATTTTCTTATTGTGTGTACGGGCCTTTAGACCAGGCCTATTTCTGACATTTGTTGGTTACAAGTCAGTATTTTTTGCTAGAAAATTACTTAAAACCCCCAAACATTATATATATATTAATATATATATATATTTTTAGCAGAGACCTTAGAGAATAAAATGGCGAGCCTTGCAATATTTTATGTCACACAGTATTTGCTCAGCGGTCTTTTGGGCCAAACACACTTCAGTTAATTAAAAAAAAAACTAAATAGTATAGTTAGTCCAATTTTTTTGTAGAATGTAAAAGATGATGTTACGCTGAGTATATACTGTATATATTTATATATATATATTTTTTTAGAAGAGACCTTAGAGAATAAAATGGCGAGCGTTGCAATACTTTATGTCACACGGTATTTGCTCAGCGGTCTTTCAAACACAAGTTTTGTGGGAAAAAGACACCAGTTAATTTAAAAAAAAAAAACTAAATAGTATAGTTAGTCCAATTTTTTTGTAGAATGTAAAAGATGATGTTACGCTGAGTATATAGATACCTAACATGTTACACTTTAAAATTGTGCACACTCGTGGAACGGCGACAAACTACAGTACTTATAAATCTCCATAGGCGACGCTTTAAGAATTTTTAACAATTACCTGTTTAGAGTTAAAGAGGAGGTCATGCAATAGAATTGTTGCTCTTGCTCTATGATCGCGGCAATGCCTCACATGTGTGGTTTAAACACTGTTTACATTTGCGGGCGCGACTTACGTATGCATTTGCTTTGGAGGGATGCTGCGCTTAAAAAAAAAAAAAAAAAATTCTTATTTATTTTATTGAATTTTTTTATTTTTACACTGTCTCTTTAACCACTTGCCAACCGCCTGCCAAATATATACTGCAGCAGGCTGGCTCTGCTGCGAAAATCGCTGTACCTGTATGGCGATCCGTGGGAGTGATCCTGTAGGCACGTACGCGCCCCCATTCGCCAGCAGAGAAGCTGATTCCCGGGGCCATCGGCCACGATTGTCACCAGACACCCACGATCGCTCCCCGTGGAGAGAGAACGGTGGTCTTCTGTTGTAAACACAGCAGACCATTGTTCTCTCCAGAATCAATACAGAGCGCCTGTGTTCCTCCTATTTAGGAACACTGTCCCTGTGTTGATTCCACAAGCCCATCCCCCTCACAGTTGGAAAACACCCCCTAGTCATACATTTAACCCCTTTGATCACCCCTGGGTTAACCCCTGCCCTGCCAGTGTCATTATTACAGTAACAGTGCATATTTTTAGCACTGATTACTGTAGTAATGTTACTGGTCCCCCCAAAAGTGTCAAAAATGTCAGTTAGGTGTCCGATCTGTCCGCCGCAATGTCGCAGTCCTGCTAAAAATCGCGGATCGCCGCCATTACTAGTAAAAAAAAAAAAATAAAAATGACATAAATCTTTCCCCTAGTTTGTAGACGCGATAACAAAATACGCTTATTGGGATTTTTTTTTTACCAAAAATATGTAGCGGAATACAAATTGGCCTAAAATGATTAAAAAAATTTGATTTTAAAATTTTTTTTATTGGGAATTTTATATAGCAGAAAGTGAAAAATATTATATATATAATTTTTTTTTTCAGAATTGTCGCGCTTTTTTGTTTATAGCGCGAAAATTAAAAATCACACAGGTGATCAAATACCACCAAAAGAAAGCTCTATTTGTGGGGGGAAAAGACATCAATTTTATTTAGGTACAGTGTCGCACAATCTCACAATTGTCCGTTAAAGTAACGCAGTGCCCAATCGCAAAAAATGGCCTGGTCATTAAGGGGGAAAATCTTCCGGTCCAGAAGTGGTTAAAAAATAAATAAATTCTGATCACTTTTATTGCTGTCACAAGGAGTGTAAACATCCCTTGTGACAGTAATAGGCAGTGACAGGTACTCTTTATGGAGGAATCTGGGGTCTGAAAGACCTCAAACACCTCCTTTGCACTTGAAAGTATTCAAAACACCAGGATCAGCGTTTTTGAATAATGAGGATTTTTGAAAACTGACGCCGTTGGCTGCCAAGTAAACCGGCAGCTGAAGGGATCACCCTGGTACAACCGCTTGAGCAAAATGACGTACAGGTATGTGATTATGCGGCAAACTTCCTTTATAGTGCAGAGTCTCTGCACACTTATTGATGAGATCGGTATGATAACATCACTGCAGACTGCAAGTCCTGGGTGCCATTGGTGCCCAACTTGTGGCTCTTTGGTACTTATTGTTTAATCTTTGGGCCTCAGTAGTGTGTATTTTCATTGTCTAGAATACTCAAAGCCAGTGAAGGAAATGCAAACATCCCAACTTTTTGAGAAGGGAACAAGGGACACCTATTAGCAAAAACATATAGGCATAGGAGTCACACCCCTGCCACGCCTCCTTAAAGGAGAATTATGCAAAAAAAATTGTTAGTTAAACCCACTACTATTCCTTTATATTGGCTTTTGAAATTCACAAATGCAGCAATATAGAAATTGGATGAAAGGTTAAGCACTGGGAAACACTTTTTGAAAGGTAAAAAGTGCATTTTATATACATGTAGCCCTGCCCCCGAGGGAGTGGCTTGTTGCATTGGTATCCTCTTCATTTCTTGCGCCCTGAGCCTGCTCCAACCCACCTTTCACTATTAGTTCTGTCATTATGAGTAATGGAGGCCACAAGTATTGCAGTGAACAATCAATGTACTGCTTTTGACTTTTTATGCAAAACAAGAATATGCAAACAAAATCAGAAATAACACAGAGGTTGCTAAAGGGATAGATCCCGAATTCCCAACCAAGGATTTAGGCCTTTTAGTTCAGCACTAAGGATCCAGAACAAAGGCCACACATACATATACACAAACAAATGTGTATGTATGCTAGGGGATTACGTTCAGCAACGATAAACAACACTTTAACCAAGCTGAAGTAATTAGAGAGTGACCACAGATAACAGTGACTACAATTGGTAACTTGAATGCAAAGTAAGAAATATCAATATTAAAACAACTATCAGAGTGCACTCTGTGTACTAATGGGGGCCCCCTTTATAATGAATTGCAAGCGTCTCGTGGAGAGTGAGGCCTCACTTGTCTTCACCGGCAAGGAACTCCCAACAATCCGAGGAAAGTATTTGTAATCCAATAAAGGTAGAGATGGTGAACTGTATTCCCCAAAGCAATCAATAGTTGTAATCCACAGAGTAGCAAGCGTAATAAATCCTAATGCGTCACAACAGGTTAACAGCCTAGTACTGAGTAGAGAGCTTGAGGCCTGGTTCACCCACCTCGCACTATATGTATATTTGCAGTGTCCAGTGCAGTGCTGTATCTTGGCCTAGGCCAACAAGGCCCAGGCCTAGGGCAGCACTTTGCAGGGGGGCAGCAAAAAAGCTGCATCACACACTAGAAAAAAACAGCCTCCTCCCGGCTCCCCCACTAAAAAGGGTCCCTGCCGGCTTGCGCTACACTTTTAGTATAGTCAACAACAAAGGTGTCCGATAATATTAAATGCAAAAGTAATACAATCAAACACTAGCAGCGCTATATAGGCGGACTGTAGTATACAAACAAAAGTCCTTCAACATTCAGATGGGTAATTTCAGGTCCTGAAGTGGGTAGGTTAAACACAGTCCTTTATAACAGGAAGGGTGTGAGGGGTCCTGACTGCAGCACCAGACTTCCACCACCACTTTGTGCACCCCCCATTCTTAAAACTCACCAGATGACAGTGAATCAAGATCCTTCAAAGTTTTCCACCACTTGGCTAAAACGTTGGACACTGGACCCACTTTTCCTCTATTATCCACACAATCTCCTCCGTTTCCAAAGACCATGTAAGTGAACAAAGTGGGGCAACAATAGTGTAATTCCGCCAATGACGTTTATTAAAACACACAGCAAACAACACAATGTAGCCCCTCTCCCCTCAGGATGTCTACTTACAGGAGGAAGCATATAGTGAAGGCATTGAGTGGAAGTATAAAATCCGCTGGAAAACTCTGTCCCAAAATTATGGGATCTGGGATGAGCTCCGGCGTGTCTGTAGGTGTCCTATGCGACCGCGCACAACGGCTCTGACGTGTTTCGTCTTCCGACTTCAACAGAGAGCCCGTGTGCGCGGCGCGGTCGTGGGCTATTTATACTGACGCCAGGACGTGCGCACTCGCGCCCAATCAAGCTTCACCCGGAAGTCAAACCGCAATGAGCATTTCCGGTAGTGACCACTTCCGGCGTGCATCCTCGCTCCGCCCAGAATCACGGCGCGGGACACGCGTCAGACCGGAAGTGCGTCACTGATGTAAACATCCGGTCGGCTTTAATGACAATAACACAGGAAGTGATCTCCCTGCGCTAGTCAATCGTGTCTCACATCTCATATGCACGATGCTGACCCCATCTATGCATGAGGGAGGTGTCATCTAGCCGAATCCTTAAGCCAAATCACAGGAACTCCAGAATACTTAGCCTCAGTTTATAATTTTTAAAAGCATAAAAGCATAAATAAATTACACTGAATGCCATTCACCGTACATAAAATATATGTCATTATTAAATAAACATGTATAAAACTCATTCACAGTCTCATGAAAATGAGTATATGATTAAAATTAGAAATGAAATTGATATGATAAGAATTCACATGCCTAGTAAACACAACTAAATTAATAAAATAAATTTAAAATCCCCCAATTGTGGGGCTAAATACCACAATTATATTCATCTAAAAAATAAATAGAATTCAAAATTATGTGCAGATATAAATTAACATACACCAAAATGAAGCTCATAGTTCTGTGGTGGTCTGATGAACCACCATTAATAGAAGGTTATTATCAAAAACACTTGTATGTTACTGATTAATACGAATAAACAAAGAAAGGCCCTTAGATCAACCGATACAGTATGTTTCCACTGCTCTAAAGAGATGGATATGTTGTACCCAGACATCAATAATTGCTAATAAAGCAGTTGATGTCTAGGTCAACGTTGAGTCCCTTAGGGTGCAGGGAGTCCGTCTGGTAAATCCAATTTGTCTCGCGTTTCGATATTTCGCGGACCATGTTGGATCCCCTCCAAACTGGATCAACCTTCTCCACACCCCAAAACTTCAACATAGTTGGATCTTTGTTATGAACGTTTCGAAAGTGTAAGGATAAAATGTGATCTTTGAAGCCATTTCTGATATTGGTAATGTGCTCCGAAATCCTAACAGATAATGTGCGTTTTGTCCTTCCAATATACAGTAAGTTGCAAGGGCATTGTATGCAGTACACAACGTGTGTGCTGCTACAGGTGATTAGATCTTTAATTACAAAAGTAAGTCCATTTGATGGAGAAGAGAAACTTGTGAAGTTTCTTAAATGAGTATTAACCTGTTTACAGGACTTGCACCTCCTACATGCAAAAAAGCCTGTAGTATTGTCCCAGAACATCTTCGGTCTTACAGGGGGGTCCAATACTTTTTTGACCACCTCGTCACCGAACGTGGGTCCCCTTTTGTATATGAAGGTTGGGCGCTCAGGAAGGAATTCTCTCAAGACTTTGTCAATACAAAGAACGGGCCAGTGTCTATTCACAATATCTTCTACCTCTCGGTATTGGGCACTGTACTGAGAGATGAAGCTCCATTCATGTGTTTGCGTTCTTACTTTAGCGGAGTCTTTCAAACATTCCTCTTGGGACAAAGTGCCTATTTCCCTTATGGTGTTATCGAGTTTGGTCTCTTGATAGCCTTTTTCCAAAAACCTCTGTTTGAGAACTAGAGACTGTGTCCTATAGTCCTCATCAAGGGTACAATTCCTTCTGACCCGAAGGAACTGTTCCCTGGGGATATTAGATAACCATTGTTGGTGATGCCCACTCTGGACGGGGAGATACCCATTTCGGTCGGTGGGCTTGAAGTAAACTTGTGTCTTCAGCCCACCTTCCAAGAGGGATATCTCCACATCCAGAAACTGGATCCTCTCTCGGCTCCAATTGAAGTCCAATTTTATGTTGTTCCGGTTATCATTCAATTTATCACAGAACGATTGTAGGGAGGACTCCGAACCAGCCCACAAGAAGAACAGATCATCAATGTATCTGCGATATAAAATAGGCTCTTCATGTTGGGCTGCGTAGATAAACCTATCTTTCCACTCGCCCATGAAGATGTTGGCCAAACTCGGAGCGAATTTGGCCCCCATGGCTACCCCTCTCTGCTGCTGGTAAAACACTTGATCAAACCAGAAATAATTTCTAGCTAGACAAAAGTCTAGTACATCCCTCAAAAACCGTTTTTGAATATCTGGGATGTCATCCCATTTGCTAAATGCCCAGTTGAAAGCCAGTAAAGCATCGTCATGTTGTATGATTGTATATAAGGAGGAGACATCACCAGTGACCAAGAAGATGTCTTGATTAATCGGTAACTGCACCTCATTAAGTGCTAACAAAAACGCTTTGGTGTCTCGCAAGTAGGATTTAAGTTGGAGTACACTAGTTTGTAAGAAGGAGTCAAGGTACTCTCCAAGCCTTGCTGTGACCGACTGAATTCCATTCACAATCGGTCTCGCTGGAGGGTTAACCTGGTCCTTGTGGACCTTAGGTAGCGTATAAATGGTTGGAATACGGCTAAAGCTGGGTACCAGGTATTGTTTCTCCTTCTTAGTTAAAATATAATTCTCATATCCACTTCTTACCAATGTCTCCAACTCACGTCTATATTTTACGGTAGGATCAGTTGGTAAGATCCTATATGTGTCCTTGTCAGATTGTGGAAAGTTGGGTGAGGTAGTACTCCTTCTTAAGCAATAAGACCCCCCCTCCCTTATCCGCCGGACGTACAATGACGTCTTTTCTTTTTTCAAGGGCCTCCAGCCCCTCTTGGATGTGCCTTGGATTCACACCCTTTTTGTTGGGAATTTCCCTCAGGTCCTTAATTACGAGGTTCTTGAACACCTCTATATGTTGGTTGGATGACTGTTGGGGGTATAAAAAGTGATTTATTCTTGAGACCACTATCAGTTCCCACTGTATAGTTGGCCAAACCAGCTTTAGGGGCTCCTATCACTCTTGCGGGGTTCAGATAATATTTTTTAAGGTTAATCTTCCTTACAAACTTGTGCAAGTCTATATATACGTTAAATTTATTAACGGGCCTTTGCTTAGCACACTTCAAACCAGCATGTAGAATGTTGATTTCTTTATCGGTTAGGGATACTTCCGCCAAATTATAAATTCCGTCTAATCGCTGTCCAGTCTTCTTTTTTTGTTCCCTGCGTCCTGCTCTACATCCTCTCGAGGTCGATCTCTCATAGGGGGCTGTAGATCCGATTGTGGCCTCCAATGAGGGTTGTATATTCCCTGCGATTGTGGAGGGCCCCAATATTGGGGTTTCCCCCGCCAGGGTCTGCCGCCCCTTCTCCCGCCCCTGCCTCTTCCCCCCCTCCACGGAAAAGGGCGGGGAGGGTTTGGGGAGGGGGATTATACTCACTATATTGAGTTAGAGGATCATACCGATTTTGAATGGGGACCCTATAGGGAGAGTCCGATCTCATATTCGACTGGTGCCCAAATCTTTCACTGGGGTCTACTCGTTGGTTCCAATTACCTACCGCAGCTCCTCTATTGTTAGTATTGTTGGGATTTTTTGGGCACACGTCCTGTTGACCAGGAGCAGGCCTAGAAACCACTCTAGGGGTACTGGGTCCCGGAGTGGTCATTTGTCCATTGGATTGTCGACTTGGCATTCCTACATTAGTGGATGGTCTCTGGTTGGGAACTGTCCCTGGATTTTGCCAGAGATATATAGAGTTATTCTTGAAGTCCCCCAAATCCCTATAATACTTTTTCACCTTCTTTTTATGTGTGTCTTTGTCCATTTTTTGTAGTTTTTTTCTTTATATCCGCATTAAATTTTAAAACGACTGGTGAATCCTTATCCTTATCTAAAACATTCTTCAAATCAGCGATCTTTTTTTCTAAAATCTTCATTTTTAATTTATTTCTTTTCAAGATTAGTTCCTGTAATTTGACACCTACATTGTTGAAAAACTCCAACCATTCTTTAGAGGAATTATCATCATCGAGGGCATCCTGCGGAGTCACCTCCCACCTGAGGCTCCTCATGATGATTTTCTCTTTTATGTACTTCTCAAAGGTACATATGTCCCACCATGTCCTCACTTGCTTCTCAAGGGTAAAACCCAAGATGTTCAAGTTGGACATGAGGTCCTGTGAAGCATCAGTTTCCAATACTTCAGTAAATATGTCGTCAATTTCAAGTTGCCTATCTTGTAAAAACTATATTGCATCCATAGCAGCGGGGTTAATTTTTTGTCCACTTTTAGTATAGTGCCCGTCTTATAGGGTGAATTGGGCTGAAGGGCAGGGTCCAGGAGGAAAATCAGCCTGGCTCCCCCATAAAGCAGTCACACTGCTACCTCCTGGTATGATATGGTATGGTATGATGATGGGCACTGCTGAGGCTGACCTTATGGGAACTGATGAGGCTACACTGATGGGCACTGATAGACTATGGTTGTGGTCTGTGGTTTACAGATGACAGGGCGGGTCATAAACAGGAAGATGTGTGGTCTTTACAGGAAGGGGTTGGTCATATTTAAATTAGGGGGTGCACAAGTTTAGTCAGGCCTAGGGCAGCACAAAACCTAAATACACCACTGGTCCAGTGGTTTATCAGGATATCAGTATGGCCTTAGGAAAGTACACAGTTTAGTTGTCCTGTCCTGTTTCAGTCTAGATCTGTGTTTAAGACAGACGGGGATACTGGATGTCTCTCACCCAAACCGGGAGCTCTGCTCCCCTCTGCGACCAGGCCCCGCTCCTCTCAGAGTCTCCATCCGCCTGTCAGCAAACTTCCACTCGGTCACGCTCAAAATAACTCAACACACAGCCATTATTATCTAAACCGCTGGCGACAAAAGTGAGTACACCCCTAAGTTAAAATGTCCAAATTGGGCCCAATTAGCCATTTTCCCTCCCTGGTGTCATGTGACTTGTTAGTACTGGGCATTTTAACTTAGAGATGTACTCACTTTTGTTGCCAGCGGTTTAGACATTAATGGCTGTGTGTTGATTTATTTTGTGCACAGGAGTCACAGTTGTGGCACAGTGATCTGGATTGATGGCACATTCAGTGTGCCCTCTATTCAGAGCTCAGTGCACATGCACTGGTGATTTCACCGGCTTTAAAACGGGAATATGTGAAATATAACTGGGTACTAACATTTATAGGTAAAGTTCATCCAGGGAATATCTGATTGTCTCTCGGGGGGATCAGGATGGATTTTGTTTCCCCTGTTGGAGCAAATTGGATCATGCTTTGCTGGGGTTTTTTGCCTTCCCCTGGATCAACTGTTGGTAAAGGATTGTGTATAGGGGATTGTATAATTGTGTTTTCTTTTTGTTTTTTATTGGTTGAACCAGATGAAACTGTGGCCACAGGGCAGGATGCGGCCCTTAGCTTGCTTTTATCCAGCGCTTGGCACACACTATTTTATCCACTAATCCACTAATACATAGTTACATAGTTACATAGTAGGTGAGGTTGAATAAAGACAATAGTCCATCCAGTTCAACCTGTGTAGGTGTGTGTGGCTGTAATCATCTAACATAGCCCTTAATGTCCTGATCCTTGAGATGTAAGTCTAAGAGTCTTTTGAAAGCCACCATACTACCCGCAGAAACCACCTCTTGTGGTAGACAATTCCACAACCTTGTAGCCCTAACAGTAAAGAACCCTCCTCGTTGCCTGAGGTTAAAACGCTTCTCTTCTAATCGCATTGTATGCCCTCGAGTCCTCATGCAATTCCTTCGAATGAACAGCTTTTTTTCTAAGCTGAGATCCCCATTAAGATATTTATAAATTGCTATCATGTCCCCCCTCAGACGTCTCTTCTCCAGGGAGAATAAATCAAGCGATTGCAGCCGCTCTTCATAGTTAAGGTCCTCCAACCCCCTAATCAGTTTAGTTGCCCTTCTCTGGACTCTCTCCAGCTCCAACACATCCCTCCTGAGGACTGGCGACCAGAACTGGACAGAATACTCCAGATGTGGTCGGACCAGAGTTTTATAAAGTAGAAGGATTATAGTCTTATCTCTGGAATGCATCCCTTTCTTTATACATGCTAATAATCTGCTGGCTTTGGCAGCTGCTGCTTGACATTGCATGCTGTTGCCTAATCTATCATCAACCAAGACTCCCAGATCTTTCTCCATTTTTGATTCCCCCAAGGGTTCCCCTCCTAACGTGTATTGTGTTTTTATGTTTTTAGTCCCCAAGTGCAAAACCTTACACTTCTCCACGTTAAACCTCATTTGCCATGTCGTTGCCCACTCCGTTATTTTGTCCAGGTCATTCTGTAGGATATCTGCTTTATGCTGTGCAGTTATTGCCCTGCCCAATTTTGTGTCATCTGCAAAAACTGATATAGAACTACTGATCCCGTCCTCAATGCTGTTTATGAATAAATTGAACAAGGTTGGTCCCAGGTGATGACTGATCCCAATCTTGCCACTTTACCCATTAGTGCTAAAAATTCCAGCTCTACCTCCTCCCCTTGGTTAGGTGGCCTATAGAAAACCCCCACAACTACTTTTCCCTTTTCTCCTTCCCTATGGAGTTCAACCCACACAGATTCTAAATCCATGATCATCCCATCCGTAATGTCACTCCTTTCCATCACCTTTATATTGTTCTTGACATAGAGACATACCCCTCCCCCTCTTTTTCCTACCCTGTCCTTCCGGTACACCAAATACCCTTGGATATTGGCCAGCCAGTCAAGTGAGGGGTCGAACCAAGTCTCTGTTATTCCCACAAGGTCTATGTCATCCTCATGTACTAACATTTCCAATTCATCCATTTTATTAGCTAGGCTCCTGGCATTAGCATATACCCCTCTTAGTTTTACGGAAGTTAAACGTGATTGGTGGTTATGTTTATTTCTGTTTGGTCTGAGGTTCTCCCGCACAGACCTGCCAATTGACGTTGTGGACCTACTGTCGCTGCTGACCCTACATCTGCCTTCAGTCCTTTGCTCCCTCCTGACTGATTCTACTTCTGAGCCCTCCAACTTGGTGGCCATCTTTCTCCCCAAAAGAGCTGTACCATTCCCATTAAGGTGCAGCCCATCCTTGCTAAAGAGCCGGTAGCCGACTGAGAAGTCAGCCCAGTTCTCCAGGAACCCAAACCCCTCCTTCCTACACCAGTTCCTCAGCCACTTGTTAAGTTCCCTAATCTCCTTCTGCCTCTCTGGTGTGGCTCGAGGTACAGGCAGTATTTCAGAGAAAACCACCTTTGAGGTCCTTTTCCTCAATCTATTACCTAAGTCCCTGAAATCGTTCTTTAGGATCCTCCACCTACCTTTTACTTTGCCATTAGTGCCCACATGCACCATGACCTCTGGGTCATCCCCAGCCCCGCACAACAATCTGTCTGCCAGATCTGCGATGTGCCGAACGCGGGCGCCCGGTAAACCACATACTGTTCGGTTACCGAGATCTTTTTTACAGATTGCCCTCTCTGTCCTCTTGATAATTGAGTCCCCAACTACCACAACCTGTCTAACCTTTCCTGAGTCAAGGCCCCCCTTCTTCCTGGAGCCGCCCCTCCCCTGGCAGCTGGGGGAGGGTGCATGCTCCAGCTCTGCCACCCCTGAGCTGATATCCCCCTCAACCTGCAACTCTGCAAATATGTTAGGGTCTACCAACTCAGGACTTGCCTCCCTGCCTCTCATCCCATTAACCTTCCTAACAGTCACCCAGCTGCGTACCTCTGCTTCTTGCGTCTCCTCTACTCCTTCCTCCTCTATGCTGGCCCCTGCCAGCGCCTGATGGGTAATGTCCAAGCTCCTTTCCAGGTTGTTGATGCGACGCAGTCTTGCCACTGTGTTCTCTAGATCCACGATGTGGGCTTCGAGAGCAACAAGTCGCTCACATCTTGCACAGCAGTATTCGCCCTCGATTGATTCATCAAGGAACTCATACATGGCGCAAGAAGTGCACTGAGTGGCATCCCCAATCCTGTCGGACATTATTACCCACTACTCTATGGGGATAATGTTAACGACCTGCTCTTCCTTACCTACACTAACTCTAACTCCCCTGGTACTAAACCTGGGGTACTCACCAGTCGCTAATATACTAACCAGTCACTAAGATACTCACCAGTCACAAGGATCCTCACCAGTCGCAAGGATACTCACCAGTCGCAAGGATACTCACCAGTTGCAAGGATACTCACCAGTCGCAAAGATACTCACCAGTCCCAAAGATACTTACCAGTCGCAAAGGTACCAACAATGGGTCATAATTTCCCTGACTGACACCAATGAAGGGGGGCACATTTCCTCCCAACGATACCAACAATGGGGTAAAATCTCTTCCACTGACACCAACAATGGGGCACAATTCCTCCCAATAACACAAACTATGGGGCCCAATGACATCAGTGATGGGGCACAATTCCTCTAAATGACACCCGTGAAGGGGCTCAATGACATCAACTTTGGGGCACAATTCCACCCAGTTACACTAATAATACCAGTTACACCAATATTGGGGCGCAATAACTCTCACTGAAACTAACAATAGTGCAATATTTTTTTCCACTGACATTGGGACCTTTTTTTACTCTCGCCTTAAGTCTGAAGGACAGTAAACTGGCCCTTTGTATACAACGTTTGGGGAACCCTGTCCTCAACAGTGCATGTGACAGAGCGTAGTTTACAATCCCTTTTTTTTTCCTCCTTCAACACATCACCGCTATTATGTTGCATAATCACCATGTCCTACCCTTTAAGTCCCTGCACTGGAAGCACACCCAAACAATGGCAACAACTGCATCAGGCAAAACAAACTACCAGCTCAGGGCTGTAGATGTTTATACCGACAGTGCTGTAGAAGACCAGTGTTCCTCCCATATGACAGAAACCTGGTGACCCCAACTTCCTTGCATACCTGTTTAACTTGGTATTCTGTAATACGCTCACTGCAAGCTCTTTGCTGTCTCTCGCATTCAGAAAATCTATTATATCATAGTGGGTACAAGTAGGTTCCTCATAGTCATCAGCCAGACTCAAACCAGCTTTTGGAGGCCAGCAGATAGAAAGGAAGCTGCCCAGCACAAATATCAGGAAGCAGACCCTGAAATATGGCTCATGTGGTTTACCAAGAATTCACATTTTCCTCTTTTCACTGCCAGAGCCTTTTTTCTTTTTTAAATGCACATTTTAGGCCTAACGATTACCTAACTGCTTCCATACCGTGCAAATTCTGGCATTCCTCTCCTACATGTAAAACAATCATTTTTTTGCTACAAAATTACTCAGAACCCCCAAACATTATACACTGTGAAATTTAAGACTTAGCTGGGTGTAAGAAGATGTCTGCTGCTGTCTTCATGTTCTGTCAGATTAGGAAACCCATTGAAATGCATACGGCCATGTTGGAACGCGTAGTGTATGTGCAAAAAGCTATTTTGTTCGTAACGTCCCTTCAGTTACATTTTCTAATGAGGAGCGGTGTTCTGATAGAACAGGGGCACAGACAGCAATGAAAACTGAAAGGGGTTCTAATCCCTCTCCGCTCTATCCAAATCTAAAAAAAAAAAAAAAAGTTTTGCCTTTAGTTATACTTTAACCACTTTACCACTAGAGCATTTTGCTGTCTTACGTCTGGGCCACTTTTTGCGATTCAGCACTGTGCGACTTTAACTGACAATTGTGCGGTCGTGCGACGCCGTACCCAAACGAAATTTACGTCCTTTTTTTCCCACAAACAGAGCTTTCATTTGGTGGTATTTGATCACCTGAGCGATTTTTACTTTTTGCGCTATAAACAAAAAAAGAGCATTTATTTTGAAAAAATAACAATATTTTTAACATTTTTTTATATGAAATTCCCCCCAAAAAAGATGTAAAAAACAATTTTTTTTAAAATTTTTGGCTAATTTGTTTTCTGCTACCTATGTTTGGTAAAAAAAAATCACAATAAGCATTTTTTGATTGGTTTGCACAAAAGTTATTGCGTTTACTAACTAAGGGAAAGATTTCTGTCATTTTTGGTGTTTTTTTTTTTTAATGAGTAATGGCGGCGATCTGCGATTTTTTTTGCGGGACTGTGACATTGCGGCGGACAGATCGGACCCTTGACTGACATTTTTGACACTTTTGGGGGTACCAGTGACATTACTGCAGTGATCAGTGCTATATATATGCACTGTTACTGTAAAAATGACACTGGCAGGGAAGGGGTTAATTTTATTGGAGAGGGAGGGGTTAATGTATGTCTGGTGCTTACTAACGTGTGGGGGGGGGAGGTGACTGAGTGAGCCAGGGACAGATTGGATGTTTAGCTATGCTGAACACTCCGATCTGTCACTCCCTGTCACTTAGGAGATCCGCCCGCTCTGTTTACACAGGCGGGCGGATCTCCAAACTGGATTCCCCGACGATCGGGGCAGAGCAGCGGCGATCGCCGCCGCTCCTCCCCTGGCCCGACTCCCGCTGTGAATGAAAACAGCGGGAGTGCCCCTACAGGGGGAGGAGGTCTACGTCGCTAGACGATAACGAGTCACTGTGCCGCAGTAGCAGCACAGTGGCTAGTGGTAAAGAGGTTAAAGCAGGCAGTGAGGAGGCGATACCTCCTGCCAAATGCTCTCTAAACGCAGATGGCTCCTCAGAGAGCCCCGCCAGTGTGAAGGAGCCCTTAGAGGTGATCACACAGCTATAAATGGACTTCTACAAGAAAACCAACCATTCGCGGCACATCCATTGGGGGTGCAGGGCCCCCACATCCATGCATCCGGCCCCCTAATCTACATGCAGGGCGCCAGACGCATGGATTCCAATGGGGTTTTTTTTGTTTTGAAGCACGTGATTAGAGCCAGAGGCTCTAATAGGCTTCAAAAAAGGGTGGGCTCGGGTTGCAGAGCACTGCGCCCTGAGCCCACCCAGTTGTGTGACAATAGCAAATGAATATTCGCTATTGTCACACGGATCCTCCTCCTGGCCAATCAGTAAGCGGGTTCTGAGACCCATTTCCCGATTGGCTGAAAGGAGAAGCCATGCCATTGGCCAAGGAGGAGGGAGGAGACGCAGAAGACTGAGGGGGAAGCCGCCGCCGCTGCTGCTGCCTGCATGCCCTCCACATGTCCAGGGTGAGTGAGCTGGCGACCGGGGGGGGGTATAGTGTGCGGGCTGGTGTGGTCCCGGGGGGGGGGGGTATGGTGTGGTCTGTCTGCAGCCCCCTTCTCGGCCCCATGGAGCACCACTGAAGCTGACAGTAAGGTAAACTAACCCCTGGTTGCAGCCGGGAGCCCGTTTACTCCTTAGTGCTGCATTACATGTCCTTGGTGGTGAAATTGGGAGCGTTTGTGTCTGTAGCACTGTTGTAGTGTTACTACCATTACCGGTTCACTCATTTCATTTATTGTCTGGAATTGCTTCTTGACCCCCAGATTCGTTTTAGTTAATGGGAAGTCACAGAGACATAAGAAGACTGCGGTTTGACGCAGAAGTGAATGTTCCTTTTTATTTAAAACGAATATGCATCATAGAGTGGCAGGCAGTCACATTTATTTACCGATAAAGAGAAGAGAGGAGTTTGCTGTAACATGAAGTTGTGGCTTTTGCAAGTAGCTGTGATCAGAGTTTCTGAAACCTAAAAAAGGGTTCTCAAAGTTTGATTTCGTGTACTGTGATGGAAAAATGATGTCAGCGACAGTTTCCTGCCACAAATGATGAAGCTGATATGAGAGACCACAAACCAAATTTACACAAAAGTTGGCTAATTTTATCTCCTCTAAGTGTGCCTGCTCTTTAATGACACTGTGAGAGTGCAAGACCATTGTGCTGTCTGGGTCCAAGAATAAAATGCTGCCACCTCCCCCCCCCAAAAAAAAATAATAATAATCATGCCCACCAAAACGCCCCCACATCCATTATTTTACATCAGAATTAAAAATAAAATAAAATTTATCAGGAATTCAGATTTACATGCAACAGCACCTTGTCTATATGCAAAATTATATGGCATACCATTATGTGCAAAAAGAAAAACCTAACTAGATGGGACTTTACTGGTATCAGAAAGGAATGATTGCACAATGTATAGCTATAAAAAGTTATATTTTATTACAAACATTTAATAAAAGAACAATAGATAAAAACAGAGTTTACAATATCCTGTGCCATTGGCCATATAGCTATGCCAGCCAAAAAAAGCGCAATGGTGAAACACCGTCAGTATACTTTGCAGGCATGAAATACAAGGCTAACGAGTTTCGCTCATAGCTTCATCAGGACCTTGTCATCTTGACTCCAAAGGTAACAAATGAAAGACCCCTTTCGGCAATGTAGTCCGAGACCATTGTGTCAGAATAAAATAGGATATTGGGAGGGGGATAACATATACGGATAAATTGGTATATTGCTGGTGCTGGAGGTTCTGAGACAGATGCTATTTGCTGACAACTCGCCCTGCTGTGATGCGCCCCCTTTTTATAACAGTGGACAGGCTGTTACCATAAATTGTTTCCAGTGTGATTGGAAAATCTACTGTCTGGATACTTTCTATTTTTGGATATTTGTTTGTGGATTGAGCTTGATGGTCTCTTTTGGTGTTCCTCATTTATGCACCAGCAACATACCAATTTATCCGTACATGTTACCCTCCAAAAATCCTATTTTACTCTGACACAATGGTCTCGGACTACATTGCCTAAAGGGGTCTTTCATTACCGTGGCAGTCAGCCACAGTATATTCCTATCAAGCAGATTGCCATCATAACCCTTTTCTAGAAACCTTTGTTTAATGACAAAGGTTTCTAGAAAAGGGTTATGATGGCAATCTGCTTGATAGGAATATATCAGAAGTGGCTTGGCTCACACAGGCTGAGTGTCTGGCCGACCGGAGGCGGAACCCTGACAATAGCATGAGTGGAGCTTTTTAATCCACTATAACGCCCAATTTAGAGAAATTGAGGATATCTTTAAAAGGCATTGGGGTGTTTTACGTCTAGATAAAAATTTATGTAATGACCTACCACCATCACTCAACTTTATTTACAGGAGAGCACCTACCTTTGGGGACCAAATAGGGCAGAAGGTCCTCGATCCACTTATCAAACCAGTTATGTTTTAGGACAAGCGAACAGGTTTTTTTGCATGCCGTCGCTGCAAGGCCTGCAAGCAAGTGCAAACCTATCTGCGAGGTTTTACCTCCTTTTATTCCTCGGCAAATGGGGGAGAATTTGGAATAAAAGATTTGATTACCTGCCATACGACGCATGTCGTATATGGCATGGAATGTCCCTGTGGTCTGATTTATATAGGTAGGACTAAAAGAACTATGACAGTTAGAATTTCAGAGCACATTGCCAACATAAAGAAAGGGTATAAAGATCACAATGTGTCTCTCCACTTTAAGCGTTATCACAATCAGGATCCCACCCATTTGAAGTTTTGGGGTATAGAGCGAGTAGACCCTGTATGGAGGGGGTCCAACAGGGTCAGAGAGTTGTCCAAACGGGAAACCCAATGGATCTTATTGACTAATGCTTTGCATCCCAAAGGGTTAAATATAGTGTTAGATATAAACTGTTTTATCAGCTATTACTGACCTATATACCAAATGAGGGGGTGATAAGTTTTAGTATTTGTTTATGATCGGTGTTTTCAATCATATGTAGGGACATTTACTGTTTTGATCTATAATGTCATGTTTATGCTGCATGAAATTCAGTAGCATTGTTCTATTTATGTTTTTAGCCATTTTTTTTGTAATGGTTTTTAAATATTGATGTAATATATGTGTATGAATTGTTTTATGGATTTTATGCTGATATTGTTTTAATGTTTTTAATTTAAGATGCTGTGTACAATGATTTATTGTCTTCTATTGCACTTTATTTACCCGGTATATATGAATTGAGCCATTATGTGGAGCTTTAGGGAGCAAACACAGATTGTAGAAATCTGTGTGTGCAGAATCCTCGGAGGATCCGATTGTCCGATACCGGTTTAGTCCGAGCAATCGTGGTTAATTGGATAGGAGATGGAGGCTGATGCAGAGTAAGGGCGGAAGTGCAATAATATGGACGAAGGAGGGCGGAAGTACAGGGTTGCCGCAAGGTCCACGTCAGCTCGCTGTTTGGCGAGTGCCGCCCATTCCTCAATACATAAATATGAGTGAACGTACCGTGTGTCCACGCCCTCAGTTGAAGTCCTTTGCTGACGAAACACGTCAGGGCATGGTCACGCGGTCACCAGGGTTACCTACGTCCTACGTCATACCCGGAAGTTTGACCGTCCACACCAGCGGGAAACGACTGGACACAGGTTTACCCTAATTTTACACGCTTTCATCTACAATTTGTTTGTGAGTGCAACATTTGAAGAATCTGTTTGTTGGAATAAAAAGTGTAGTTATGCAGTATCACGCTATGTGGTGTCATTGATTTATTTACATGCACCATGAATATGCGGAGTGATTCCTGTTTATCAGTGTGAGGAGAGTGTCCCATCCAGGGTTTCAAGTCTCTTGAGGATCAGACATCCCCCCCTTGTTTGTGATATATATTGGCCTGCATCCAGTGGCCTCTGGTAAGTGTATTACCATAAGGAGTGCACAGCGGTGAGGTGGAGGCTTTCTAGGATCTAAATGCACAGTTGTGGATGATCTGCATCCTTGGATTCTTGCTCTGTTCTGTGGACTCTCTGCATAAACTTGTATCACATTCCTGCTTCACATTCTAACTACAGAGACTTTATTTTCATCTTGGGATTTATATTTCCTATGATAGCGCTGCTAGTGTATTATTGGAAGTTGAGAGGAGTATGTTTTATCGCTTTTCAGATACACCTATTTATGGCATTTATTATTGTAATAGCAGCAGCTCGAGGTCCTTTATATTAGGACCACATATATATTCATTGTTCACTTACATTTGAGCGCTGGGTGAGTGGGCTTCTTTGGGTATCTACTGATCCTACTCCTAGTTTTATAGCCAGCAGTACCTGCCTGAGCCAGCAGTACCCGCCAGCAGTACCAGCCTGAGCCAGCAGTAGCCACAGCAGTACCAGCCAGCAGTACCTACAGCACAGTACCAGCCTGAGTCAGCAGTACCCACAGCAGTACCAGCCTGAGCCAGCAGTACCCACAGCAGTACCAGCCTGAGCCAGCAGTACCAGCCAGCAGTACCCACAGCAAAGTACCAGCCTGAGCCAGCAATACCCACAGCATTCTTTTCAAAACTTACCACCACAAAGAGTCGACTGCGCGCCAGACTGACAGACGCAAACCTGGAAAACCAGTTGCCAGTAGCAACATCATCAATACCAGCTAACATCACACACCTCACCAAAGAGTCAGCAGTACCCACAGCAGTACCTGCCTGAGCCAGCAGTACCCACATCAGTACCAGCCAGAATCAGCAGCACCCACAACAGTACCAGCCAGCAGCACCCACAGCAGTACCAGCCAGCCGTACATACAGCACAGTACCAGGCAGCAGTACCAGCCTGAGCCAGCAGTACCCACAGCAATATTAGCCAACAGTACCCACAGCAGTACCAGCCAGCAGTACCTGCCTGAGCCAGCAGTACCAGCCTGAGCCAGCAGTAGCCACAGCAGTACCAGCCAGCAGTACCTACAGCACAGTACCAGCCTTAGTCAGCAGTACCCACAGCAGTACCTGCCAGCAGTACCTACAGCACAGTAGCAGCCTGAGTCAGCAGTACCCACAGCAGTACCAGCCTGAGCCAGCAGTACCCACAGCAGTACCAGCCTGAGCCAGCAGTAAAAGCCAGCAGTACCCACAGCACAGTACCAGCCTGAGCCAGCAATACCCACAGCATTACCAGCCAACAGTACCAGCAAGCTGTATCCACCAGCAGTACCAGCCAGCTGTACCCGCCAGCAGTTGTTTTCAAAACTTACCACCACAAAGAGTCGACTGCGCGCCAGACTGACAGACGCAAACCTGGAAAACCAGTTGCCAGTAGCAACATCATCAATACCAGCTAACATCACACACCTCACCAAAGAGAAGGTAAGGGGTGAGTTAATTAAATGTTTGACCAAATATAATAGGCGCATTTTTAAGTCGATCATTTTGTATGGCCCCCCGAATGATTTCATAAATACCCAAATGGCCCTTGGCAGAAAAAAGGTTCCCCATCCCTGCTTTATATCAAGATCCCCCCCCCCCTTCACAGCAGTGTCCTCAGTCCCACATCACATCCTTTTCACAGTACTGTTCTCATTGCCCCTTAACATCAACCTCCTCCAACAGTAATGTCATCTGCCCCCCTTCAATGCAGTGTACCCCCCCCCCCACACACACACACACACACACATTACTATCCTCAACTTCCCCTCCCCACATTACTATCCTTTTTACCTTCTCCCCCCACATTACCTCCTTCACACTAATTTCCTTAGCTCCCTTTTCAAGTCTACCCCCTGTCCCCCTCCCCCCCAACTGTCATATCTTAGGGCCAATTCACACTGCAGCTCAGAGCAGCAGGAGCGATTAACCGCCCAGCCATTCTGTATTGCCGGTTGCCCTAGGGGGCAGTGTGGTGGGCGATTCATTGCATCACACGGCTCCATTTTTTTTTTTTTTTTTCATTTTGTAGAACATTTTTTTGCGGTGACAGACATTTTACCATGCAGTAAAATGCCTGTCACTGCATATAGTGGAAATTGGCCATTACGCAGACAGGGGGGTGGGTGGCACAGAAGGTCTGGACGGAGGGCAGGAGCTGCAAAGTGGTAATTAGTTGCCAAGACCCCCTTGAATCCTAGCAAACAAATACCTACTTGTCAATTCCGGTAGTTCCGGCCTTCCATCCAGAGAATGACAGCGGTGATGGCTGGAGGGAAGAAACAACTCCTAAATTGCAGGACTGCCAGGGTCTGGATGAGACATTGACTGGGTGCAGATCTGGACCATCGTTCACCACTTAATGATGCCTGCCCTATAGAGAGGCCATAGCATGAGCCTGTACAGCAGTGAGATGTGGAATGATATGCATAGGATGCATGTAAGAGGTGCAGAGTCTGCATTTGAGCACAGTAGGTACTGGGAACCAGGGCACCTACTATACCTAAAGGTCTGAGGTTGAGGTCTAAGCAGTGGTGCTGCACGAGAGAGCAAGGATGCTGATTATCCTTTGTTTATATGTTTGAACTAATGGGGGATACTCCTGCGTGGACAACAGTTTATGAAGTTGAACTTTTCTTTCGTTTTAAATAAAAGTGGGCCTCAAAGTCCTAAAACATTGTTGCTGACTGTCGTGGACTCACTAGAAAGTGTTGCACACATGAGCATTACCCTCTGCAATGTCACAACACAATCCCCCCTTCTGCAGTAAAATATTGGATTGGCCGGTATGATGAAATGTTTTGGACTAGAGCTACACAAGAGAATGAGGTCCAAAACACAAAGCCTGTGTTACCACAAAGCACATTAACTCAGGTTAGTGGGTTGAATTAACATGTTATGAATGGCACTCCGACGTACTAAGGTTCTGATGCACATATCTCAGTGGCAAGAGAGCTGAACTGGCCTTATGTCCATGTCCTACACCCACTGAGGTTGCAATACCTTAGGGCAGTTGATCTTTATATAGAGTATATTTATATAGTATCTGAAGTTCTGCTTTACACATTATGCAGACAGGCAAATTGTGACCCCCCAACAGAGAGTATCATGCATGAAAACTCCACCAGCACTAATCTATAGTAACCTTAATCATCAATATTTCACAGACCTGAGCCGCCATGTCCACCAGTTTTGGAAAACGCAGCTTCATTCCTTCTTCGGTCTTCATAAAGTCTACTAAACTTCCTGAAAAAGTAAGAGAATGACATCAATGGGAATTCAGAGCACCAAATAGCTCTAGAAAGAAAACTCCTTCTATGCCTTACCAACTACTGGAGATATAGGGGGACAGTCCTACGCTGTCCCCTTTGCAACTGATGCCAGAAGCACCACCTACCTACCAAGAGACCAAGAAATCCACCCCCTTCCCCACCCCGTCCTGCACTAAAAAGATAATGCCTATCTTTTATCCTTATTCCTTAAAAGTTAACTCCTATTCTGCTGTGGCCTAGACTGTCAAACACAGTCATGTAGGCCTTCTGCTTAGGCTATGCCTACATCTGCAGGCCTGAGCTGGAATAGGAAAGGACCTCATCACACGATCTACAAGAACTAAAATTTGGCGTGGGAGCTCCTGACCTAAAAAGCAAGTATGCGCTTTATGGCAGACTTACCTCCAGCACTGACAGACCCATGCTCGCCTTTACCTTTACACTCACTGGCCACTTTATTAGGTACACCTTGCTCGTACCGGGTTGGACCCCTTTTACTTTAAGAACTGCCTTAATTCTTCGTGGTATAGATTCAACAGGGTGTTGGAAACATTCATCCATATTGACATAATAGCATCACGCAGTGGCTGCAAATTTGTTGGCTGCACATCCATGATACAAATTTTCCGCTCCACCACATCCCCAAGGTGCTCAGTTGGATTGAGATCTGGTGACTGTGGAAGCCATTGGAGTACAGTGACCTCATTATCATGTTCAAGAAACCAAGCGGGGAAGCTGATGCAGCGGGCAGGCAGCTCCGATTGCCCCCTGACACCAGCGATCGTTCCCCGCTGAGAGAGAAGAAAGGTCAGCTGTTGTAAACACAGCCGACCGTTCTTCTCCCTGGAATGATCATAGAGCCCCTGTGATCCTTCTATATAGGAACACAGGTCTCTAAGGTCATTTCACAAGCCATGCCCCCCCGACAGTTAGAATCACTCCCCTAGGCTCACATTTAACACCTTGATTACCCACAATATTAACCCCTTCCCTGTCTGTGTCATTATTACAGTAACAGTGCATATTTTTAGCACTGATTACTGTAGTAATGTCCCTGGTCCTCCCCAAAAGTGTCAAAAATGTCAGTCAAGGGTCTGATCTGTCCGCCGCAATGTCGCAATCCCGCAAAAAAATCGCAGATCACCGCCATTACTAGTAAAAAAAAAAAAAAAAAAAAACAATAAAAATTACATAAATCTTTCCCGTAGTTAGTAGACGCAATAACTTTTGCAAAAACCAATCAAAATACGCTTATTGCGATTTTTTTTACCAAAAATATGTAGCAGAAAACAAATTGGCCTAAAATGTTAAAAAAAAAATTGTTTTTGGAAATGTCATATAGCAGAATGTAAAAAATATTGTTTTTTTTTTTTCAGAATTGTCACATTTTTTTGTTTATAGTGGAAAAAATAAAAATCGCACAGGTGATCAAATACCACCAAAAGAAAGCTCTATTTGTGGGAAACAAAAGAACGTCAATTTCGTTTGGGTACAGCATTGCATGACTGCGTAATTGTCAGTTAAATTCACGCAGTGCCAAGTTGAAAAAAGAGGCCTGGTCATTAAGGCTCCATTCACACTACCGCGACTTGTCAGGCGACTTTTCAGCCTGACAAGTCGCGGTCCATGCAGTGCTACAGAACCCGTTCTAATAGGAGCGACACAAGTCGCTCCGACTTAGAAAAAGGGTCCTGTACTACTTCGGGGCGACCTCGGAGCGACTTGCATAGACATTCATTATATGAAGGCCGTGCAAGTCACAGGTCGCCCCCGAAGTCGTGCCGCTTCAGTGTGAATGCGGTGTAAGGGGGCAAATCCTTCCGGTCTTAAAGTAGTTAAGCAATTGAACAGGTGTACCTAATATAGTGGCCGGGGAGTGTAAATTGGTCAAAGAATGGTTGGTTTTGTTCCTTTTCTGTATTGATTGACCCAGATTCAGGGTCTAATACATATCCTTTTATATAAAGAATTGTCAAGAGACAAAATGGGGTAACACAAGAGTTGCATATGTGCAAATGGCGTGTCCAAATATCCCCTGCTGTTATAGGAATAATATAGGCATTTAGCACTCTCTAAATAGCTACTTCATAATTTCCTTTAAAACTCACCATTTGCCATGTACTCCGTCACAATGTATATGGGTTCCTTGGTTACCACAGCGAAAAGTTGTACTAGTTTATCGTGTCGAAGGGTTTTCATCAAGTTAGCCTCCTCCAGAAAGGCCAGGGGTGACATGCTGCCCTCTTTTAATGTCTTGATGGCCACTTTCATGTTATTATTATAATATCCTAACAGGTTAGAATAGAAAGACAAGGAATCAAGTCAAATCTCCAGAACGGAAGAGTAGAATTATGATGGGTCAATGTTTTGTATGGAAATACTGTAAGGGATTTCCTTAAGGGGATGTTGTTAATCTCCCTGAAGATGTTCCCTGTATGGCCCGCTCTCTCTGTGACTGCCAGATTTCCCCCTTCCAAAGAAAACATGTCAACGTGTGTGGTATGTGGTGAACAAGTACAGGAGGCGTCCGGCACAATTCCTAGATTGCTTTACCTTTTCTCATTGAATACAAAGCATTCTCTGATCGGTGAGGCAGAATGTTGCCATTAATGCAGCTGGACACATGCTTGGCATAGAACTTGTAAGCTAGTGGAGATCATTGGAGTAGCGGTGCCTATAGTGAATAACTTACAGAAATTGTCAGCTTTCAGGGAATCCCACAGGTATGGTATAAAATAGATACATTGGTCTAAGTTGGACCAATATGGCTATGTAAAAATATCCATCCCTTGAATTATTCTTAAAGTGTTACTATGCCTAGAACCTGCATTCACTATATCTGAGAGAAATGGAGCATGCGCTATCCAAATATTGGTTTTATTGAAGATGCTGTATGAACAAGTCAGTGGGTGACTGGGTGAACACCAAATGTTTATTAAAATAGTCAAAAGTGCAATTAAAATGCAATAAAATCAATGATGACCAATGTGATACCAGACCGGTCATCCAGATGATGATAAATGGCAATACCATAAGTCCACTGGGTGAACTGTGTCCGGATCCCTGGAGTTGGCTGAAGATGGAAGGCAATCCACATGCTGTATGATAGCTGTGTGGAAGCCGTTGGGCAGGCGGGAGCCGAGGCGGACTGACCAGAGCTCACCGCGTGACGTGTCAGCAATTCAAGGGTAGACAGAAGACTCAAACCCGGAAGTGTGACCAGCCTGGAACGCATAGGGAGAGCGTTGCCGTGACTACATGTTTTGCACGCATGCCAAGGACCTGACAAAGTGCATGTGCGTGAAACAGGTAGTCACGGCAACGCTCTCCCCATACAGCATTTGGATTGCCTACCATCTTCGGCCAACTCCAGGGATCCAGACACAAGCTCACCCAGTGGACTTACAGTATTGCCGATCACCATCTGGACGACTGATCTGGTATCACATTGGTTATTATTGCTTTTATCGCATTTTAATTGCACTTTTGACTGTTTTAATAAACATATGGTGTTCACACCCACTGACTTGTTCATACAGCATCTTCAATAATACCAGTATTTGGATAGTGCTGCTCCATTTCTCTCATGTTATCCTTCAGGCTGGTTCACAGCATTATATTTCAGCAGCACCAATTTGGTTAGGGACCTTTGACAGTACAGCTACCACAGTGAGAGTGCTGGAACGTTTGTTACAAATTCACTATATCTGCTCTCCCACAGTACACAGAACATGGAAATGCAATTATTTTAGTAAATATAAACTGCTAAATACCTTTTCTCATCAGCAGTATATAGCAGTCTTATGACATCTATCAGTGTCCAGTTAAAGCTTGAGGAAGGAGTTCTCATTCTCCTCTGACTGTCCTATGAGGCCGCAGGAGCCCTGACCCTCGGTCTGGACAGTGCTGATTAGCCCTGTGCAGATCACATGCCCCCCCCCGCCAGAAAAAAAAACTCTCTGGCACCAAACTGAGCATGTGCAGAGTGCCTCTAAGGAGCAGATGGATTGGGGACAGTAAAAGAAGAGGAGGATCAGAAAAGACAGTCTTTTTACACAATGTGGATGATTAACCCCTTAGGCTCCACAGTGAGAATAACAAGCATGCTTCACTGCATATACAGACTGATTAAAGTGGGTTTAGTAACACTTTAAATCTAACAACACCACCAAATCTGGTATAGAGGTGACTGTACAGCGCAGGGGTAAACAAACAAGTATCCATATTGGATTGTGCCATCACAGACTGGTTGTGCATATATAATTTTACAACTCACCCATCCATACTTCTCCAAATTGCCCAGCTCCAAGCTTCTTTACAAGCCTTAAAGAATCCCTTGGGATCTCCCAGACATCCGCTTCCCACGTGCTTTTCTCCAATGCTGGACAGGGCTTTTCCAATTTCCGGCATAAACCATCAGCTCTTCCTATAAAACGACAGCAAAAAATAATAATGTAGATAAAATAATTTATTGGATGTTAAGTACATGAATGCTTATTAAAGTGTAAGGCAGCTCATGCACGAGTCAGTCTTTTTTCATTCAACCATTTACTAAAGACTAATGGACTGTGCACTTTGCAAGTGCAGTTGCTCCAGAGCTTGGTAAAGTTTCATCTTGAAAAGTATACACATATAAGGCTGCACATGATTGGCTGATGGAAGTCACCTAGAGCCCAGGGCGAACATGCCAATATGCGCCCCCCACAAGATGTATGAGCAGTATGTGTCAGCAAACCCCCCCCCCCCCCCAAACAAATTAAGCACTAATCTGCATGCTGAACTCAAATCCTCTCATTCCACATATGCTCCCAGCAAAATCCCCCCCTCCCCCCCCCCCAAAAAAAAAAAAAAAAAAATTTCCTCTACCTAGCATAAACTCCCCTCCGAACAAAAATCCTCTACCCCTCCCACTCCCAGCACAAATTCCCCTCCCTAATCCCCCATCCTAGAACAAATCTCCCCCCCCCCAAAAAATTTACCCCCCTCCTAGCACAAATGCCCCCCAATCATCCCTACTAGCACAAATCCCTCTCCCAAAAACAAAATGTCCCCTCATAGCACAACTCCCCTCACGCTACCACACCATATTACCTTTTCTAGCACAAACCCCCCACATCTCCTATCCTAGCCCAAGCCCTCTTCCCCAATCTCCCCTCTCAACACAAATCCCCCAAATCACCACTCCTAGCACACCTTCCCAAATTTGCCCTTACCTCCTGCTGCCCCCCAAATTCACCCTCCCAACACAAATACCCTCCCCCCAATCTCCTTGTGGTGCCCCCTGAACCTCACATAACACAACCGTGCCCCGGGCAGCCGCCCCTTCTGCCTGACCCTTGTCCGGCCCTGCCTACATATACTGGGTTTCAAAATGGTCTACTCATGTAATCGATCGTCTTTACAGTTGACAGTTGACAGGATCACTTACAAATAATCCATCAATAATTTTGTCACATTTTAAACCAGGGCTGCTATTTTATTTATTAGCTTGTCGCCAGTCTTTTATGGCCCCACCATAATGGTTATGGAAGTGACAATAAGAGGGTAATGTACCATTATAGAGAGTGCAGTAAGAAAATAATTATATGCTCACCAGTATAATGTTTCACTAGATCTTGTAGTGAGGAAAATGTGAGAGTCGGGGAAATATAATATCCGCCGTTATCCAGCATTCTGATCTTATAGTGTTTCACTGAATCTCCGCGGGTTGCGTCTTTGTCTCGTACAGAAAGTGAATAAGTGCCTGAAAATTATAAGAATAATGCATAAAAAAAAAAATAATAATAACAACAATAACATTAATACATGCATGCTTCTTGGTGATGTTGTTAAAATATTACCCACAATGAACATTAAAGCAATGTTTTGCTGCAGTAATTGCTGCAGCACTGCTATTAATATTTAAAGTGTATCAAGGCATACACTATATTACCAAAAGTATTGGGACACCTGCCTTTACACACACGTGAATTTTAATGGCATCCCAATCTTAGTCCGTAGGGTTCAATATTGAGTTGGCCCACCCTTTGCAGCTATAACAGCTTCAACTCTTCTGGGAAGGCTGTCCACAAGGTTTAGGAGTGTGTCTATGGGAATGTTTAACCATTCTTCCAGAAGTGCATTTGTGAGGTCAGGCACTGATTCGGACAAGAAGGCCTGGCTCACAGTCTCCGCTCTAATTCATCCTAAAGATGTTCTTTCTGGTTGAGGTCAGGACTCTGTGCAGGCCAGTCAAGTTCCTCCACCAAAAACTCGCTCATCCATATCTTTATGGACCTTGCTTTGTGCACTGGTCCAAATCATTTGGTGGAGGGGGGGATTATGGTGCAGGGTTGTTTTCCAGGGGCCCTTAGTTCCAGTGAAGGAAACTCTTAAGGTGTCAGCATACCAAGACATTTTGGACAATTTCATGCTCCCAACTTTGTGGGAACAGTTTGGGGGTGGCTCCTTCCTGTTCCAACAGGACTACGCACCAGTGCATAAAGAAAGGTCCATAAAGACACGGATGAGTGAGTTTGGGGTAGAGGATTAACATGTTTAGGCTTAGGGCCCATTTTGTTGTGGTACATTAATGATCTCACATGCTATGGTGCATGTGGTAACATTTGTAAAGGTATTTGAATGGACTGCCAATACATGCTTTATGAATGGACTGCCAATGCATGCTTTATGAATGGACTGCCAATGCACACATTATAAATGGACTGGCAACACACCACAACAGATGACAAAATGTGCATTAACCCTTTAAACAATGCAATGCGCCCCAACACATGGTATATGCATTGTGATGTGTTGTTCTCTATTTGACTAGTACCACAACTTACCTAGATCAGGTGTTTTGTATATACTCTAATGTAAATGAACCATTTAGTGTTTGGGTCTACATATACAATAACTGTAAATCCATTACTGTGCTGTTAGGGAACCAGTAGCTTGCCAGTGTTGTAGAACTAGAAGCTCCAGCAAGACATTAGCTGGCCATACATGGCTTGAAATTCAATCTATTTATGGCTAATTCAATCTATTTATGGTTGTAAAATGTCTGCCTTAGCAAGTTAGAAGCTGGCCCAGGCTGGGGGGAAAGGGTTAGTTTCCATATGTGTGCTCATTTCCCCAGCTGTTTGGATCTCAGCTAGCCCACCTTAAATATAAAAAGGGGGAAGGCTGAGGTCCAGGGCTTGCTGCCCGGTTCTCGACTCGACTCGTGGTATTGGGACTGCTGTTCCTTGCAGTCCATTGGAGGCACTGGGGTTCCATAGGTCATCCAAGTCAAGGTGAATACCAGAATGGACTACCACCCTGCAGAGGTATGCCTGAGCAGCCACACAGCTATAGTTAGGATTAGGGATTAGACTCAGTTCATACCGGACTACAGTAGAATGTTGAAGTCTTTCAGTAAAGTTGCATCAACTGTTCTAAACCTGGTCTGAAGTTATTCAAAGGGGTGCATGTTGGATCTGGCATATTTAAAGAACCAAAGTCTGTAAGGCACAAAGGGGTATGGACAACACCACTACAAAAGGGTTAACTTGGTAAAACATGGAAGAGCAGTGTAGTTGCTAAGAGTAACCAAGCACAGTTCAAGACACAAAGCAACCAGCTGTTTGGCGAGGTATCTGGTATAGGTGACACATCCTCCGGTAGCGAGGGGATCGATGTCTGGCTTCCTCCCTAGTGGTTGGTTTGCAGTAGCAACTGGAACCAAACCCACATTACGGAGATCCATGGCATGGTCACCAGGTACAGGAAGGAATGGCAGGACCCCATTCTGTTACTAGGAATGAGGTAACAGAAGTACGCTGCACTGGTGGAGTGGGCGCAGGTTCGGCATGCCACTCCTAATGCAATATACATCAAATTACAGTGTGTAGTGACATGGGACAGTACTTGTTCAGATGAAGTCGGGGAACTACCTTTATGTTTGATTCTTCAAATGACCGTCTCTGCCTGGTCCTGGGTATTGGTGAGCTGGGCAAAGGTAACCCTGCGTGCAGGCCCAAGTAGGCCCCGCCACATACTGATTGACTTCTGTTCAACCGGCCTGTTGGAAAAATCCTGCTCTGTGTATTCTGGGGGCGGAGAAGTCTCCTCGCTATCAGAATACAATGACACAGCAGAAAGGATTACCTCATCCACCTCAATTGTGTAGATGGGGGCATCTGATCAGCCTGCTGATTAAACTAAAAAAACAAAAAAAAAACAGACTTATCTAGGGCCATTAATAAGAGAACACTGAGATTAGGGTTAAACATGTGCATGATGAAAAAATGTTTCATTTCGTTTAGATTCATTAATCTAGTTATTTTTTTTTTTGTTAAATTCGGTTGATTCATTCAATTCGTATTCAGGATCAGGATTCGTATTTGGAATTTGTTTTATGTCTTTTTCAAATTTTCTTCGAATTTACCGATTTTTTTCGATTTGAAATTTTTGAATCAATAAATTTTGAATTGGTTGACTTGAAAACTTTAGATTTTTTTGAACAAACAAAAGAAAAATCTCCATCAAATGATTACAATGACTCTTTAAATCATCTTTGGCTTAAAAAAAAACAGCATTATTTCGAAATGGTAATCTAATGGCCCATACACACGTGCAGATTATCTGCAGACTTTTGTCTGCAGACTTACCTTTTCTATGTAGTGCAAGGGCCTGCCGGATTGCATACAAATTGAAAGTGTTTAGGTTTGACCTCATATTATATGGTTTTGGTAAGTCTGCAGATAATCTGCACGTGTGTATGGGGCATAACACACACAGTCTTTGATTTCAGAAATATGTTTCCTGTTCGAATTCAAATGAAATTCGATGTAAAATTTGATTTGAATTTCCGAAATTTGAACACATTTCGTTTAGTTATTCAGAGCATTCAGTAAACTTTGTTTATACTGCACTTTGGGTATTCAGAATATATCCGAATCTCCGAATAACGAAAAATTTGTCTGAATATTTATTCCGAACAAAACGAACCGCACAGGTCTAATTAGGCCTCATGCACACCGGACGTTTTTACAGCTGCTGTTTTTGACGTGAGATGTTTTTTTCTGCAGCCAGAAAACTCCCCAGCATGTTATCCTATGTGTCCATGCACACATAGGCTGTTATCGGCAGTTTTTGGGAGAGGCATTTTCTGGCTGGAAAAAAACCCAGAACTATTGGGTTTTGAGAGGGGTTTTTCCAGCTGTAAAAATGCTCTAGCTCTGATAAAAGCTGAAAAGTGATGAAAAACGCCAAAAAAAGGCTTGAAAAACGTGGCTATTCTGCATTTATCTACGTTTTTGAGCCATAATCTTTTGTGGGAGTACAATTTTGCTAAAAAAAAGCTAAATAAAAAGCTACAGCTGAAAAAAGCTAAAAAAAAAAAAAAAAAAAAAAACTCCTTCTACAGCTACAGCTTTCTACTGGCATTTTGATAACGTCCAGTATGCATGAGGCCTTAAAGAGGTTGTAAACCCACTTTTTTTACATTTACCTATAGGTAAGCCTATATTAAGGCTTACCTATAGGTGCTATAAATATCTCCTAAACATGTACCGTTTACAAGATATTTACAGTGCATGCAGTCGATGACGTCATCGTCGCATGCGCTCTAAAGGAACGGCCACCCTGTGCCGTTCCTTCAGAACCCTATGCCGTGACCGGCGGCTTCCCCGCGCATGCGCGGGAGTGATGTTATCGCACCTCCGGCCAATCAGATGGCCGGAGGATGCGAACAAGGAAGCAGGGCGGCCAGGCATGTCGGCCGCCCTGTTGCTGAGCGGGCGACACTGCGGGCTTCGTTTTTAGGTAAGTATTTCATATTGAGCTAGTATGTGATGCATACTAGCTCATTATGCCTTTGTCTTTACAGGTTTTTTTTTTTTCTCATTTTTTTTTCCTGCATTTACTTCCTCTTTAGGTTTTCCACCTCATCCCTTTAAATCCGAACACATTTAAATGACACAGGTTCTGTGGCTGATTAAGGTGGTAATTAAGCTCACTTGGTGCCTTATCTGCATTAACCAATTGCCTACCGACTGTCGCATATATACTGCAGCAGGCTGGCACTCCTGGGGGGCGAGTGTGCGCTGCCAGTGGCGTGCACCAGCCCCCACTAGGCAATGGGGATGCCGATCCATGGGGCCGATGGCAGTGATTTCTGCCGGGCACCCGCGATTGCTCCCCGCTGTGAGAGAAGGATAGTCAGCTCTTGTAAACACAGCAGACCGTTCTTCTCTCTGAAATGATCACAGAGCGCCTGGGATCCTTCTATGTAGGATCACAGGTCTCTATGGTCATTTCACAAGTCCCTCCCCCCATACAGTAACAAAACACTCCCTAGGCTCACACTTAACCCTTTGATCGCCCCTGTGTTAACCCCTTCCCTGCCAGTGTCATTATTATAGTAACAGTGCATATTTTTAGCACTGATTACTGTAGTAATGTCACTGGTACCCCCAAAAGTGTAAAAAATGTCAGTTAGGGGTGCGATCTGTCCGCCGCAATGTCACAGTCCCGCTATAAATTGCAGGTTGCTGCCATTACTAGTAAAACAATAAATAAAAAATAAAAATGACATAAATCTTTCCCCTAGTTTGCAGACGCGATAACTTTTGTGCAAACCAAACAAAATATTTTTTTACCAAAAATATGTAGCAGAATACAAATTGCTCTAAAAGGATGAAAAAATTAAATTTTTACATTTTTTATTTTATTGGGAATGTTATATAGCAGAATGTGAAAAATAGTGTTTTTTCTTTTTTTTTTCAGAATTGTTGCTCTTTTTTTGTTTATAGCGCAAAAAAAAAAAAATCGCATAGGTGACCAAATACCACCAAAAGAAAGCTCTATTTGTGGGAAAAAAGGACATCAATTTAATTTAGGTACAGCATCACACGTCCACGCAATTGTCTGTTAAAGTAACGCAGTGCCGAATCGCAAAAAATTGCCCGCTCATTAAGGGGGCAAATCCGAAGTGGTTAAATTTGCCTCAGAACCTGTGTAATTAATATGTGTTCGGAGTTAAAGGGATGAGGTGGCAACCCTACCTGGGATCTGTAGTTCAGTTGGAGAGTCATGACTTGCCTATAAAGAAAGTATTTGACAGCCAACACTTTAGATGAATTTAGACGAGAAGTACAGCTTTTTGTTTTATAGGAATTCCATCTTTAATTGCAGTAATTAAATTTAAACAATGGAGTGATTCAGCAATTACCACAACCCTCTACAACTGATGGAACCATTAAGATATTTGTTGCTGCGCTGTGAGGATAAACTGGCGCGTATCACTTTGTGGCGGCACATCTACGGCTTTGCTTCATGGGATTTCTTTCATCTCTTAGAACTTCGTATGACACAAGTGTTATTCACATAAACCTCACTTCACCTCTTTATGAGCCTCAAACACTTTTAACTTTCTTCCAAGAACATAACGGTATAATCCGCGTCCATGATCTTCAAATAGTGTACAGGGAAATACGCTTCACTTTCAAAGTCTGCACATAAGTGGTGTGGATGGAGAGCAGAGGACACATATGGAACCATATATAATGCAGAAGTTCTAAAATATTGGCCAGACGTTGGAGGAGATGTGCGGGACATACCTTCCTCTAAATGAAAGCTAACAAAGATGCGAAGAGATGTGGTTTCCTGCCTTTTCAGCCCCAAGAAACAACGTGTGACTTTCACATCCTACAGTTATGCTGTGATTACGCCAAATGTATACGCTTTCCTCTAAGATGTCACTGCCAAGTGAGGTTCTTTGTATTCCTTACAATAAGGCAGCTGTTCTTAGCTGGGGGTATCCATATCCCTCGGGGTATAGGCAGTGTCGGGACAAGGTCATCTAGAACACAGGGTGAACATGCCAAACTATGCCTCCCCTAAGGTGTATGTGCAAGCATAAAGTACCCTACAAAAATACAGAGCGCTAATCTGCATGCTTACCCCCCTAAGCATAAATTCCCACTTCTCCCAGTACAAATCTACCCCTTGTTAAAATCCTTCCCCTCAGCACAAATCTCTGCCCCCCCCCCCCATCCCCCAAATGCCCTCCCCAAAAAAAATTCACTCCTGCTAGCACAAATCCTCTTCCTCCACTTCAAATCTCCCCTCCCAGCCCAAATTCCCCCCAAATTCCCCTTCTTAGCACAAATCTCTCCCCCCTCTTCAAATCCCCCTCCCAGCACATAATCCCCCCTCTTAGCACAAATCTTCTGCCCCTCCCAACACAATTTCCCCTAAATCACCACTCTTAGTATCCCCCCCCCCTCCAAATTTCCCTTCCTAGAACAATACTTACTCTCTGTCGCCCCTCCCCCCCCCCACACCCACACCTCAAATGATACCACAGTGCCCAGGGCAGCTGTCTCTCCTGCCCATCCCTTGTCCCGGCCCTGGGTATAAGAGCCAAATAATTGGAATGGATCATTGACATGCGAGGAACTTGGTCACACCTAGACCTAACTGGATCTCCATTCTATGGTTTGATTTCACAAAGACAACAGCAAAAATCTCATTAGTTGTAGGCAGCTTGTGTTTTGGGGATTTGCTGCGTTAATATATATATATATATATATATATATATATATATATATATATATACACAGTATATATATATATATATATATATATATATATATATATATATATATATATATATATATAAAAATATGATAAAATCCATATGATTTTCTTTCTAGCCATCCATATGTAAAGCAAAGCCAAGCTATTGACATCTTTTGAATGAATTCTGGTACCTAATACGACTGATGCAAAGATGATGATGAAATGACCACAGAAAGTCTGACAAAGGCATTATGGAGGCATACTGGACAATACAGTATAATGCAGCCATTTTCAAAGAGGCTTCCATGGAACCCTGGTATTCTTCCAGAGGTTTCTAGTTGTTCCTTGAGCTGTAGCTTACTGACCCCCTATATCAGTGATGGGGAACCTTGGCACCCCAGATGTTTTGGAACTACATTTCCTATGGTGTTCAACTACACTGCAGAGTGCATGAGCATCATGGGAAATGTGGTTCCAAAACATCTTGGGTGCCAACGTTCGCCATCACTGTCCTATATGATGGTATCTGCATAGTTCCAGGGCTAGTGCGACTTGGCAAAACCAGCAGCGTGGCGCAATTATCTTTTTAGCTATTTACAGTATAAAAGTGGCATTCTGACAACTACTGTAAGGTTTGCTTTCTTCCTACTGACCACCAATGTAAGGGCCATTCTCCCCATTGACCCCTGATGAATTGGTTTCAGTAAGGGGTTTCCTGAGATCTGAAATTTATTTTAAGGATTTAAAGGATAAGTCCACCCGAAAACTAAATGCATCTATAGATCTCCACGATCTAACACTAACCTATCTAGCCCTGTAAAGAAGAAACCAGTATACATACCTTTTTGAAGCCGATCCAATCCTGTCTCCAATGGCGGAAGCTCTGCAGAGGACACAGCTGTCAGATGTGAAATGAATGGGGAGTGTTGTCACCCCTAGGCTTAGTATGGGGCTTCCATTGTCGGATGTGTCCTCTGCACCCGCCTCCACAGAGAAGCCGCCGCTGACAGCTCAGCGTGGGGTCGGATCAGCTTCAAAAAAGGTATGTGTACTGATTTTTTCTTTACAGGGCTAGATAGGTTAGATCATGGTGGTCTATAGATGCAGAGATGTTAGTTTTTGGGTGGACTTATCCTTTAAGGATAAAAAAGGTTGAGAAAAGCTAATGTAAGGGTAATAAAAGGCTAGGAGCCCCTGCTAGATGGCATACAAACTTTAGATTTTGCACAGTAACTGTGGATTTAGGATTATGTACTGTTAAGTTAATTGTAATGGTTTGTCTTACTGGAATTTTTTTTTCTGCTAGAGAAGTAAAACTGCTGATTTTTTCCTGCAGTGACAGTGAGAATTTAAATTATTCAATGTAAGGACAGCCAAGGGTAGTACTGAATTTCATTTGTAATAGTAGGTAGACCTTGGATTCTTTGCTGTACAAGCATGCACACTTTGGATTCTTTGCTGTACAAGCATGCACACTTTGGATTCTTTGTTGTAACAACAGACATTCTTTGGATGTTTATTCTAAGGGTAGACATGCTTAATCTGAGAAATGCGAAATCCTCTGCAAATCCTTTTTTGGTAACATACTGTACCTGGGTTTGTTTCACTCTCCCGGATAAGGAAGGATCCAGGAATGTTTTCTGGAGCTAGCAGTTGTCTTTCTGCATCTTTTCGAGTAATGTTATTAAAAAAGAATCTGCGGACAGAAATATATATATTATCTGAAGGCGTATCATAAACAATTACCCACCTAATAGAGCTGTCAGTTATTATTATTATTATTATAATACAGGATTTATATAGCGCCAACAGTTTGCGCAGTGCTTTACAATGTGAAGGAAGACAATACAGTTACAATACAGTTCAAAACAGGAGGAACTAGAGGGCCCTGCTCGTTAGAGCTTACAATCTAGAAGTTGATGAGGATGAGAAAACCCAACCACCACATTGATGGATTTTGAATCCAAAGTGATTAATTTCATCATAGAATTCCAAGATAACAAGTGTCACACTGCGTTTCAGTAGCTAAATAATAACTACTTCATCAGGGCTAAAATATAGACAATGTATGCACTATACTATATATGCTTTGTAAAGTGAGAATGCTCTAATAACCACTTCCATACTGGGCCGATTCTGGCACTCTTCTCCTACATGTAAAAATCATAATTTTTTGCTAGAAAATTACTCAGAACCCCCAAACATTATTAAAATGGTGGTCGTTGCAACTTTTTATGTCACACTGTATTTGCACAGCAATTTTTCAAACGCTTTGTTTTTTGGAAAAAAAAAACTGTTTTATGAATTAAAAAACAAAACACTAAAGTTAGCTCAATTTTTTTGTATAATGTGAAAGATGATGTTACACTGAGTAAAAAGATACCTAACATTTCACGCTTTAACCACTTATGACCCGGAGGATTTGGCTGTTTAACCACTTTAGCCCCGCTCACTGTGCCTCTACTGCGGCACAGTGGCTCGTTCCCGTCCAGCAACGTAGACCTACGTCGCTGGACTCCTCCCCTTGTGGGCCGCGCCGTCAGAGGCTCGCTCCCGCTGTATTCAGTTACAGCCGGAGTCGGGCCAGGGGAGGAGCAGCGGCGATCGCCGCTGCTCTTCCCCGATCGTCGGGGAATTGAAATTGGAGATCCGCCCGCTTGTGTAAACAAAGCGGGCGGATCTCCTAAGTGACAGACAGTGACAGATTTCAGGGTTCAGCACAGCTGAACCTGCGATCTGTGCCTGTGTCACTCAGTCACCTCCCCCCACACACGTTAGTAAGCACCAGGCATACATTAACCCCTCCCTCTCCAATAAAATTAGCCCCTTCCCTGCCAGTGTCATTTTTACAGTAACAGTGCATATTTATAGCACTGATTACTGTAGTAATGTCACTGGTACCCCCAACAGTGTCAAAAATGTCAGTCAAGGGTCCGATCTGTCCGCCGCAATGTCGCAGTCCCGCAAAAAAAATCACAGATCGCCGCCATTACTCGTTAAAAAAAAAAAACACCAAAAATGACAGAAATCTTTCCCTTAGTTAGTAAACGCAATAACTTTTGCGCAAACCAATCAAAATACCCGTATTGTGATTTTTTTTAACAAACATAGGTAGCAGAAAACAAATTGGCCAAAAATTTTAAAAAATTTAGATTTTTTCATTTTTTTGGAGGGAATTTCATATAAAAAAATGTGAAAAATATTGTTATTTTTTCAAAATTTATGCTCTTATTTTGTTTATAGCGCAAAAAGTAAAAATCGCACAGGTGATCAAATACCACCAAAAGAAAGCTCTGTGGGAAAAAAAGGACGTAAATCTCGTTTGGGTACGGCATCGCACGACCGCGCAATTGTCAGTTAAAGTCGCACAGTGCCGAATCCCAAAAAGTGGCCTGGACATAAGACAGCAAAATCCTCCGGTGGTAAAGTGCTTAAAGACCAGGCCCTATTTTGTGATTCGCCACTGCGTGACTATAACTGACAATTGCACGGTCGTGCAACGCTGTACCCAAATGAAATTGATGTCTTTTTTTTCCTCACAAACAGAGCTTTCTTTTGTTGGTATTTGATCACCTCTGCGATATTTACTTTTTGCGCTATAAACAAAAAAAGAGCGACACTTTTGAAAAAATAACAATATTTTTCACATTTTTTTATATGAAATTCTCAAAAAAAAAAAATGAATAATCAAAATTTTTTAACATTTTAGGCCAATTTGTTTTCTGCTACATATCTTTGGTAAAAAAAAAAATCACAATAAGCGTATTTTGATTGGTTTGCGCAAAGGTTATTGCATTTACCAACTACGGGAAATATCTATGTCATTTTTATTGTTTTTTTTTTAAAACTAGTAATGGCGGCGATCTGCGATTTTTTTTTTTTTGCGGGACGCGGGACTGTGACATTGCGGAAAGTGGGGATCCTCTATCCCTAGGTTCACAATCATCCTACCTGGTGGATGAACCTCATTATTCATATAATAGTCTCAGCTGTTCCCAGGCCTTTATATATGTAAGCTGCGCTCAGGGCACTCTCTCTCTCTCTTTCTCTCTCTATCTCATGCCCCCTGCTGTGGGAGTCTGCTGCTCGGTGATAAGGCTGACTACTGACATAACACTAAAAATGCTGCCTTTTTGTTTTGGGAAGCCAATTGAGGGCACCATCTTAATCAGACTTGAGTTTAGTTAATGGCCCAGACAAATTGATTTTTTTTCTTTGTTTTATGCTATGGATTTTCTATACAAAGCCCTTCTGTGCTGTGTTTGCTGCCTTAGTGTTCTTTTCAATCATATGATATGAATGTCATAGGGATTGCTTGGATTCATGTACTTGTAACACAAGTTACAGAGTCAATGTCCATGTTCTTTAGTGCCCATTCACACTACCGCGACTTGTCAGGCAACTGGTCAGCCTGACTAGTCGCGGTCCATGCAGTGCTACGGGAACCTTTCTAATAGGAGCAACTCAAGTCACTCCGACTTAGAAAATAGTTCCTGTACTACTTCGGGGCGACATCAGAGCAACTTGCATTGACATTCATGATATGAAGTCCGTGCAAGTCGCGCCGAAGTCACGGTGCACGCGACTTCACAGGTTGCCCCCGAAGTCATGCCGCGGTAGTGTGAACCGGCACTAAGCCCTAATAAAGCGGATACATTTCACCACTTCCCACCCAGCCCTGTCGTCCCTTCAACTGGTCTATTACACCTCAGGGGGTGGGTACAGTTGGCCCAAAGGATAGGTCCCATCATAGCTCTTGATCATTACTAGAGACCAGGAGCTGTTTTTGAGCACACTCTCAGCAGAGTACAGCAGTGCTTTATGTACAGAGTGCAGGGTTCAGCAGTACTCTCTAAACAGAGTGCAGGGTTCAAGTGTACAATACTTACAGAGTGCCGAGTTCATCAGGGCTTTATGTACAGAGTTCAGCAGTGCTCTATGTACATTGTACAAGGTTCAGGCATGTGATACGTACAGAGTGCAAAGTTTAACAGTGCTCTGTGTACAGAATGCAGGGTTCAGGTGTGTGCTGCATATATAGTGCAGAGCTTAGGAGTGCCCTACGTACAGAGTGAAGGGTTCAGGTGTGTGCTGTGTACAGAATGCAGAACTCATGTGCGTGCTGTGTACAGAATGCAGAACTCATGTGCGTGCTGCATATAGAGTGCAGGGTTCAGGTGTGTGCTGCATATAGAGTGCAGTGTTCAGGTATGCGCTGTGTACAGAGTGCAGGGTTCAGATGTGTGCTCGGGTTCGGCACATCGCGGATCGGGTGGAAAGATTATTGGGTGGGGCTGGGGAAGACCCAGCTGTCATGGTACACGTGGGTACCAATGACATAGGCAGAGGAAGATGGAGAGTCCTAAACGATTTCAGGGACTTAGGCGCTAAGTTGAGGAGTAGGACCTCCAAGGTAGTATTTTCCGAAATACTGCCTGTCCCTCGAGCCACACCAGAGAGGCAGCGGGAGATTAGGGAAGTTAACAAGTGGCTGAAGAGCTGGTGTAGTAAGGAGGGTTTCGGGTTCCTGGAGAACTGAGCAGACTTCTCAGTCAGCCACCGGCTCTTTGGTAGGGACGGATTGCACCTAAATGGGGAGGGTGCAGCCGTACTGGGTGAGAGGATGGCCAAAAAGTTAGAGGGGCTTTTAAACTAGGTGATGGGGGGGAGGGTACCGATGTAATATTAGCCAGTGGAAAGCAAGTTTCAGAGGGCAGAAATGGGGGCATTAGTGGTAGGGTGTTCGGAGCTCCTATACCCAGGGTGGGTATGGGGAAAAATCAAGAGAGCAGCCTAAAAACATCAAATGATGATATATGTAACCGATCAAAATTAAGAGGTTTGTATACCAATGCCAGAAGCCTTGCCAACAAGATGGGAGAGCTGGAGCTACTGATGTTTGAGAAGGACTTAGATTTTGTGGGGATAAATGAGACTTGGTTCGACAGCTCTCATGACTGGATGGCGACCATTCAGGGGTATTCCCTTTATCGCAGAGATAGAGATGGTAAAAAAGGGGGAGGGGTATGTCTGTATATTAAGAACAGTGTACAGGTAAATATGAGGGATGATATTAATAATGGAGCTAAGGAAGAGGCAGAATCCCTATGGGTAGAGCTTCAAAGGGAAGGCACTGTGGGGAAGGTAATATTGGGCGTATGCTATAGGCCCCCCAACCAGAGGGAGGAGGGGGAGGCGGACCTCATTTTACAGATAGGATTGGCAGCAAGGATGGGAAATGTCATTATAATGGGGGACTTTAATTATCCAGATATAGACTGGGTAGAAGGAACTGCACACTCAGCCAAGGCTAGGCAGTTCCTAAATATTTTGCAGGACAATTTCATGGGTCAGATGGTGAATGCACCGACGAGAAACAATGCGGTACTTGACCTACTGATTACCAACAATACAGACCTACTCACGGATATAAAAATACGGGGCAACTTAGGAAACAGTGACCATAGGTCAATAAGTTTCAGTATTAATTACAGTTATAGGAAGCAGAGGGGTAATATAAGGACGCTGAATTTCAAAAGAGACAATTTCCCAAAACTGCGCTCGCTGCTAGAAAATATCAATTGGGATAGAACCCTGGGAACAAAGAACACGGAAGAAAAATGGGAGTGCTTCAAGAGCATACTTAACAAGGGGATTGACCAGTGCATTCCAAAGGGAAATAAATTTAAAAGAGCAAAATTAAACCCTGGGTGGCTAAACTCCAACATAAAAATGCATATTAGTGCTAAAGAAAAAGCCTTCAAAAAATACAAGACTGAGGGGTCATTGGCAGCATTTAAGCATTACAAAGAGTGTAATAAGAAATGTAAAGATGAAATCAGGGCGGCTAAAATAGAACACGAGAGACATATAGCGGAGGAGAGTAAAAAGAACCCCAAGAAATTCTTTAAGTATATAAACAGTAAGAAAGCGAGGCCAGAACACATTGGCCCCATAAAAGATGACAAAGGAAATTTGGCCACTGAGGACAGAGAAAAGGCGGAAGTGTTAAATAATTTATTCTCTTCAGTCTTCACAAAAGAATCGGGGGGCTACATGAACCCAGCTTGTAAGGCCAAACTAAACACACCTCAGGAAGTGCCGCCATGGCTAACAGAAGATAGACTTAGAACTAAACTAGAGAAACTTAACATAAATAAATCACCGGGACCGGATGGCTTGCACCCGAGGGTTCTTAAAGAGCTCAGCCAGGTGATTGCCAGACCATTATTCTTGATCTTTAAGGATAGTTTACAGACGGTATGGTGCCAGCCGATTGGAAAAAAGCCAACGTGGTACCAATATTTAAAAAGGGGCCGAGGTGTATCCCGGGTAACTATAGGCCGGTCAGCCTAACATCTGTAGTCTGCAAGATTTTGGAGGGGATGTTAAGGGACCACATACAAGACTTTAGTAATGAAAACAGTATTATTAGTAGTAATCAGCATGGATTTATGAAAAATTGTTCTTGCCAAACCAATCTACTAACCTTCTACGATGAAGTGAGCTGCCACCTAGATAAAGGAAAGCCTGTGGATGTGGTGTATCTGGACTTTGCAAAGGCCTTTGACACCGTTCCCCACAAACGCTTACTGTACAAACTAAGGAAGGTAGGTATGGACCATAGGGTGAGTACCTGGATAGAGAACTGGCTCCAGGGGAGAGTCCAGAGGGTGATGATTATTGGGGAGTACTCGGATTGGGCGGGTGTGGAAAGTGGGGTCCCCCAGGGTTCTGTCCTGGGCCAATCCTGTTTAATTTATTCATAAATGATCTAGAGGAGAGGATATCTAGTACAATCTCAGTATTTGCGGATGATACTAAACTAAGCATGCCAATATCTTCTATGCGGGATGTGGAAACCTTACAAGCGGACCTGAACAAAATAACGGGGTGGGCAACTACATGGCAGATGAGGTTTAATGTTGAAAAATGTAAAGTAATGCACTTGGGGGCCAGAAACCAGAAAGCAAGCTACTCACTAGGGGGGAACCTCTGGGTGAGTCTAGGATGGAAAAAGACTTGGGGGTACAGGTTGGACAACAGGCTTGGCAGTGGCATGCAATGCCAAGCCGCTGCAAGCAAAGCCAACATAATACTGGGATGTATAAAAAAGGGGATTCACTCCAGAAATAGAGAGATTATTCTCCCGCTCTACAAGACTCTGGTCCAGCCACATAGAGTATGCTGTCCAGTTCTGGGCACCGGTCCTCAGGAAGGATGTGCTGGAACTGGAGAAAGTCCAGAGAAGGGCAACAAAAATAATTAGGGGAATGGAGGACATCAGCTATGAGGAAAGACTACAAGCACTGAACCTATTCTCTCTGGAGAAGAGACGATTGAGGGGGGATATGATATCAATGTACAAATACTGTACTGGTGACCCTAGCATAAGGAACAAACTATTCAGAGTAAGGGAATACAATAAGACACGTGGCCACTCACTAAAACTAGAGGAAAGGCGGTTTAACCTTAAAATGCGTAAGGGGTTCTTCACTGTAAGAGCAGTAAGGATGTGGAATTCTCTTCCACAAGCAGTCGTATCAGCAGGGAGCATTGATAGTTTCAAAAAACTATTAGATGGGCACCTTAGAGACCACAACATACAGGTGTATACAATGTACGGTTAAAAGCAAACACACACACACATCATAGGTTGAACTGGATGGACTGATGTCTTTTTTCAACCTCACTAACTTTGTAACTATGTAACTATATAGAGTGCAGAGTTCAAATGTGCACTGTGTACTGCAGGGGTGTCCAAACATTTTTGAAAGAGGGCCAGATTTGATGAAGTGAACATGCGTGAGGGCCGACCATTTTGCCTGACATTTGAACAATTAAAAAAAATATACATATATATATATATATATATATATATATTATTAAAGGGAAAAGGGAGGAAAACATGGGGGGGAAAAAGGGAAGGGAAGAAGGGAAGGGGGGAGGGAAGGGAAACATGAAGGACAAAGGAAAGGTATTTGAGGATTGGTGGGACTTTGAGTGAGACTCCTGCCTTGGGTCTCCATCCCTATGTCTACCTTTACATGTAGAGCACATAGTGCTCAAAAAATGTTTGGGACTTTGTATGAGATGTGGCCACTGGGCACATGGTGTTATATATGATATTGCATATACCTGGGCTGGTGAGCACAAAACAAGTATAGAATCAATTAACATCATGTGTTTTTAATATTGTATAAATGGCAGTTGACAATGATATATAAATACAGTACAATGAGGGTAAAAGGGGTATGTATATATAAGGTTTGGTAAAAAACTGTAACAACATAAACATTCAAGGAGGTACTACAAAACATTCGTGTATGCCAGGTGAAACTTGTGGGTGTATTGTTTGCCTCATAGGCTCGACGCGTTTCGTGAATTACATTTTTCACTTCCTCAGGAGCAGGCATGGTAATGGCATCTAAAAATATATACACATATAAATGTGATATTACATCAAATAAAGGAATGTTTTGTAAAATTAGCGCAAGAAACTGAAGCTTACACATGAGTATGGAATGTCAGTCAGGTGATGGAATCGCCCAGAATTGAGTCCCCAATGGGAACTGAGAAAGCGGCCTCCACAAACACAGCCAAGGCGCAAGATCCATGGTGTGGTAAAGGAATCAGGAAGAGGTATTGAAGGGCTCGATTTGGTAATAGCATGACACTGTACAAAGAAATATAAATATGCATATATGCATAAATCAAACCAGTGATCCATACATAAAATTCATAAGCATAGAATGGTAAAGAAAGATGAGCCCAAACCATATGAAAAAAGAATCCAAGTCAGAATACCAAAGTGTGAGGTAGAAGTATGTGACTGTATGGACATACCAAAGCAGAGAGAGAAAAAGGGTGAGACATGCATGAAAAGTGTTTGAACTATAAAGACCAGTGACATCCCTAAAACATCAAAGAAAGCAGTGCTAAAAAATGAAAAGTAAAGTGAGAATCACAATTATTAGGGAAGGAGAGTCCCAAGGGTGAGGATACTAAAAAATGTGACGAAAAGGAGGATGATAGTGAAGCTGGGACAATTAAATAAAGTGAGTCATGGAACCTACGCTGGGACCGGGTGGGAGGCAGCTCTCAGCGTCACAAAGCTGTTCAGTACGGAGGGAGTCCATCGGGCAAGCCAGTGTTGCCCAAGACGGTCTCCCTCAAATGAACGCTGATGGAGTCACGTGCAGGGACGCCAACAAGCGTGTGACGTAATACCCTGCACGGAGAGATGTGACGCCGATGCGTCGCGGCCACGGCCGAAGATCCCGCCCCCATCTCGGCATCTGGCCGGAGGGGGGGAGAGAAGGACGGACGCGGACGGGGCGCATCGCAGTTCCCAAAAGGGACCACACGGGAGACACACAACCCAATGACATGGGTGAAAAAAGTAAACCAATGAGAACCAATATTAAATAAACATACAAAATCAATATACAATACCCAATGCATATGTAATTCGTATATATGGTGCCAATTTGGGATAATACATAATTATATTACAATGTTAAAACCACTGGTTTCACATCTCCATCCCTGGATCAATATTATTAAAGGGAAAAGGGAGGAAAACATGGGGGGGGGGGAAAGGGAAGGGGGGAGGGAAGGGAAAAATGAAGGACAAAGGAAAGGTATTTGAGGATTGGTGGGACTTTGAGTGAGACTCCTGCCTTGGGTCTCCATCCCTATGTCTACCTTTACATGTAGAGCACATAGTGCTCAAAAAATGTTTGGGACTTTGTATGAGATGTGGCCACTGGGCACATGGTGTTATATATGATATTGCATATACCTGGGCTGGTGAGCACAAAACAAGTATAGAATCAATTAACATCATGTGTTTTTAATATTGTATAAATGGCAGTTGACAATGATATATAAATACAGTACAATGAGGGTAAAAGGGGTATGTATATATAAGGTTTGGTAAAAAACTGTAACAACATAAACATTCAAGGAGGTACTACAAAACATTCGTGTATGCCAGGTGAAACTTGTGGGTGTATTGTTTGCCTCATAGGCTCGACGCGTTTCGTGAATTACATTTTTCACTTCCTCAGGAGCAGGCATGGTAATGGCATCTAAAAATATATACACATATAAATGTGATATTACATCAAATAAAGGAATGTTTTGTAAAATTAGCGCAAGAAACTGAAGCTTACACATGAGTATGGAATGTCAGTCAGGTGATGGAATCGCCCGGAATTGAGTCCCCAATGGGAACTGAGAAAGCGGCCTCCACAAACACAGCCAAGGCGCAAGATCCATGGTGTGGTAAAGGAATCAGGAAGAGGTATTGAAGGGCTCGATATATATATATATATACATTATATAGGAAATAATAAGCATCAGTACTTTATGAATAAAACACACTTACAGAAACAGGCAGTAGGCAGTAGGATTGTAGAAGTGACACCTCCTCGGTCAGCTCCATACATATACATACATACATACACACACACACACATATATATATATATACAGTATATATCACACTTACAGAAACAGGGAGTAGCATTATAGAAGTGACATCTCCTCGGTCAGCTCCACAAGATCCTCGGTTGGCTCCTACAGGTGGCTGTGTGCGGTGAAGGAGAGAAGGCATGCAATTTTCAAATTCATTCTGCACTCCCGCGCAGTCGTGGGCGGCGCCGGGCAGATAGATTCGAGCGGGGGGCGGAGCGGGACTCGGGAGCGGCCGAGCTGCTGAGGGAGGCTAGGGGCTCTGCCCCATCGCATCGAAAATTGGGGCGGGGATGTGAGGAGTCTCAGAGAGAAAGGCATTTTAGAGTCAGCAGTGTCTCAGGGGGCCGTATAAAACTAAAGAACGGGCCGGACTTTGGACATGACTGGTGTACAGGGTGCAGGGTTCAGTAGTGTGACATGTACAGAGTGCTGGATTCAGGTAAGTGCTACATACAGAGTGCAGATTTCAGCAGTGCTTTATGTACAGAGTTCAGCAGTGCTCTCTGTACAGAGTGCAGGGTTCAGCATTGCTCTATGTACAGAGTGCAGGGTTCAGGTGTGTGATACATGCAGAGTGAAGAGTACAGCAGTGCTTTATGTACAGAGTTCAGAGTTTAGCAGTGCTCTCTGTACAGAGTGCAGGGTTCAACAGTACTCTATAAACAGATTCCAGGCTTCAAGTGTGCGATACTTACAGAGTGCCGAGTTCATCAGGGCTCTATGTACAGAGTTCAGCAGTGCTCTATGTACATTGCACAAGGTTCAGGCATGCGATACGTACAGAGTGCAAAGTTTACCAGTGCTCTGTGTACAGAATGCAGGGTTCAGGTGTGTGCTGCATATACAGTGCAGAGCTCAGGAGTGCCCTACGTACAGAGTGAAGGAGTGCTCTCTGTACAGAGTGCAGGGTTCAGCATTGCTCTATGTACAGAGTGCAGGGTTCAGGTGTGTGATACATGCAGAGTGCAGAGTTCAGCAGTGCGTTATGTACAGAGTTCAGCAGTGCTCTATGTATAGTGTGCAGGGTTCAGGTATGCAATATGTACAGAATGAAGAGTTTAGCAGTGCTCTGTGTACAGAATGCAGGGTTCAGATGTGGGCTGCATAGAGAGTGCAGAATTCAGGAGTGCCCTAAGTACAGAGTTCAGCTGTGTTCTGCATATAGAGTGCAGAGTTCATGTGTGTGCTGCATATAGAGTGCAGGGTTCAGGTGTGTACTGTATATAGAGTGCATGGTTCAGGTGTGCACTGTGTGCAGAGTGCAGGGTTCAAGTGCGTGCTGCATATAGAGTGCAGGGTTCAGGTATGCACTGCGTACAGGGTGCATGGTTCAGGTGTGTGCTGCATATAGAGTGCTGAGTTGAAGTGTGCACTGTGTACAGAGTGCAGGGTTCAGGAGTGTGCCATGTACAGAGTTCTGGATTCAGGTGTGTGCTACATACAGGGTGCAGATTTCAGCAGTGCTGTATGTACAGAGTTCAGCAGTGCTCTCTGTACAGAGTGTAGAGTTCATGTGTGTGCTTCATATAGAGTGCAGAGTTCAAGTGTGCATTGTGTACAGAGTGCAGGGTTCAAGAGTGTGCTATGTACAGAGTGCTGGATTCAGGTGTGTGCTACATACAGAGTGCAGATTTCAGCAGTGGTTTATGTACAGAGTTCAGCAGTGCTCTATGTACAGAGTGTAGGGTTCAGCAGTACTCTATGTACAGAGTGCAGGGTTCAGCAGTCCTCTATGTACAGAGTGCAGGGTTCAGCAGTGCTCTATGTAGAGAGTGCAGGGTTCAGCAGTGGTTTATGTACAGTACAAAGTTCAGCAGTGCTCTATTTACAGAGTGCAGGGTTCAGTAGTGGTTTATGTACAGAGTTCAGAGTTCAGCAGTGCTCTATTTACAGAGTGCAGGGTTCAGTAGTGGTTTATGTACAGAGTTCAGAGTTCAGCAGTGCTCTATGTACATAGTGCAGGGTTCAGCAGGGCTCTATGTACAGAGTGCAGGGTTCAGCAGTGCTCTATGTACAGAGTACAGGGTTCAGGTGTGCGATACGTACAAAGTGCAGAATTCAGCAGTGCTTTATATACAGAGTTCAGCAGTGCTCTGTGTGTAAGGTTCAGGTATGTGATATGTAGAGAGTGAAGAGTTTAGCAGTGCTCTGGATACAAAATTCAGGGTTGAGGTGTGGGCTGCATATAGAGTGCAGAGTTCAGGAGTGCCCTATGTACAGAGTGCAGGGTTCAGGTGTGCGCTGTGTACAGAGTGCAGAGTTCATGTGTGTACTGCATATTGAGTGCAGAGTTCAGGTGTATTCTGCATGTAGAGTGTAGGGTTCAGGTGTGCACTGTGTGCAGAGTGCAGGGTTCAGGTGTGTGCTGCATATAGAGTGCAGAGTTCAAGTGTGCATTGTGTACAGAGTGCAGAGTTCAGGAGTGTGCTATGTACAGAGTGCTGGATTCAGGTGTGTGCTACATACAGAGTGCAGATTTCAGCAGTGGTTTATGTACAGAGTTCAGCAGTGCTCTCTGTACAGAGTGCAGGGTTCAGCATTGCTCTATGTACAGAGTGCAGGGTTCAGGTGTGTGATACATGCAGAGTGCAGAGTTCAGCAGTGCTCTATGTACAGTGTGCAGGGTTCAGGTATGCAATATGTACAGAGTGAAGAGTTTAGCAGTGCTCTGTGTACATAATGCAGAGTTCAGGTGTGGGCTGCATAGAGAGTGCAGAGTTCAGGAGTGCCCTACGTACAGAGTGCAGGGTTCAGCTGTGTTCTGCACATAGAGAGCAGAGTTCATGTGTGTTCTGCATATAGAGTGCAGGTTTCAGGTGTGTACTGTATATAGAGTGCATGGTTCAGGTGTGCACTGTGTGCAGAGTGCAGGGTTCAAGTGCGTGCTGCATATAGAGTGCAGGGCTCAAGTGTGCATTGTGTACAGAGTGCAGAGTTCAGTAGTGTGCTATGTACAGAGTGCTGGATTCAGGTGTGTGCTACATACAGAGTGCAGATTTCAGCAGTGGTTTATGTACAGAGTTCAGCAGTGCTCTCTGTACAGAGTGCAGGGTTCAGCATTGCTCTATGTACAGAGTGCAGGGTTCAGGTGTGTGATACATGCAGAGTGCAGAGTTCAGCAGTGCTCTATGTACAGTGTGCGGGGTTCAGGTATGCAATATGTACAGAGTGAAGAGTTTAGCAGTGCTCTGTGTACATAATGCACAGTTCAGGTGTGGGCTGCATAGAGAGTGCAGAGTTCAGGAGTGCCCTACGTACAGAGTGCAGGGTTCAGCTGTGTTCTGCACATAGAGAGCAGAGTTCATGTGTGTTCTGCATATAGAGTGCAGGTTTCAGGTGTGTACTGTATATAGAGTGCATGGTTCAGGTGTGCACTGTGTGCAGAGTGCAGGGTTCAAGTGCGTGCTGCATATAGAGTGCAGGGCTCAGGTATGCACTGTGTACAGGGTGCATGGTTCAGGTATGTGCTGCATATAGAATGCTGAGTTGAAGTGTGCACTGTGTACAGAGTGCAGGGTTCAGGAGTGTGCCATGTACAGAGTTCTGGATTCAGGTGTGTGCTACATACAGAGTGCAGATTTCAGCAGTGCTGTATGTACAGAGTTCAGCAGTGTTCTCTGTACAGAGTGCAGAGTTCAGGTGTGCAATACATACAGAGTGCAGAATTCAGCAGTGCTTTACATACAGAGTTCAGCAGTGCTCTGTGTGCAGGGTTCAGGTATGCGATACATAGAGAGTGAAGAGTTTAGCAGTGCTCTGGATACAAAATGCAGGGTTTAGGTGTGGGCTGCATATAGAGTGCAGAGTTCAGGAGTGCCCTACGTACAGAGTGCAGGGTTCAGGTGTGCGCTGTGTACAGAGTGCAGAGTTCATGTGTGTGCTGCATATAGAGTGCAGAGTTCAAGTGTGCATTGTGTACAGAGTGCAGGGTTCAAGAGTGTGCTATGTACAGAGTGCTGGATTCAGGTGTGTGCTACATACAGAGTGCAGATTTCAGCAGTGGTTTATGTACAGAGTTCAGCAGTGCTCTATGTACAGAGTGTAGGGTTCAGCAGTACTCTATGTACAGAGTGCAGGGTTCAGCAGTCCTCTATGTACCGAGTGCAAGGTTCAGCAGTGCTCTATGTAGAGAGTGCAGGGTTCAGCAGTGGTTTATGTACAGAGTTCAGAGTTCAGCAGTGCTCTATTTACAGAGTGCAGGGTTCAGTAGTGGTTTATGTACAGAGTTCAGAGTTCAGCAGTGCTCTATGTACAGAGTGCAGGGTTCAGCAGTGCCTTATATACAGAGTTCAGCAGTGCTCTGTGTGCAGGGTTCAGGTATGCGATACGTAGAAAGTGAAGAGTTTAGCAGTGCACTGGATACAAAATGCAGGGTTTAGGTGTGGGCTGCATATAGAGTGCAGAGTTCAGGAGTGCCCTACGTACAGAGTGCAGGGTTCAGGTGTGCGCTGTGTACAGAGTTCAGAGTTCATGTGTGTACTGCATATAGAGTGCAGAGTTCAGGTGTATTCTGCATATACAGTGTAGGGTTCATGTGTGCACTGTGTGCAGAGTGCAGGGTTCAGGTGTGTGCTGCATATAGAGTGCAGAGTTCAAGTGTGCATTGTGTACAGAGTGCAGGGTTCAGGAGTGTGCTATGTACAGAGTGCTGGATTCAGATGTGTGCTACATACAGAGTGCAGATGTACAGAGTTCAGCAGTGCTCTATGTACAGAGTGTAGGGTTCAGCACTACTCTATGTACAGAGTGCAGGGTTAGGCAGTCCTCTATGTACAGAGTGCAGGGTTCAGCAGTGCTCTATGTAGAGAGTGCAGGGTTCAGCAGTGGTTTATGTACAGAGTTTCGAGTCCAGCAGTGCTCTATTTTCAGAGTGCAGGGTTCAGTAGTGGTTTATGTACAGAGTGCAGATTTCAGTACTGCTTTGTGTACAGAGTTCAGCAGTGCTCTCTGTACAGAGTGCAGGGTTCAGCAGTGCTCTATGTACAGAGTGCAGGGTTCAGGTGTGCGATACATGCAGAATGCAGAGTTCAGCAGTGCTATATGTACAGAGTTCAGCAGTGCTCTATGTACAGTGTGCAGGGTTCAGGTATGCGATATGTACAGAGTATAGAGTTTAGCAGTGTTCTGTGTACAGAATGCAGGATTCAGGTGTGGGCTGCATATAGAGTGCAGAGTTCAGGAGTGCCCCACGTACAAGGTGCATGGTTCAGGTGTGTGCTGCATATAGTGCAGAGTGCAGAGTTGAAGTGTGCACTGTGTACAGAGTGCAGAGTTCAGGAGTGTGCCATGTACAGAGTGCTGGATTCAGGTGTGTGCTACATACAGAGTGCAGATTTCAGCAGTGCTTGATGTACAGAGTTCAGCAGTGCTCTCGGTACAGAGTGCAGAGTTAAGGTGTGCAATACATACAGAGTTCAGAATTCAGCAGTGCTTTATATACAAAGTTCAGCAGTGCTCTGTGTGCAGGGTTCAAGTATGCGATATGTACAGAGTGAAGAGTTTAGCAGTGCTCTGGATACAAAATGCAGGGTTTAGGTGTGGGCTGCATATAGAGTGCAGAGTACAGGAGTGCCCTACGTACAGAGTGCAGGGTTCAGGTGTGCGCTGTGTACATAATGCAGAGTTCAGGTGTGTGCTGCATATAGAGTGCAGAGTTTAAGTGTGCATTGTGTACAGAGTGCAGGGTTCAGGAGTGTGCTATGTACAGAGTGCTGGATTCAGCAGTGCTCTATGTACAGAGTACAGGGTTCAGCTGTGCGATACGTACAGAGTGCAGAATTCAGCAATGCTCTATGTACAGAGTGCAAAGTTCAGCAGTCCTCTACATAGAATGTACAGGCTTCAGGTGTGCTCTACATTCAAGTGCAAAGTTCAGCAGTGCTCTATGTACTTAGTTCAGGACAGCATAAGATTGGTCCACTTTAAACCAAAATGACATTCTCTTTCCTCCAAATCACCCTTCTCCCTCAGTACAGAGCTCTCCTCTCACCCCCAAATACCCCTCATCGAGTACCTGATAGAAGAGCAAGATGCAATTTGCCTCGTTAGCAGAGTGGATAGTGTAGGTTACAGGGTGGGCACAGGTTTTAGGAAGTGCTGCCGCCATACTAGAGTGGCTGCGTGCACCACCCGCTCCTTCACATCTCCCTGCACTCCTAGGCATGTGCCAGGACAGGGAGGGTTCAGTGCAGCTGCCAGGAGAGGAATGCTGTCAATTTGCAGCATGCACAGGGCCAGTGCTGCAGGTAACAGAACAGAGCACCAACTGAAAAAAAAAAGCCCTGCAGTAGGTCTTACGGAGATTGTACAATCAAAACTAGTGTTGTAACAAGTGCGGTGAGCTTAAGATAGAGTTACACTGAATTATGAGGCAAGGTGGGGATACAATGCAGAGGAACAAATAGGAAGCCTGCAGGTGAAATTTCCATAGTTTATTATGCAAATAATCACAATAAATGTAAAAACAGTGTTTTGTTTTTTTGGCAAAAAATAATTATTTGGTAATCAATCCACTCACGTTTCTGATTCCAATCCGCCAACGAGTGTGACATAATTACTGGGTATATAACCTTCTTGGCCACTAAGCTCGGACTTTGCAAACCACCACTCTCCAACGGTGCTGAGAAAAGAACGGAGCATTGATGAAATGAACAATGCTAGAAAAGTGAGAATAATTAAAGAATATTTACATATATAAAATAAAGCTTAGTCATTTCTTATTAAATATACATGGGATCAAATAAAAAAAGGGGATGTAATGGAAGAGGAAAGTGGTAAAAGATCATTGAGGAGGGAAAAAAAACAGAGGCGTAGGAAGGAGGAATAACAGGAAAAGAAAGGAAGAGAAGTAGGGATTAAGGAAGAGAAGAGGAAAGGGGGAAAAGGGAAGGGAAAGAAAGGGGAAAAACTGGGGAGTGAAAAAGGGAAAAGAGATAAAAGAAGGGAAAAAAGTATCATGTGCCAGAAAAGAAGATAAGCAGAAAGGAAGGGAAGGGGCAGTATGGAACAGAAGTGGAAAAAGTCAATGGGGCAGAGACATGAAAGCTCAGAACATAATGATATTTATAGGTGAGGAAGGTAAGTGCCAGGCTCTGTTCACACCTATGCTGGAATGACAGTAAGTTTGCATGTTTTGTGCATTTGTACATGTTATGGGCTGCCATATGCCAAAAGATTGCACAAAAGAAGTGCAAAGACCTTTTTTAAACTGTACTTTGTTACCATGCGTCTTTGCATGCAATTTTGCAAAGTGCATTGGAGTGCTATTAGGAATTTAAAAGGGATACAAGTTTTTTTGTGGGCTTCGGGAACATGTGAGGGTTTGCATGCATTCTTGCAAACAATTTAAACCTAGCCTTAAAGTGGTTGTTAAGCCACTGTACTGTCTTCATGCAATACTCTGTGTCTAATAATGTTAGGTGCCCCAGTGTATGTGATTTATTAAACAAATGCAGTTTCATACCTTGTTTTATAGCGCTGCTTGGCACTCACGTGACCAGCCGCCTCTCCCCTCTCTCGATCTATCAGCTAAAGCAGGAGGGGCCGAGAATCTCCCACTGACGTCAGAGAGGAGGAGAGAAGCGGTCAGTCACATGAGAGTTAATCGATGCTCTGAAATAAGATATAGAACGGCCTTTTTTATTTTTTTAAAAGGCACACACACTGGGAAACCTAACATTATCAGACACAGAGAATTATTTGAAAAATTTTAAGTAATTTCAACAGCAGGAGGTGAGGGGCAGGCACTATCATGAGCTGACAGACAAGGAGGGGAGGGAGAGGAGGACAGAGGGGAACTGCAAATGATGGAGTCAGGTAAACTGACCACTATGTCAAGGCTCAGCAGCCATGATAAACCGTGGTGAGTTTACAGGGGGAGGGCAGAACCAGGCAGGATCAACCAGGTAATTTAGGTGATAGAAAGGGACAAATTACACAGCACAAGCACTGTGCTGTATAGCATGCTTTAAAGGAACAGGATCAAAATATATATATATTTTATTTAGGGTAACAAACTCTTTAAGAAAGGGAGAAGAAAAGAAGGAAACAAACGGAAGTGGAATTTTATTATATTATGCCCAGGAAATGAAGGTAATGTGGAAGGAAATGGGGAGTAATGGAGAAAAGGATGAGGGCAGAATGGAAGGGAAGGAGAATAAGGTGTTGAAAACAGAAGGGAAAGGAAAGGGACAGGATTGAAGGGAAGGTACAGAAGGGAACGAGGGATGATAGACGTGAACACAATATTATGTACAGAAAGATTTGTACAGTGTGAGGGGATATGTCCTCTTAAACAGCTGTCACCAGAACAAGTTTACCCGTGGCATGATTTCCCCTTTACCTTCTGTTTATGTGACAACCTAAAAAGTTTGGATTTCCCATAATTTTTATGTATTAGGCTTCGCTCAGCAGGACAAATCCCCTTTAGTGGGGGCACAGAAATAAAAAGCAGATGGGGTTGTAACCCCCCACTACTCTATCCAAAACAAAAAAAAAAGTTTTGACTTTGCATACAGAATGAGAAATGAAGTCAAAGTAAAGGGAAGAATTGAAGGAAAAGAAAATGAAATAAGGAAACATTGTGGTCCACTGGAATGAAAGGTAGTGTCAAAAATGGAGGGGAAGGGAAAGGAAGGGGATGAGATGGACAGAAGGGAAAGGAAGGGGATAAAATGGACGGGAAGGGAAAAGAAGGCGATGAAATGGACAGAAAAGGAAAGGAAGGGGACGAAATGGATGGAAGGGATAAAATGGACAGAAAAGGAAAGGAAGGGGCCGAAATGGACGGAAGGGAAATGAAGGGGATGAAATGGTCAGAAAAGGAATGGAAGGGTACGAAATGGACGGAAGGGAAAAGAAGCAGACAGAATGGACGGAAAGGAAAAGGAAGGGGAGGAAATGGACGGAAAGGGAAAGGAAGCAGACAGAATGGACGGAAAGGGAAAAGAAGGGGATGAAATGGACAGAAAGAGAAAGGAAGGGGACGAAATGGACGGAAGGGAAAAGAAGCAGACAGAATGGACGGAAAGGGAAAGGAAGGGGATGAAATGGACGGAAAGGGAAAGGAAGGGGATGAAATGGATTGGAAAGGGAAAGGAAGGGTATGAAATGGACGGAAGGAAAAAGAAGCGGACTGAATGGACGGGAAGAGAAAGGAAGGAGATGAAATGGATGGAAAGGGAAAGGAAGGGGATAAAATGGACAGAAAGGGAAGGGAAGGGGATGAAATGGACAGGAAGGGAAAGGAAGGGGATGAAATGGATAGAAAAGGAAAGGAAGTGGATGAAATGGATGGAAAGGGAAAGGTGACAAAATAAAGGGTAAGGAAAAGGAAGGGGATGAAATGGACGGGAAGGGAAAGGGGACAAAATGGAAGGGAAGGGAAGGAAAAGGAAGGGGATGAAATGTATGGGAAAGGAAAGGAAGGGGACAAAATGGACAGTAAGGGAAAGGAAGGAGACAACATTGACAGGAAGGGAAAGGAAGGGGACAAAATGGAAGGGAAGGGAAAAGAAGGGGATGAAAAGGATTGGAAAGGAAAGGAACAAAATAGACAGGAAGGGGGCAGAAAGGTAGGGGACAAAATAGAAGGGAAAGGAAAGGAGAGGGCAAAATGGAAGGAAAAGGAAAGGAAGGGGATGAAATGGACAGGAAGGGAAAGGAGGGGACCAGAATGCAAGGGAAGGGGAAAATGGAACATTATGGAGGAACAGGAACAGAAAATTATAATTAAGAAATTATAAACAGGAAAGGGGGGTAAGGGGAAAGGGAAGGGAAAGAAAAGAAGGAGACTGAAAGGAAGGAGTAGGAAGTGTGGAAAATGGATAAGAATAGAAGGAGGCAGAATGGAAGTTAAGAGAGAGAAGAAAGATCATGATAACAATGAAGATAATGTTATGTACATGAGAGAAATGGAATGAAAACATGAAAAGGATGGAATGGGAATAAAGGAGCAGGAAGAGGACAAAATTAAACATAAACATAATGTAGTATAATAAAGGAAGGGGGAGAATGAAAGGCAAAGAAAGTGATGGGATACAGCAAGACAGATTGATAGGAAAGAGGGGAATGAATGGGGAACTGGATAGAAAAGAATAGAAAGAAAGCATACAGAAAGGAAGAGAAATGTAAGGGAAGTAAATGAGGATAGAAAGAAAATGTAAAAATGGCAAAGGAAGCAGATAAAAGATAAGGGAAATGAATGGAGTGGAAAATATAGTGGAGAAAAGTAAAAATAATGAAATACAGTGGGGAGAAATGAAAAGAAGAAAATGGGCACAAAAACAGAGAAGGGATACAAGCAAGGAACAGAAGACTACAGTACAAGGGAACACAAAGAGGGGCAAAGGCGATGGAAGGAAAGGGAAAGGCAGTAGAAGAAAGAAAAATAGAAAATGAATGGAAAATAAAAAGGAACATGGAGGGAAAGAAAAAGGACAGGAAAAATAAGTCAAAAGGCGAGGAAAGAGAAAAAAAAGGAAACATGACAGAAAGAGTTAGACAAATATTTTTAGCTCCAATTAACACAAATAAATGGCTATACCACCCAGGATTTAAATCTATCAGTTCAGTACAAGACATATCTGAAAACCTTACCAAGTGTCTCACCATCCCTACCATTATCCATTGTATGGAGAAAAAAAAAAAAAACAGAACTTACTCAGACAGGAGCTGGAGCTTCTCCCCTTTCTGTAGCTGGAGATCTCCATTATTAATTGGAGTGTAGTCATACATAACAGCAACAAACTTCTTCCCTGTGTCATTAGAGAGGGAATCAATGACACGCTACAACACTACTACACATTATTACTTTTTCTGTAAGATATATCCTATTTTATAACATGCTGAATATATCTGTGGGAATTATCTGCGGATGTTTTTAAGTAATGCGGTTATACATCCCAAGCAGAATTACAGTATGTGGCTCGTGTTTAATAATGATTGGATGGTGGTTCATTTTCAAAAGTTTTATCATATTTTCCAACATTATATATCAAAGTATATCTAAAGCAGATTTTTTTTTTTTTTTAACCCCCCTGTCAATTTTTCCCCTCTGTGTTTTTATTGGGGAGATTTCTTTTTACTTAATTGGCAGTGGAAAGAAATCTCTCCAAGGTGAGGGGAGTTCTCCTCTTAGACAGTTGTCATTAGAACAGGTGTTGCTATTGGAAGATTTCCCATCACCTCTTGCTCTCATGGCAACTCAACAATTTAAAATTTTCCATCACTTTATACCTCGGTAACAATAGCCACCAAGATAGATTGAAGCAAAAAAAATGACTGTGGGGTCTTAACATCTTGTTTTATGCATGTATTTTCCTGTGACAATGGTGTACCATGTCTGTTCAGTAAGTTTCAGCACAGCCATTTATATTTTTCATTGGAAGCACATTTCACGCTCGCTGATGACGCAAGGCAGTGATTGGGAAAAAGGGAAAGAGTGTTGTCACCTGATAACAGTAAGTGCATGAACAAGGACCTTCATTACAGCATCGACAGATTATTATTTTTTTTTTTTTATGAAAACTGCACATTTTAAAATATTAATAATTGTTTAAAATTGTATATACATGGTATATATTATATGAGATTTTAGTGACTGGGTTCATAATATACTTTAAATGTATGCACAGCATATACACTCACCGGCAACTTTATTAGTTACACCTTGCTAGTACCAGGTTGGACTCCCTTTTGCCTTCAGAAGTCATTAATTCTTCGTGGAATAGATTCAACAAGGTGTTCCTCAGAGATTTTGGTCCATATTGACATGATAGCATCACGCAGTTCCTGCAGATTTGTTGGCTGCACATCCATGATGTGAATATCTCGTTCCACCAAATTCCAAAGGTGCTCTATTGGATTGAGATTTGGTGAGTCTGGAGGCCATTGGAGTACAGTGACCTCATTGTCATGTTCAAGAAACCAGTGGTGAGATGATTTGATCTTTGTGACACGGTGCATTATCCTGCTGGAAGGAGCCATCAGAAGATGGGTACACTGTAGTCATAAAGGGATGGCCATGGTCAGCAACAATGCTCAGGTAGACCGTGGTGTTTAAACGATGCTCAGTTGGGACTAAGGGGCCCAAAGTGTGCCAAGAAAATATCCACCACAACATTACACCACCAGCCTGAACCGTTGATACAAGGCAGGATGGATCCATGCTTTCATGTTGTTTAGGCCAAATTCTGACCCTACCATCTGAATGTTGCAGCTGAAATCGAGACTCCTCAGACCAGGCAAAATTTTTCCAATCTTCTATTGTCCAATTTTGGTGAGGCTGTGTGAATTGTAGCCTCAGTTTCCTGCTCTTAGCTGACAGGAGTGGCACCTGGTGTGGTCTTCTGCTGATGTAGGTCACTTGCTTCAAAGTTTGATGTGTTGTGCGTTCAGAGATGGTATTCTTCATACCTTGGTTGTATGGGGTTATTTGAGTTACTGTTGCCTTTCTATCACTTTGAACCACTCCACCCATTCTCCTCTGACATTAACAAGGCATTTTCCTCCACACAACTGCCGCTCACTGGATATTTTCTCTTTTTTGGATAATTCTCTGTAAACCCTAAAGATGGTTGTGCATGAAGATCCCAGTAGGTCAGCAGTTTTTGAAATACTCAGTTCAGCCCGTCTGGCACCACCAACAAAGCCACGTTCAAAGTCACCTAAATCCCCTTTCTTCCTCATTCTGATGCTCGGTCTGAACTTCATCAAGCCGTCTTCACCACGTCTAGCTGTCTAAATGCATTGTTGCAATGTGATTGGCTGATTAGTAATTTGTGTTACCAAGAAAATGAATAGATGTACCTAATAAAGAGGCCGGTGAATGTATATCTCATACTAAAGTATGTTTCCTCTGACCTTATATGCTTAGTTAGTGTTTAAAATGATGTACTGTATATAATCAGCACTTTAGAGATGAAACAGAAATCTTCCAATGATATATTAGTTTAAACAAAAACAGTTGGGGTCTCACCTTGATTTGACTTCATGTTTGGCTGGACAAAATTCTGTGGTCGGGAGGCTGGAATCTGTAGCCGAAATGACAAGTGCAAATCAGACACAAAATGTACCAATTGATTAAATTTAATCAAATGCAAATCACAATAATTCAAAGTTCTGCACTTTCTAATCTACAATCCCCTCCCCCAAACAAGCAGCTGTGTATCCGATTGGGACTAAAAAATATAACGCTCAAAAAATAGAGCACTCACAGCAAGATTCCATTAAATTCATAGCCCCCTCACTAGAGGTTAATAAATAAATAAATAAAATAAAGTACATATCAAATCAATATGTATATACAGTATATTGCTTTATTGGTTTGATATGTAGTTTATTTTATGTTTTTGATGCAGATCCTTTTACACTTGTATCTGCACTTGCATATCCCATTAATTCGGGCTGATTATATACATGTCTGGCTATGTTATTGTTATATTGATAATTTATATGATTTTTAACATTTGATGGATTATTAAATTGATTATGTTTTTATTTATTTGTGCAACATTTTATCATTAATAATTATTATACAACCTGTTGGGCTTTTACAAATTCCCTTTTTTCCCCGCCATCTCCTCCAGTTGGAGGAGAGGTGGGGGCTTCTTTTTTAATTTTATTTTATGTATTTATTTACAAGTGGTGGGAGGAGGGTTATGTGTTTAATTGAATTGTGCTGAGAGCACTGTATTTTTTGAGTGTTAAATCACAATAATTGTAAATTAATAATATTCAATTGCCTATAGAGATATTACTGAATTACTGAATTTGTAGTACAGTCTTCAGTGTACTGCTGGCCATACACATAAAAAATACAATCACTCACTGAAAGAAAGAAATGCAAGTAGATTGTTTAATCAATAAACAAATGTTTTCATCAAAGATGGATGTTTAGTCCTGAAATGTGCGCCAGCGTGAAACATGTAGAGAACATCATACAGTGAATCCACCGCCTCCGTTGGGTATTACCCTTTATTAATATACCCTACCCCAATCTAGGGGTGGAATACACATTTTTATCTATTGGTTCCTGATATCGGATGGTTTGGTGGTGTTCATATGTCAACTGATAACATGCACTTTGATGGTGTTGCATATTTTAGTGCATTGTTATGCATATTTGTTATTATTTTAATCTTTCTTAAATAAAGTAAACTTTTTATGACATATGGTGTCGGTCATGATGTGCCAATAAAGTCCATTTTCAGTCCCCCACAAATTTCTGGGGGACTGAAAATGGACTTAAAAAAATGTTTACCTATAAACCCCCTTATTAACCCTTAGTTTAACCTAATTAGTTCTTATTAACTCCTTCTTCTCCTTCTCCTTTAGGCTGTTATTTTCCTATTTTTTATTCCCTAGCCATTAATATCTAAAAAATTATGACTTTGTTTTTTGTTTTTTTTTTGTTTATTTATTTATTTTTTTAGTGTTGCATTGAAATAATCGTGCAAAAATAAAAAAAATAGTTGAAAAGTCTTTATTTTTATTTTGAAAAATACATTGCAATGCTTTGTATCAGAATCACAATTTTAGTGTTATTTTAAATGGGACAAATTAATAAATACATGTTTTCAATTGTATCTACTCTAATACTATTTATTTTTTAATAAAACTGGTCAAAGTAGAAAAAGTGCTTTTATTTTTGTTATATTCTTTTTGTCTATCGACTACAAGAAAAATCAAAAAAGACAATATCACTAAAAGAAAGCCTTGTTTGTCCTTAAAAAAATATACATTTATTCATTTGTGAAGTAAAGTGACTGGCTTCAGATGATAGACAGAAATTAAATATCCTCCTACATAGGTTGTACCTGTTTATCTGTTGCCTCATAAAGCATACATTCTACACAGCATTTATGAATTTCGGAAATCAAGGGGTAGGGATATGAAGTCACACACTGAAGAACATATAGAAAAGAGCTGAGTGTAATCATTGGGAAACATTGTCTGCTGTGTGCTGTGTGCTGGGGGGGGGGGGGGGTCTCCTGGGACTGTCTGGTGTCGGCCTAGACTCTTGGAAATGACTCATGCAGATAGTAGAGGAAATGTTCTGGTCTATAGGTGGTGTATAGGTGTGACAGCCAAAATGGTTAAAGATTATCTATAGCAAAATCTTTTTTACTATAGTAAAGAACTTTTTTTAGGTTCATTTGCTCCGTGTGACCATTGCTACCAGGGCTGAAAGTGAAGAAAAATACAAAATTTGTCACCATAACCAGAATAGAGAGGAAACTTTCCCATGGAGCACCTTTTCTACTGACAAGAGATTTTCCACTGACTTTGGACAGATTTTCTCTCACTTGCTGTTATATATTTGGGATGGGAAGTGAAGATAATTCTCACCAATAGGACACCGACAGAAAAGACAGGAATTCTTACTATTACCTTCTCTGTTCAACAAACCAGGATGAGCTACCAAGAGGGTGCCATAATCCAAACTATTTCACAAGAAGGGGGAAATGTCAGTTGAGAGACCAACTAACAAAACTGTTATGTCTAGTTGGTCTTCCAACTCACATTTCCCCCTTCTTCTTCTTTGTTCAACATTTGTTTTTTAATTTTGGCTTTGGATACTACATTTTATTTTATTTTTTCAGGTACAGTAGGTTTAATTTATAAAGCTTTAACACAGGGGGTGGGGACTATGGAAAAAGGGGAGGATTAGAGGAGACAGGATCAAACAGCCTTTTTACACAATGCAGAGGATTAATCGCTTAGGTTCTACAGTAAGTATAAACAGGGCTTTTTTTCCTCAGAAAATAGGTGCAGAAACTCCCCCTATGGCCTCTTGCACACTGCAGCTTAAAAAGCTCAGTATAGCTTTTTCTTTTTTTTTTTTTTACTGAGCTAAAATACAGCCCATTAACCTCCTCCCATCCGTGCTACAGCCTATATACGGCTGCAGCGCGGACTCACATTTTCGGGAGGCCGTTTTTAAACGGCCTCCCAGAAACAGTCTCCCCGCGCGCTCCCGCGAGCGCGCATCGGGGAGAATCTGTGTTGGCCGTGCCCCTTGGCCGTAAACATATGAGATCATCTCTCATCGCCAGCGCTCCTTCCTCACACGGAGACTGCAGTGTGAGGAAGGAGGGAGAGCTGCCCAGCGCAGGGGACACAGAAAAAAGTAATCAGGGCACTGATCACCAGTGCCCTGATTACACAAGGTACACCAAACACACCATCAATGCCCACAGTGCCCGCCATCAGTGCCCCCCATCAGTGCACACAATCAGTGCCCATAGTGCTGCCAGTCAGTGCCCATCAGTGCCTGCTCATCTAGGCACTGATGAGCACTGACTGGCAGCACTATGGGCACTGAGTGTGGGTACTGATGGTGCTGCCCATCAGTGCTCATCAGTGCCGCCCATCAGTGCTCATCAGTGCCATCCGTCAGTGCCCATCAGTGCCACCCGCCAGTGCCCATCAGTGCCACCCGCCAGTGCCCATCAGTGCCGCCCGCCAGTGCCCATCAGTGCCGCCCGCCAGTGCCCATCAGTGCTGCCCGTCAGTGCCACCTCTCAGTGCCCGTCAGTGCCACCTCTCAGTGCCCAGCAGTGCCACCTCTCAGTGCCCAGCAGTGCCGCCTATCAGTGCTCATCAGTGTCGCCTATCAGTACTCATCAGTGCGGCATATTAGTACCTCCTCATCAGTGCCACCTCATCAGTGCCCATAAGTGCCACCTCATCAGTGCCCATAAGTGCCACCCCATCAGTGCACATCAGTGGAGGAGAAACATTTATTTATTTTCAAAATTTACTCGCAGAAAATAAGAAAAACTTTTATTTTTTTCAAAATTTTCTGTCTTTTTTCTTTTCTTTTGTAAAAAATAAAAAACCCAGAGAGGATTAAATACCACCAAAAGAAAGCTCTATTTGTGTGAAAAAAATTATAAAAATTTCATATGGGTACAGTGTAGCATGACCGCGCAATTGTCATTCAAAGTGTGAGAGCGCTGAAAGCTAAAAATTGGTCTGGATGGGAAGGGGGTATAAGTGCACAGAAGGCAAGTAGTTAATTGTAATGTGCCTGGGCACCCAGGCGCAAAAAACAAGTGCCGTTCTTCAGTAAAAATAAAATAGAAAAATCTGCATTTTTGGTTAGTAATTTACGCCTTATGCACGCAAATGTGCACAAATGGCCAATTACATAATGTGCAGAACAAGAATGTGAGAATTTGTTTCTCTGCATATGCGCGAAAATACGCGCAAATACGTAAAAAATAAAAAAAAAGGATGAAAAAGTAGATGCTCAAACAGGAGTATCGTGTGCAAAAGGCCTTTCAAGTCATCTCTTGTCTCCGCCCCCTACCCACCTTTGAGCACTGCTCCTTGATTACTCCCACTATCCACCTTCCAGTACCACCCCTTTTAGAAAATATACGACAAAGTATTATTTTGTGGTGCTAAGTCATTTGCATGGAATTTGTTAATTATAAGCTATAAAATGTGTCCCCTGCAGCCAGCAACAATACACCCCCCTTTTAACAATATACCCCCCAGCAACAATAGACCACCCACTACAAAGCACCACCCAAGCAACAATAGATAGACTTTAGCATTAATTAGCACCTACCAGCAACAATAGATCTCCTAGCAGCCATCATCAATAGAACCTCCAGCAGCCAACAAGAATATACCCCTCGTTCAACAGTAGATCCTTCCAAGCAACAATTGACCCCCAGAAACAACAGATCCTCCAGCAGCCAGCATTAATAGACCTCCAGCACACCTCAGCACCCCTTGCCATCACATGCATTTAGTGCTGGAGGTGCTGGAACTGGAATTTCAACCGATGCCAGATAGTCCGGTCGAATTTGGATCTGTCTATGGCCAGCTTAGTCATGGTTTTACTCCCCACCTGACCCCCCCCCCCCTCCAAGGTGAAAAGGGGATGTACACGTGTTGCAGAGGGTGGGAAAAATTCTACAGTATCACCGCCGAGCACAAACCAGCATAAGGGGGCTTATTTATAAAAATTGAGATATTCCAGGAACATTCAACTTTTTGAATTCACTTCAATATGCCATACATCACCAACATTATTTCCAGTAAACTTTTATATTCTCTACAAAATTATTCTAGCCCTATTCTTCCCCCTATGGTGTAGCATACAACTTCACACAGTAATACCATAAAAATAAAAATTCAGACCAAACAAATGTGCAACAACTGATTAACAATAATCTGCAGAACACAATCATCTGCAGAGCACTCAGAGTATTTACCTAATATTAAGGGTTGCAGTGTGATTTCCTCTCACCCTCCCACAAGAATGGCACACACATACACAGAGATACCACAAATACAACCTACACACTGCAGCAAACCACACATTAGAGAATGTAACTCACATAGGAGAACACATCCTGGCTCACAACAGGACATGTCAAGTTTCACAGAGTCAACAAACCCACTGAACCCCTTAGAAGAGACAAAGCAGTGAGGATCAGTCACAGTGTTTGGTTTCAACAGGAACAAAGCATTGTCTTCTTGTGTACAGTGGGGGAAATAATTATTTGATCCCCTGCATATTTTGTAAGTTTGCTCAATTACAAAGAAATGAAGGGTCTATAATTGTTATTGTAGCACTGCCACCTAGAGGACTGCTGAGAATTAAACTTTCTGGATTCCCCTGGGTTACCCTTAGCAACTGGTAACAGTGAAACAGCATTGAAAGTCCTTGGCTCAGTCAATAATCAATCCAGGGGATTTGGTTTTTGTGTTTTTATTTAGAACTTGGATAGGAGAAGGGATGAGTGGGATACTCCAACTATGAACTATGCCCCATCTTGAGGACAACTAGCTGTAGTGTGCGGCAAGGCCGCTGCTTCACCTTGCCACTGAAGTGAAGATAATGTAGAAAGTTCCTGTTTAGATCATTCTCTTCAGGGTTCTAACTTGGCACCCCCTTTACTTTCACTGCCTGTGTGCTGACACCCTTCCACTGACTCTATCCACTGGAGTGGTCCCCTTCCTGGGCAGACCCCTTGGCAAGCTTCCCTGTACTCACGGACACTGTTTTTCCAGAGTTGCTCTGCCATCTACTCCACCAGTCAGCTTTCCTGGACCTCCAGATTCAGCACCACACTCCTGGTCCACAAGGCCGACTGCCTGTGACCACCATCCTCAGCAAACAGGAGGAGAGACAGCCATAACCTTGCTCCTGGGACCTGGCTTCCCACCCAAAGACCCACTGTCACATGTGCCCTTGGCTTTTATAACATATCCCAGGATGCACCACTGTCTGTGCCAACCCACTGGGACAGTTACAAAGCCTGTGTGTCACTGGCTGGGTTTCCTCCACTGTCCAATAAGCTCCCCTGTTGGACACAGTGGGGCCACTCCCTCAGACCATATGAATCACAAATTGACACATGCAACATGCCTGACTAGAAATCCCGCTCCCTGATAAGCAGACAGCACAACAAGGTTTACCTGTCACTCTCCAGATAAGCAGGCAGAGCAAATTACACTCCCTACCTAGCCCCTATCTAGGAGAGTGCTACATTATCATAGATGTATTTTAAATGATAGAGACAGGATAGCAACCAAAAATCCATAAAAAAACACACATGGCTGCAGGGGATATATTTTACAGCTTATTAATAACAAATTCAATGCAAATGACTTAGCAACACAAAATAATACTTGCTCTTATATTTTCTAAAAGCAGTGGTACTGGGAGGTGAATAGAGGGAGTAATAAAGGGACAGTGCTCGGAGGTGGGTAGGGGGCGGAGACAAGAGGTGACTTGAAAGGGGGAGTTCCTGCACCTATTCTCTGGGAAAAAAGCCCTGTTTATACTTACTGTGGAACCTAAGGGGTTAATCCTCTGCATTGTGTAAAAAGGCTGTTTGATCCTGTCTCCTCTGATCCTCCCTTTCTTCCACTGTCCCCAAATCCATCTGTGATAGTACTGAGCCCTAGGAGGCACTCTGCAAATGCTCAGTTTGGTATGTATTGCTAGAAAGTTTTTTTTTTTTTTTTGAGAGGTTGCATGTGATTAGCGCAGGGCCAATCAGCACTGTCCTGGCAGAGAGTCATGTAGTCTTATAGGACAGTCAGAGGAGAATGAAAGCTCCTCCCACAAGCTTTAACCAGTGCATGGCTGGACACTGATAGGAGTCACAAGACTGCTATATACTACTGATGAGAAAAGATATTTAGCAGTTTATATTTACTAAAATAATTGCATTCCCATGGTCTGTGTACTGTGGGAGACCAGATACAGTGAATGCAGGCTCCTGGGTGTAGTAACACTTTAATGCACATGCATAGTAATGGTACCCTTAGCTGTTTTAACTCTTCTCTACTCCAAAATTAAAAAAATATTTGGGCTTTTGATACACTAATGAAGGTACAATGACAGGGGTCACAGTTGTATACAAGGTCTGTGCTTGGTGTTGAATACGGAGCAGGAGTCTTATATTATACAGTATTTCTACCAATATTCTCATTGCCACAGGTAATATAGCCCACAGAACGTGGAGCATTACTATTATGGCGCTTTTCCACTGCATGGAACCGAACGGTTCGGCTCACTTTTGTGCTTTTCCACTGCTGGTACCGCATGGTACGGTGTAGGAACGGTTCGGTATGGTACGGCGGCGCTTTTCGACTGCATGGAACCGAACGGTACGGCTCTCTAAAACAGTACCACCTCGATTGTGGTTCCAAGAGGTACCATACCCGGTACCATATCCCACAATCCTTTGCATGCAGTCACTACTAGCCACTGATTGGTCAGAGAATCGTTGTTATCCCACCCACTTAACTTTAGTACTACTTTAGTGGAAAAGCAAACCATACCAAACCGTACCGAACCGTTCCAACACTGTACCATGCGGTACCAGCAGTGGAAAAGCAAACCGGGCCAAGCAGGGCCGACTAGAGCCGAGCCGGTACTTGCAGTGGAAAAGTGCCATAAGTCATTCATATATTTAAAATAAAGACATACACAGCAGTAACAGAGGTGGAGACTTACGGTTGGTGGATGAGAAGATTTGTAAAAGTTACCATGACTGGGTCCTCTCACTTCATATTGTTCCTCTCTCTTCCAAATCTTCTTACTAGAACCCAGACCCATCCTTAGAAAACACAGCACAACGTTATAAAGTATCCCTACAATCTCAATAAAATCTCATTAAAAACAATGCCAGAAAAAATTCTACATGTAGCACAGACCCCAGGCCCGGTTGGCTGAGCTATCACAGGTTCTATTCCCTCTGAGGAACTTGGCAGCCAGGCACACAGCAGTTCATAGTCTCTCAACTCGGAAACCAGACAGTGAATATCTTTTTGTGATCTATTTGTTGGTTTAACTTGGGTAGGGTGCAGGCGAGCTTTGGGATACTCCAAACTAGCAGAAAGAAATAACAGAGGGCACCTCTAACTGTACTGTCTCTTCAGAATGCAACCAACCTCTTGAATTCGGTGTTTAATGAACTACAACTCAGGGGACCCCATTGCGAAGGTAAAGTCTGACTCAGTAAACTGGAGTAGGCTCTCCTAAAAGGTAGCAAGGACAGTCTCTGGGAAATTTTAGGCTTTCACTCTGCCCTATGTACTTCAACGCTTTCTTAGTACCAGCCAGCTTCTGTACTGGATGCCTCCAGGTTGGATCCATTGTGGACTTCCTTCACTGCTCTTCAGGAACTCAGGGCATTGGCCCCCTTGCTCTAGTTGGAGTTAGAACACATATAGGTTTCTTCTAAGCTGCAGCTATCAGCCCAGAGGGTCTCAGCTCTCAAGCTGGGTCTTTCCCCATAGGAACAAGGACCCTGCTGTTCCAGACCCTAGCCTATTTATACATACCTAAGCCCCCTATTGGCCATTCTTCCTGCCAGGGATTGGCTGAAGCTTTATGAATATGCTGATGAGGATCTGCCTCCTCCACCCAATAATTCTGGAACTTACCAGAATCCCAGGGAAAGCAGTAGAGCCTGCAACCAGCAGAACTCAGAACAGCCAAAGGTAGCTGAACACTGCTCTTCTGCTACAGGGGAGCCAAAAACAAAATATACCTCAACTGTTTGCAACCTAGCTAGGAGGGTGCTACATACAAAGCAGCCGTTAACTCACTTATATGTTTCTCTAAAAGTAATTTACGAGTATCTACACCCAATGAGGCCCAACACATATCTATTAGTTTATAGCACATTAACACATATAACTGGGATGCAGTTTTATGAATCAATCTTCAGCTTGGAGCAAGAACCTAAGTTTGGTGACAACAGTAAGCTTGTGAGAATCTTTCTATATCCTAATATACACTCAATATTCACTTTATTAAGTACTCCCATCTAGTGCTAGATAGCATTTCCTTATCTCTTAACCACCTCCAAAGGCATAACTAGAACCTTCAGGGCCCCGGTGCAAGAACCCATGAAGCCCCCCCCCCGGACCCCTGGCCCGGGGCCCTTCCCTTCAAGCCTAGGGCTCTTCCCACTGATCCTGGGGCCCTTTACTCTCGTTGCGGGGCTCTTTATTATGATCCCGCAGTGGGACCCTTTCACAAGTTCTGCAGTGGGCCCCCTTCCTCCCATCTTGGGGCCTCCCCACAATGGTGGAATGCCGGGGCCTGGTCGCAAGTGTGACCTTTGCGATCCTGGAAGTTCACCCACTGGTGTCAGTAGTTTTTATTTTTTGGTATTTTAATTGTATTATTTTTTATCGTTTTATTTTATTTTTTTACAATGTCACTGACTATGACTCTGTCCATTCAGAAAAGGAAGGAGCTGGTAAATTACATATTTACCGACCCCTTCCTGGTTCTCTATTGTGACACATCTCCTGCAGCAGCCAGCAGGAGAGGGGAGGGACCACAGTGGGGGGGGGGGGGAGCACACAGGGGCCCAGAGACAGCAGAACACAAGTGAACTGGATAGGAAGAGTGGTGGGGGAAGCATACAGAGGAACCAATCCCCTCCATTTTCCTCCTGCAGCTACAGGAGGAAAAAGGAGGACAGTGATTTTTCTACATGCTGCCCCCACCGCCCCTCCTATGAAGGTGTACAGGGGAGCCACACGGGCCCCCTGGAGCATGGGGCCCGGTTGCAATTGCAACCCCTGCAACCCCTGTAGTTACTCCCCTGACCACCTCAATACTGGGCACTTTGACCCCCTTCCTTCCCAGGCAAATTTTCAGCTTTCAGCGCTCTTACAATTTGAATGACAATTATGCTGTCATTCAACACTATACCCAAATTTAATTTTTATCATTTTTTTCACACAATTAGAGCTTTCTTTTGGTGGTATTTATTCATTATTTTATTTTTTGCACTACAAATGAAAAAAACTGAAAATTTTGAAATAAAAATTTGTTTTTCTTTTTTTCTGTTATACAATTTTGCAAATAAGTAATTCCCCTTCATACATTTTGACCACAATTTATACTGCTACATTTCTTTGGTAAAAATAACCCAAATCAGGGTGTATTATTTGGTCTGTGTGAAAGTTATAGAGTCTAGAATCTATGGTGCCAATCACTTAAAATTGATCACACCTGATGTACTGACGGCCTATCTCATTTCTTGAGGCCCTAACACAGGGGTCTTCAAACTATGGCCCTCCAGTTTTTCAGCAACTACAATTCCCATCATGCCTAGTCATGTCTGTGAACCTCAGATTTTTTCAATGCCTCATGGGATGTGTAGTTCAATAACAGTTGGAGGGCCGCAGTTTGAGGATCCCTGCCCTAACATGTCAAGACAGTACAAATACCCCCCTCCCCCCCAATTACCCCTTTTTGGAAAGTAGACAGACTAGGGCATATAGTAAGAGGCATGACAAGTTTTTTGAAGTTGTAATTATTTCCCACAATTCTTCGGAAAATTAATAAATTATTGTTATTACTTTTCTTTTTCACATAAATGTCATATTACCAAGTTATTTCTCACACACGGCATGGCCATACATTACACCCCAAAACACATTCTGCTACTCCTCCTGAGTATGGCGATACCACATGTGTGACAGTGTGAGACTTTTTCACAGCCTGACCACATAGATAAGCGCAACATCCAAATAGCACCTTCAGCCATAATCCACTTTAAGACCAGGCCGCCTTCTGAACCTTTTTTTTTACAAGTAAAAATCTGTATTTTTGATAGAAAATGACTTAGAAACCCCAAACATTATATATTATTGTAGCAGAGTTCCTGGAGAATAAAATGGTGGGTTTTGCAAATTTATATGTCACACAGTATTTGCGCAGTTTTTTCAAACTTACTTTTACACCCCAATGCATAAATACATTTTAATAAATTTCAATGCACACAGAGACAAAATAATACAAAACTTTTTGGTAAAACATAAAATATGGCGTTGCGCTGGGTGAATAGATACCAAACTTTTCACACTTTAAAACCGAGCACACTAGTGAAATGGTACCAAACTTTGATATTTGAAAATCTCCATGGGCGACGCTTTATAAGCCTTTATTGGTTACCAGTTTAGAGTTACACAGTTGGTCTGGTGCTATAATGATTGCTCTCACTCTGACGTTCGCGGCGATACCTCACTTGTGTGATGTTATTGCTGTTTACATATGCGTACGGGACAAACGTGTGCATTTGCCTTTACACGCGAGCATGGGGGCACTTTAATTGTCTTATTTATCTATTAGTGGGACACTGGTACAGTGACAGATGTTGATCAGCCTCTGGCAGACACTGAGAAATGTTCTTGTCCCAATGGTGGACTATTGCAGATATTTTGTGCACTGGTATAGATGTGATGAGGGACTGACAGATGTTTTGTGCACAGGTACAGATGTGATGGGAGACTGACAGATGTTTTGTGCACTGGTACAAACAGACAGATGGATACTGACAGATGTTTTTTACACTGGAACAGATGTAATGGGAGACTGACAGATGTTTTTTGCACTAGTACAGATGTGATGGGGGACTGACAGATGTTTTGTGCACTGGTACAGATGTGATGGGAGACTGACAGATGTTTTGTGCACTGGTACAGATGTAATGGGAGACTGACAGATGTTTTGTGCACTGGTACAGATGTAATGGGGGACTGACAGATGTTTTGTGCACTGGTACAGATGTAATGGGGGACTGACAGATGTTTTGTACACTGGAAGGGATGTAATGGGAGACTGACAGATGTTTTTTGCACTAGTATAGATGTGATGGGGGACTGACAGATGTTTTGTACACTGTAACAGATGTGATGGGAGACTGACAGATGTTTTGTGCACTGGTACAGATGTGATGGGGGACTGATAGATGTTTTGTGCACAGGTACAGATGTGATGGGAGACTAACAGATGTTTTTTGCACTAGTACAGATGATGTAATGGGAGACTGACAGATGTTTTTTTAAATCATTACACACAGAACTGTCACAGCACTTGCAGATTCCCCCGCTAACCCCCCCCCCCCCGCACTGAGCTATAACTGATCTCAGCAGGGAGAACTGTCACAGAGACGAGCGTCTCTGTTTACATTGTGAAGGCTGTGATTGTACACAGCCGTCACGTGATCAGGAGGGCCAATCACAGTGCCCATATTCTGATCCCAAACTCATCTTGGCTGTATCCTGTTAACACAGCCTTCACGGGAATGCGTGGCCGCGAGCAGGCGCTCATTCTGGGGGACGAAGGGGAACGTCCACTCAGAACGACGGAGCTCCCACCTGACCGTTTATATGCAGTGGCCGGGTGGGAGGAGGTTAAGGAGAAGTATTTTGGCTATAAATCTCCTGTAGGTCACAGGAGTGCAGTCCGCTGTCAGCTGACATTTCTCAGCTGATCCAGGCTAAGGAAAGATTGTCGGGATCCAAACCCAGATGCTTGGACCGCCACCTGGCTCAGCCTCTCAGCGATCCGCTGAGAGGCTGAGCCAACCCCTCCCGCCTCCTCCAAAGCCTAGTGCTCCAGTGGGCACTGGAGGGGCTGAACAGAGGGCCACTGACTAATAGTCATAACTCTCTACTCAGAGTGGAGAACTGAGCAATTGGTGGTGTTTGATCACTCACAACCAGCAGGAGACAGATGCAACATCAGATCATTGCTGCATCCACCTAGGTCAGTATAAATGTTTGGTGATTATAAATACTTCTCTTTTAAGAACAGGTTGGATTATTTGGGCATAAATTCAAAAAAGGTGCTAAAACTTTAGTTTTTTTTTATGTTTAGAATGGAATATGGATTTATTAGGGTTTTTTTGCCCTATGCATCCCATTGGGAAATGTTCAATCACTTCCCACCATGTAGACACAGCAGGAAGCAAAAAAGAAATCTCTAAAAAGTAATAGAAATCCACTCTTAGACCTCTTTCACACAGGTGGCCAGGGGGCATTAAAATCATGCGGTTAAGCTGTATTTGTATGAGCAGTTGTGAAGCTCCTGTTGGCTTGAACATTTCTAAATTAATTTATTGGTTTGTATTAAAAAAAAAAAAAAATTGGGGTCAGAAAAAGCTTCCCTTTCATTGCGGTTTTTGCTTATTGTGTTTTTTTTTCATTTATAAAATGTAAAAATGTTTAAAATCTGTATTTGTCTGCATCTACAGCCCTGGCCAAAAGTTTTGAGAATGACACAAATATTAATTTTCACAAAGTCTGCTGCCTCAGTTTTTATGATAGCAATTTGTATAGACTCCAGAATGTTTTTGAAGAGTGAATTACAATTAATTGCAAAGTTCCTCTTTGCCATGAAAATTAACTTAATCCCGAAAAAACATTTCCACTGCATTTCAACACTGCCACAAAAGGACCAGCTGACATCATGTCAGTGATTCTCTCTCCTTAACACAGGTGTCAGTGTTGACGAGGACCAGGCTAGAAATCACTCTGTAATGCTGACTGAGTTAGAATAACAGACTGGAAGCTTTAAAAGGAGGGCGATGCTTGAAATCATCATTCTTCCGCTGGTAACCATGGCTACTTGCAAGGAAACATGTGCAGTCATCATTGCTTTGCACAAAAAGGGATTCACAGGCAAGGATATTGCTGCTACTAAGATTACACCTAAATCAAACATTTATCAGATCATCAAGAACTTCAAGGCGAGGTTCAATTGTTATAAACAAGGCTTCAGGGTGCCCAAGAAAGTCCATCAAGCCCCAGGACCATCTCCTACAGTTGATTCAGCTGCAGGATCGGGGCACTACCAGTGCAGAGCTTGCTCAGGAATGGCAACAGGCAGGTGTGTGTGCATCTGCACTCACAGTGAGGCGAAGACTTTTGGAGAAGGGCAGCAAAGAAGCCACTTCTCTCCAAGTAAAGCATCAGGGACAGACTGGTTTGCTGCAAAAGGTAGAAGGACTGGATTGTTGAGGACTGGGGTAAAGTCATTTTCTCTGACGAATCCCCTTTCGGATTGTTTGGGCCATCTGGAAAAAACCTTGTCTGGGGAAGAAAAGGTGAGCGGTACCATCAGTCCTGTGTTATGCCAACAGTAAAGCATCCTGAGATCATTCATGTGTGGGTCGCTTCTCAGCCAAGGGAGCGGGCTCACTCACAATTTTGCCTAAGAACACAGCCATGAGTAAAAAATGGTACAAAGACATCCTACAAGAGCAACTTCTCCCAACCATCCAAGAACAGTTTGGTGAGGAACAATGCTTTTCCAGCATGAGCAAAGTGGCTTGGGAAACAAAACATCGAAATTTTGGGTCCGTGGCCAGGAAACTCCCCAGACCTTAATCCCATTGGGAATTTGTGGTCAATCATCAAGAATCAGGTGAACAAAAAACAACCCCACAAATTCTGACAAACTCCAAATACAAACTATGGCAAGTAGAGAGCTGTGTTCTAACACAAACATAAATTGTGACAAACTAAATCAAACCAAACATGATAATTGTTTTATGGTGAAGATAGATATCCCAATAGTAGATAACCGTACTTAGTGGGTTATCATAAATTAGTGTTGACCACCAGTGCAAGCAATAATAAAATATAATGAAACAAAAAACTGCGCTTGGGTCTATTAAATAAAAAACAGCTGCTGCACATATGCTGGATAAAACATAAAAAGAGTATAAAATTGAAAAGCAGCGCTATATAAAAAGTCCAGGTATAGGTACGGTCCAGCTGATTGGTCTCCTTGAAGTGCCACCACCACCAGAGAGAGAGAGCAACCCCAATCACACTGCCGCTTACCGTCCCACTAATAAAAGAAGGCTCAAAGGTTCCACCAAACTGCTCCTCCAGAAATCCTCAGCAATTCCAGGATCAAGCCAATTAGGTGCGACTCCATACAGATGGTACAAGGCAGACTGATCACTCAGGTAATAAGAGTACCTGTTATATCAGCACTTCGATCTTCTGGCGCATTTCATCGCACTCTGACATCATCCTGGGCACAGATCAGCCACCCTGATCAGTGGTTAGAATGCTCCAGGAACATAATAGGACTGATAGGATCATCTCTGAAAATCAAAAAGCAAGTGCAAAGGAAAAATGACGCTCACAATGTAAGGCCATGGCCTAAACATAGAATACAGTGATAACATATGAAGAATTGGTATAATGGATGTGTTATCAAACTATATAAAGTAATGATACAATGCAAATCAATGTTAAAAAAAGTCCAATGTGACAATTCCCAACACCAAAATAAGTGCTTCTAAATAATCGTGACACAGCAAATTAATGGGTATAATAGCGCTCCCAAAACTGATGACAGGTCGGCACTTGGAATCACAATTAAAAAGGAAATAGTCACAATGAAAAATTTAACATTTATTAAAATTGGTAAAAAACACACTGTTTGAGCAGGGTGAATCCAGCAGTGAGGCAATACCTGTAGAGTGGACCCAGGGATGGGGTGGGATCGACTGTCCAGATTCTCAAATTGTAAGGGGACAACAGGAACGCTTGTGCCAGGAGGATGGAAAAAGAGATCTGACGAAGGGCTCAGCCCGAAACATGTAATCCTCCACTTTGTGGCTTTTCACTTTCCCCATTGTCAGGTAGCCTTCGCTGTTGTGGGGTGTGTTGTGTCCGGTGCGGCTGCCACTCACATCGGGACTATCGGGAATGGTGCTTAGAATGGTGCTCTGAACGGACCTCTGTGAGTTGACTGTCATCTGCTGATGACGTCATCCATCAGCGCCACTCCAGCCTCCTGACTGCTGGATGCACCCTGCTCAAACAGTGTGTTTTTTATCGATTTTAATAAATGTGACATTTTTCATTGTGACTATTTCCTTTTTAATTGTGATTCCAAGTGCCGACCTGTCATCAGTTTTGGGAGCGCTATTATACCCAATAATTTGTTGTGTCACATGTTTCTCAGCTGGATCTGGGCATGGGTCAGCTGCAACCCTGACATGACTTACTGGCCTTTTGGCTAAAATCCGTCCATCCCACACAGTTTGATATTACAGTTTTTGGGATCTCTGATCAATTGCTTTCAGCGCCAGGAATTGCTTGTATGTATTCTAAATAATCGTGTCTTCTGATTCCTTCACCATGAGTGCTCAAAGATAGATGGTAACTCACCAGAGCTGTTAGACCCTACAGAAAGTCAAAAAGCGCTCTTGGAAAACCATATTGTTCCTCAGATATCACCCCTCCGCTCCAGAATTCCCTCAGGATACGGCTAGAACATAGGAATATACTCCACAGGAGACATAGAGAAGTACTTTATAGTGTAGTAGGTTTATTTGGTACTTAAAAATAGACTGATATTCTGCAAAAGATGCAAAGACTGGACTGCTGAGGACTGTGTTAAAGTCATTTTCTCTGACGAATCCCCTTTCTGATTCTTTGGACCATTCGGATGTTTGTATGTAGCTCTCAGTACGTAGCTCATAGTCAGTAGCTCTCGGTTTGTAGCTCTCAGTTTGTAGCTCTCAGTATGTAGCTCTCAGTATGTAGCTCTCAGTACGTAGCTCTCAGTACGAAGCTCTCAGTACGTAGCTCTCAGTTTGTAGATCTTAGTATGTAGCTCTCAGTATGTAGCTTTCAGTATGTAGCTCTCAGTATGTAGCTCTCCATACGTAGCTCTCAGTACGTAGCTCTCAGTACCTAGCTCTCAGTTTGTAGCTCTCAGTACGTAGCTCTCAGTACGTAGCTCTCAGTACGTAGCTCTCAGTTTGTAGCTCTCAGTATGTAGCTCTCAGTACATAGCTCTTAGTTTGTAGCTCTCAGTATGTAGCTCTCAGTACGTAGCTCTCAGTACGTAGCTCTCAGTTTGTAGCTCTCAGTTTGTAGCTCTCAGTACGCAGCTCTCAGTGCGCAGCTCTCAGTTGGTAGCTCTCAGTTGGTAGCTCTCAGTTGGTAGCTCTCAGTTTGTGGCTCTCAGTTTGTAGCTCTCAGTACGTAGGTCTCAGTACGTAGCTCTCAGTTTGTAGCTATCAGTATGTAGCTCTCAGTTTGTAGCGCTCAGTTTCTAGCTCTCAGTTTGTAGTTCTCAGTTTCTAGCTCTCAGTAGGTAGCTCTCAGTAGGTAGCTCTCAGTATGTAGCTCTCAGTTTGTAGCTCTCAGTGAGTAGCTCTCAGTACACAGCTCTCAGTGCGCAGCTCTCAGTTGGTAGCTCTCAGTTGGAAGCTCTCAGTTGGAAGCTCTCAGTTTGCAGCTCTCAGTTTGCTGCTCTCAGTTTGCTGCTTGTTGTGGGGGCACTCAACAGGAGGGAGGGGCCAGGAGCAGCGAAGAGGGACCGGAACAGAGGAGGATCTGGGCTGCTCTGTGCAAAACTAACTGCACAGAGGTAAGTGTAACAGGTTTGTTTTGTTTTTGTTTTTGATAGTGCCATCTATCAGTGCCCATCAGTGCCACCCATCAGTGCCCATCAGTGCCTATCAGTGCTACCAATAAGTGCCCATCAATGCCGCCTATTAGTGCCCATCAGTGCCGCATATCAGTGCCACCTATCAGTGCCACCTATAAGTGCCCATTAGTGCTGCCTATCATTGCCCATCAGTGTTGCATATTAGTCCCTCATCATCAGTGCCCATCAGTGCCACCTCATCAGTGCCCGTCAGTGCAGCCTCATCAGTGCTTGTCAGTGCAAGAGAAAACTTACTTATTTACAAAATTTTATAACACAAACAAAGAAAAACTTTTATCATCAGTGCCCATCAGAAAGAAAAACATTTTGTTTGGGTACAGTGTTGCATGACCGCGCAATTGTCATTCAAAATGCGACAGCGCTAAAAGCTGAATATTGGCCTGGGCAGGAAGGGGGTGAAAGTGCCCTGTATTGAAGTGGTTAAAATGTTTAGCCAAACTGAAAAGTAATATTATACATAAAGTTACACAGGGATGTTTGTGAATTTCACATGCACCCATATCTTAAATCAATCCATAGAGTTTGTACCTGAAGTTTACATTCACTTCTGCGATGTTGCAATATTATAAAGTCTGCTGCACAGGAAACACATGTCATCGGATGGGTCTAGCATTTACAACTTCAAGCCTTTTTTGAACAAAGTTATATTGTAAAACAGCGCAGTGAGGTATTATACAGTAGGTATAGAAAATAATTTCCCCACTTTAAAATAATCACATTTTGTTGCTTTGCAGCCTGAAATGAGGACAGACACAGTTTTTTTGTTTTATCCAACTGTATTTACTCCGTGCAACTTGTAAAATCCAAGTAAAAGAAATAACACTAACAGGTCAGAAAAAAAAATGCAAAAACAGCATCACTGAGTTGGAAAAAGAATTACCCCCCCTCCTAAAAATGACTTGTAAACTCAATCAGGTGTAGCAAATCACTGTCTCAATGGCACACAAAGCCATTTGACTTTCAACTGTTATGAGCGGTGGTCATTTTGATTAGCTCAGCATGAAAAGAGCTTTCCTGGAGCGTTTCAGTCCCTGGTAGTGCAACTGAAGCAAACAAACAACTATGAGTGGCAAGGCACTGTCAAATGATGTTGGGGATAAAGTTGTGGACAGGCACAAGTCAGGAGATGAGTATAAAAACATTTCAAAGGCTTTATCAATGCCTGAAAGCACATTATTATTAGGAAGTGGAAGTTATTCGGTATAACACAGGCCCTCCCTGGATCAGGATGTCGCTCAAAACTGGATCAAAGAGCCAGGAGGAAACTGGTCAGAGAGGCTACCAAGAGGCTTACAGCAACTCTGAAGCAGTTGCAGAAATGTATGACAAAGAGTGGTCATTTTGCGCATGTGACAACAATATCACACATTCTCCACAAATGTGGCTTGTATGGGAGGGTTGCAAGGAAAAAAAAAAAAAAAAACAGTCCTCAAGAAAGACCACATGCAGTCACCACTGAGCTTTGCCAAAACGCACCTTGAAGATTCTGAGGCCACATGGAAAGAGGTGTTATGGTCAGATAAGACTAAAATTGAATTATTTGTCCTCAACAACAAATGATATGTCTGGCAGAAATCGAATACAGCTCACCATCCAAATAACACCATTCCTACAGTAAAGCATGGAGGGGGTAATATCCTGTTATGGGGGTTTCTCTGCAGCAGGGGCTGGAGCACTTGTCAGGATAGAAGGAAAAATGGATGAGGAAAAATACAGTAAAATTTTTGAGAAAAATCTGCTGCTCTCTGCCAGAAAGCTGTCAATGGGAAGAAGGTTTAGCTTTCAACATGAATGTGATCGGAAAGCTTCATACACACGATGAGAATACCGGACAAATAATTCCCTGGAAAATAAAAACAAGAAAAGCGCTCTGGCTGCAGACTGCTTTTAATAACAGTGATAAAAGTAAAGGAAAGCAGCAACTCACAAACATAAGGTCATGGAAAAGTGTGTACAGGATCCGCCGGGTGGTGCCATTCCTCTGTTGAAAACACGGTGTGCCTGAACCTAGTAGAGCCGTGGAACCGTGGAACCCCAGGGAAATAATTCCCTGGGGTTTTTTGCATGCTAGTCTCCATATCCAAAATGAAGGGTTTACTAAAGTTATGAAAATTCTCGTACGACAGAATAAAAATTCCAAAGGGATGTAATGTATTGTATTGCATTTGTATTGTATTTTCGGACCAAAACTAACAGATTAAGACCCCTTTTACACAGGCGGACAGTTCAGATCCGCCTGTCAGTTTTTTTGGCGGATCTGAACGGACACCCCATGCATCTCTATGGGGCATCGGATGTCAGCGGAGACATGTCCGCTGACATCTGATTCGATCCGTCAAATCTGGACGGATGGAAACCCTATTTTCCATCCGTCTAGCGGATCTGATCGGATCAGATGAGAACGGACAGACGGTCCGTTCCCGTCCGATACCCCCATAGAGAACAGCGGGAACTGACAGCTGTGTCTCCGCACACAGTACGGAGACAGAGCTGCCATCCGCATGCTCAGCGGGGGATCGGCGGATCGATCCCCCGCAGAGAAAAACGGAATCCGCCTGACGGACTCCCTGTGTGAAAGGGGTCTTAATGAAAACCAAATGATCTAGGATCATACGAGAAAAATGTTCGAAAGCAGTATTTTTTTATACAATTTTCTCATCATGTGTAATAGGCTTTAACACATAATGACCACACAGTAGTTGAAGGAGAAAAAGGTGAATGTCCTTGCATGGCCTAGTCAGAGCCTAGACTTAAACTCCATTGAAAATCTGCAGTGTCCAAACGGTCACCTTCAAATTTAACTGCAAAGAAGAGTTGACAAATATTGAAAAGTCTAAATGTGCAAAGTTAGTAGAGACATATCCCAACAGATTAAAGGCTGTAATTAAAGCAAAAGGTGGTTCAACAAAATACTAACACAAGGGGGGGGGGTGATCCTTTTTCCAACTCAGTGATTCTATTTTTGAGATTTTTTATTTTTTTTTCATTTTGCTGTTATATCTTTCACTTGGATGTTATAAATTTAACTCAGTAAATACGGCTGGATAAAACAAAACCAGCGTCTGTCTTCATTTCATGCTGCAAAGCAACAAAATGTGATTTTTTAAAGGTGGAGGGAGGGGGGGATTTTTTCTATACTCACTATCGCTTATGAATTTTTTTTATTTACTATCTTCTGTTATTTTAGCTTTTTGGACTGCTAAAGCACTGATGCCCATTCTGCAGACCAAGGCCACATGTGGCCATTTGGTACTTGTCGCATGGTCCTCAAACTCCAGCATTCAATAATGTGTATAGGAGCATTGGTTTGTAAAAGAACTGTAATGGCAGCAATCTGTAGCAGTTTCCTGTAACATGTCCCCAGTCTGACTGTCTGATATATTATGTCTCACTTCCTAATCCCCTATATCATGATTTCAGTCTCTCAATGTCCCGTTTAGCATGCCCACGGCCTTCTGAAGCATTATATAATCTAAAAATCAGGGGCAGACTGGCAACTTTCGGCCCATGGGGCAAGTACAAACCAGAGGCCTATGGTGCAGTGACTGAGCCCCCCTCCCTCTCTCCTTCTTCCCATCCTCCTCCGGACCCGCATTCCAAGCTGAAGCCCTGCTCCAAATACTCTCTACTTACCAGCTGAAACCGGGTCCCTGACCGGGCCAGCAGGGGGTGGTTGGGGGGAGCTGGGACAGCTGGGTCGAGGCTGGCCGGGGGAGAAGAGTCTCCAGTGGGGCATAGAAACCGGCCTCTGCTCAGACAGTTTACACCACCCATGCTGGGGGGGAGACCTGTGCTCTGTCCTTGTCTTCAAACCGCACTCAGTAGGTCAGTGAAAGGGACTTCACCAGGAGTCCTTTAGACATGTCTGTGACAGAAGCAGTGAAGCCTTTTTACGGGGCATTAGAGCGGCCCGGGGGGCAATTGCCCCCTCTGCCCCTGGCCCAGTCCTCCCCTGCTATATTATGTGGCAATGATAAAGGTCACTAATGAGACCCCCTATACCTTGAAAGTTGGAGACCACTGTGGTAAAGTATTAATTGCACTCTGTTATACGGCTCAGAATATTTTGGCACCCACAGTGCCCATTCTTAGTGGTCTACAATGAGGTTTCTACGGCTTTGGTTCCTGATCTAGTTCCAGGGCTTGGAAAAGGGTGCATTTGATTTTTAAGAATAACTACAGAGCTTAGGCTGATACTAAAGCTGATGATGGAGATAAAGCAGAGAAGCTAAGATTTGAAATCCAGTGCTGACTTAAGCTGGCCAGACACGAGTAGATCATCAGAATGAATACTTGTACAAAAATTCTGGGTGCATTCGATGAGTCAATACATTTTTTTCGAAAGTTCTTCAAAATTTAATTTGACCTTAACATTTAATTTTGGAATGAATGTCATTTACTAAATAAGAGCTGTATTCAGTATTCACATTTACTGTGCAATCATTCTTACAAATGGTTCTTAACCACTTTAGCCCCGCTCACATTGAGGCTACTGCGGCAAAGTGCAGCGATCCCGTCCAGCGACGTAGACCTACGTCGCTGGACTCCGCCCCTTGTGGGCGGCGCTCGCGCGCCGCCGGAGGCTTGCTCCCGCTGTGTTCATTCACAGCGGGAGTCGGGCCAGCGGAGGAGCAGCGGCGATTGCCGCTGCTCTGCCCCGATCGTCGGGGATCGAGTCTGGAGATCCGCCCGCTGTGTGTAAACACAGCGGGCGGATCTCCATAGTGACAGGGACTGACAGATCGGAGTGTTCAGCATAGCTGGACATCCGATCTGTCCTTCTGTCACACAGTGACCTCCCCCCCCACACGTCAGTAAGCACCAGGCATACATTAACCCCTCCCTCTCCAATAAAATTAACCCCTTCCCTGCCAGTGTCATTTTTCAGTAACAGTGCATATATATAGCACTGATTACTGTAGAAATGTCACTGGTACCCCCAAAAGTGTCAAAAATGTCAGTCAAGGGTCCGATCTGTCCGCTGCAATGTCGCAGTCCCGCAAAAAAAATCGCAGATCACCGCCATTACGCGTTAAAAAAAAAAACACCAAAAATGACAGAAATCTTTCCCTTAGTTAGTAAACGCAATAACTTTTGCGCAAACCAATCAAAATACGCTTATTGCGATTTTTTTTACTAAACATAGGTAGCATAAAACAAATTGGCCAAAAATTAAAAAAAAATTTGATTTTTACATTTTTTTGGGGGGGAATTTCATATAAAAAAATGTGAAAAATATTGTTATTTTTTCAAAATAAACGCTATTTTTTTGTTTATAGCGCAAAAAGTAAGAATCGCACAGGTGATCAAATACCACCAAAAGAAAGCTCTGTTTGTGGGAAAAAAAGGACGTAAATTTCGTTTGGGTACGGCGTCGCACGACCGCGCAATTGTCAGTTAAAGTCGCACAGCGCCGAATCGCAAAAAGTTGCCTGGACGGAAGACAGCAAAATCCTCCGGTGGTAAAGTGGTTAACAATGCTTGAAGTATAATCATGCCAGTGTGCATCAGACAAGGGTGATTATAATAATGATTGGCTAAGAAAATGTATCTAACCATTCCATTCTTGCTCTGAACAGGCTCAGCTATCAGGAAGGGTTTACAGATATTCCAATGTTCCTTAAAGTGATTTTAAACAATCACCTTGTAAAACAACCCATTCCATTTATAATAGAAATTAAATGCAAAACATTTTGTGTATAGATATAAAAAATTATAAATATCTTTTTTTCCCCCCTTTTTTTATAAGTGGTCATATATTATCTGTTTTCAGCTGCATAAAAGCTAGGGGCGGAGAAACATTAGTACACTGATATTCCCATTGAATGGCTGTGCAGGTGGAGTGGCATGTCAGGACAAGTATGGTCATTGGAGAAGAGCAAGGTCAGCTCCCAGCACAGCTAGAGCTAGACCACGGTGTGTTCTCCTGTTTAGTGTGGTCAGTTTTTAATAGGAAAGCAGAGTGACTGTCAGGAACACCAGGGATTTCACACAAAGGAAGCAATACAAAGAGCAGGATACTTTCTAATACAAGTGCATGGTACAGCAGGCAAATATCAGGAATATGAAATGTTGGGCAGCTGTCTGTAGGCTGTCTGTGGAACAGTACAAAAAGTTGTTGTAGCAGAGCAGAGGTGCTTCAAAGTAGTTTTGTAAAAACACATTTTTGTAAATATTTTATTATATCTTTTCATGTGACTACACTGAAGAAATGATACTTTGCTATAATGTAAAGTAGTGATTGTACAGCTTGTATAACAGTGTAAATTTTCTGTCCCCTCAAAATAAATCAACACACAGCCATTAATGTCTAAACCGCTGGTAACAAAAGTGAGTACACCTCTAAGTGAGAATGTCCAAATTGGGGCCAAAGTGCCAATATTTTGTGTGACCACCATTATTTTCCAACACTGCCTTAACCCTCTTGGGCATGGAGTTCACCAGAGCTTCACAGGTTGCCACTGGAGTCCTCTTCCACTCCTCCATGACGACATCACAGAGCTGATGGATGGTAGAGACCTTGCGCTCCTCCAACTTCCGTTGGAGGCTGCTCATACAGATGCTCAATAGGGTTTAGGTCTGGAGACATGCTTGGCCAGTCCATCACCTTTACTCTCAGCTTCTTTAGCAAAGCAGTGGTTGTCTTGGAGGTGTGTTTGGGGTCGTTATCATGTTGGAATACTGCCCTTCGACCCAGTAACCAAAGGGAGGGGATCATGCTCTGCTTCAGTATGTCACAGCACATGTTGGCATTCATGGTTCCCTCAATGAACTGTAGCTCCCCAGTGTCGGCAGCACTCATGCAGCCCCAGACCATGACACTCCCACCACCATGCTTGACTGTAAGCAAGACACACTTGTCTTTGTACTCCTCACCTGGTTGCCCCCACACACGCTTGTCACCATCTGAACCAAATAAGTTTATCTTGGTCTCATCAGACCACAGGACATGGTTCCAGTAATCCATGTCCTTAGTCTGCTTGTCTTTTGCAGGCTTTCTTGTGCATCATCTTTAGAAGATGCTTCCTTCTGGGACGTCAGCAATGCAGATCACTTTGATGCAGTATGCAGTGTATGGTCTGAGCACTGACAGGCTGACCCCCCCACCCCTTTAACCTCTGCAGCAATGCTGGCAGCACTCATACATCTATTTCCCAAAGACAATCTATGGATATGACGCTGAGCATGTGCACTCAACTTCTTTGGTCGACCATGGCGAGGCTTGATCTGAGTGGAACCTGTCCTGTTAAACTGCTGTATGGTCTTGGCCACCGTGCTGCAGCAGAGTTTTAGGGTCTTGGCAATTTTCTTATAGCCTAGGCCATCTTTATGTAGAGCAACAATTATTTTTTTCACATCCTCAGAGAGTTCTTTGCCATGAGGTGCCATTTTGAACTTTCAGTGACCGGTATGAGAGAGTGAGAGCGATAACACCAAATTTAGCACACCTGCTCCCCATTCCCACCTGAGACCTTGTAACATGAACGAGTCACATGACACCGGGGAGGGAAAATGGCTAATTGGGCCCAATTTGGAGATTTTGACTTAAGGGTGTACTCACTTTTGTTGCCAGCGGTTTAGACATTAATGGCTGTGCGTTGAGTTATTTTGAGGGGACAGAAAATTTACACTGTTATACAAGCTGTACACTCACTACTTTACATTGTAGCAAAGTGTTATTTCTTCAGTGTTGTCACATGAAAAGATATAATAATATATTTACAAAAATGTGAGGGGTGTACTCACTTTAGTGAGATACTGTATGTAGCTAAGTTTCTAAAGACAGAGATGGCAGATGTATAGCACTGCCAATAATAAACTGCTGCTTTCTACAGCACACAATGAAATATTTGCATAGACACAATCCAAACTTAGAATGTAGAATAACTCTAAAACATAGAATGTAGAATATTTGAAAAGTGGGCATATGGTCACTCTCTGGCTTGAACGATGGCCATAGACTTAAGGTTGTAGGCTTGACAGCACCAGAAGTCCTAACTGCATGAAGCTTGTATGTTTGTCTACGTGCTTGTGTAGTTCCTCGCTATACTATTAAAATAATGGTGGGTTAATCAGCCTCCACCCAAATGTTTCTCTAACATTTATTTTTATGATTTTGGTATGTTCTTCAAATTGTAAACTCCTTAACGAGAATAGATTAAAGTGAAAGCCTCAATGTCCTCCATAAAACAAAGTGAAAGCCTCAATGTCCTCCATAAAACAAAGTGAAAGCCTCAATGTCCTCCATAAAACAATGCAGAAAATATTATTAAGAACAAAATGGTAACCAACTAAATTTAAACATTTCCTGTTGTGCACAGCTGCAGAACTTAGATATATACATTTGATAGATACTTTCTGAAATATTCAATCTTACTGAACTCTCTTCTGACTTGTAGCATCAAACATCTTAAAAATGTGATAAAAGGTTGAGTTATACTACAAATACACTACAGAAAAGTAGAAAGTGGATCCTACCTTGGTCCTCAGATGGAGTGCATATCTCTAGAAGTCTGAAAATCCATAGAAAAGCAGTAAAAAAACAGTTATTCCATGTCACACGTATTTAGTACTCATTACAAAAAGCCACCAAAGATATGTTTTGCTTTTTTGACCTGTCAGTTAGTGAAGGAGCCGACCCGTGGTTTCCTGCCCACTCATCTATGAGAAACGTCTTGCACAGTGCGCTGGCTTCAATAAACAAAACATCTGAAATATCTGATGGCTGTCGCTCACTGGCTAAGTTCCCACTATCCATCAATTGCAGAACTTGCACCTTTTTCCAGTCTCATAACTGCATGTAGTATATTATGGAAGAAACATCTGAAAGTCATAGACTCGGTCTCAATCCACCGGAGTGGAAACAAGGCAGAAGATGATGTTGCTAAGAACAGGGAAATGTCTACAGGTTTCACATCTAAAAAAAATATTTTTACACTTTCACAGTGATGCACTTTTTCCACAGCTTGCAGCCCACTTGTTTTTTTTAAAGGCACATCCACTTGATGACCGCCCTATAGCAGATTTACTGCTACAGGGCTGCCGTGCTGTGCAGAATCACATATATACATGATTCTGCACTTCCGGGTTATGGGCGCGAGTGTGCGCCGCTGGCGGCTCGCTCCTGCTGTGATTTTACACAGTGGGTCCAAAGGACCCGATGTTCACCGATCATTCAGTACACTGACAGAATGCCAGTCTGCCTATGTAAACAACGCAGGTTGTCATTCTGTCAGTATGGAAGACATGGATCCTGTGTTCCTATAAAGCAGAAACACTGATCCATGCCTTCCACTAGTAAAAGCACCTCCCCCACTACACTGAAACACTGGCTAGGCACACATTTAACCTTTTGATTGCCCCTGATGTCAACCCCTTCCTAGCCAGTTTCATTAGTACAGTGACAGTGCATATTTTTAGCACTGATCATTGTAATAATGTCACTTGTCCCCCAAAAAGTGTCAGTTAGGTGTCCTATTTGTCTGCCGCAATATAACAGTCCTGCTATCAGTCACTGATCGCTGCCATTACTAGTAAAAAAGAAAAATATCCCATAGTTTGTAGATGCTAAAAGTTTTGTGCAAACCAATCAATACATGCTTATTGGGATTTTTTTTTACCAAAAATATGTAGCAGAATACATTTTAAAATTGATGAAATTGATGAAGAAATTTGATTTTCTATTTATTTTTCTTAGATATGTTTTACAGCAGAAAGTAATATATATATATATATATATATATATATATATATATATATATATATATATTTTTTTTTTTTTTTTTAATTGTCGTCGTTCTTTGTTTCTAGCGCAAAAAAATAAAAAACACAGAGATGATCAAATATTACCAAAAGAAAGCTCAATTTGTGGAAAGAAAATGAATTTTTTTTTAATACAGTGTCGCACGACTGCGCAATTGTCAGTTAAAGTATCTCAGTACCGTATTGCAAAAAGGCCTGGTTATGAAGGGGGGTAAATCTTCTGGAGGCAAAGTGGTTAAAATTAGAGATGCTGGACTTTGACTTACCCCCTCCGTGACTGAGCCATTTGTTGTTATACGGCACTGCTTTACAGTGATGGTACTCACTGTCACTGGCAGTGAAAGACAGAAACTTAATGGACACTGAGAAAGTGGTTTGGATAACTTCAAATGGGAAAGTAATATTTATCAACAATATCTCTCAAGAAATATGAAGATTTAATCCCACTTTACACCGTGAGACCTATACCCTGTTGCCATGAAGTCTGTGACTCCTAAATAATCAAAGCAATGCTCAGATGTGTATTCCATGTACTTCAATGTAGGAGACGGACAGACTTTCACTGGCAGGCTCTCCCTATTGTCTGTCTATTGAGATGTGATGCGGATTGTGTTAAGTCTGTCTGTTCCACTGTTAAATGTTAATGACCTCACATTGTTTCTGTCCAGATGGCTAGATAATTAGTTCAGGTTAATTCTATTTTTGTATACAATTTCATCTGCATATGATAATATAATCAGGCAACCCCTGACCTGTGTGTGGTTATCTGATCAGGAGGGGGAGGTCCATACTGTATTTAAATTCTGTGTGACTGTTCAATAAACAGAAGATTCCAGTACAAGCTAAGTTGTCAGCTAGCTTTGTATGGGGCGGCTGGGAAAATATGGTATCTATGTGCACGACTGGGAGGAAGCCGTATACTGATGGAAGTCCACAAGTACTGTGTGGTTTGAGGTTCCGTTACAGTTTCTTTAACTAACGGTCACGCGGACGCCAAATAAAACGTATGTCCTTTTTATCCCACAAATAGAGCTTTATTTTGGTGGTATTTGATCACCACTACGTATTTTTTTTTTTTTTTTTTTGCGCTATAAACAAAAAGGACGGACAATTTTGAAAAAAATAAAAATATTTTTACTTTCTGCTATAAAACACATCAGATACAAAAATGTAAAAAAATCGAATTTCTTCATAAACAAAAAAAGAAAAATATCCCATAGTTTCTAGACACTATGGCGTTGATTTACTAAAATTGGAGAGTGCAAAATCTGGTGCAGCTCTGCATAGAAACCAATCAGCTTCCAGGTTTTTTTTTTTTTGTAGTCAAAGCTTAGTTGAGCAAGCTGAAGTCAGGAGCTGATTGGCTACCATGTAGAGCTGCCCCAGATTTTGCACTCTCCAATTTTAGTAAATGAACCCCTATAACTTTTGCACAAACCAATCAATATACGCTTATTGTGATTTTGTTTTTACCAAAAATATGTAGTAGAATACACATCGGCCTAAATTGATGAAGAAATTTTTTTTTTTTTTTAATGTTTTTATTGGATGTGTTTAACCACTTAAGCCCCGGAAGATTTTACCCCCATTCCGACCAGGGGGTATTTTGCGATTCGGCACTGCGTGACTTTAACGGACAATTGCGCGGTCGTGCGACGCTGTACCTAAACGAATTTGACGTCCTTTTTTTCCCACAAACAGAGCTTTCTTTTGGTGGTATTTGATCACCTGTGCGATTTTTTGATCACGCGCTATAAACAAAAAAAGAGCGTCAATTTTGCAAAAATAACAATATTTTTTTTATATGAAATTCCCCCAAAAAAAAAAGTAAAAATCAAAATTTTTTAAAATTTTCGGCCAATTTGTTTTATGCTACATATGTTTGGTAAAAAAAATCGCAAAAAGCGTATTTTGATTGGTTTGCGCAAAAGTTATCGCGTTTACTAACAAAGGGAAAGATTTTTGGAATGGCGGCGATCTGCGATTTTTTTTGCGGTACTGCATTGGGGCGGACAGATCGGACCCTTGACTGACATTTGTGACACTTTTGGGGTTACCAGTGACATTTCTACAGTAATCAGTGCTATACATATGCACTGTTACTGTAAAAATACACTGGTTGTGAAGGGGTTAACTTTATTTGGGAGGGAGAGGCTGTGTGTATCCCTAGGGGCGTGCTTTCTACTGTGATTGGCTGTGGCTTGAGCTGTAAGGACACTGATCAACGGATCTACATACTAGATCCGTGTGATCAGTGTCTTTACAGCGAGGAGAATGACAGATGGCTTGTTTACACAAGCTGCCTGACATTCTCCCTCTCCCCCGCCGATCGCCGAGTGACCGGCGGACATCGGGTCCGCTGGTTACACGCGCGGGGGGTCCGTGACCACGCGGGAGCGGGAGCGCGCCTCCGGGGGCGCGCGCTCGCTCCCTAGACCCTCACAAGCTAGTGACGTAGCCCTACGTTTTTTTTTTCCAAAATTGTCGGTCAATTTTTGTTTCTAGCACAAAAAAAAAACGCAGAAGTGATCAAATACCACCAAAAGAAAGCTCTATTTGTGGGAAGAAAATTACATACATTTATTTGGGTACAGTGTCGGTTAAAGTAACTCAGTGCTGTTTATCTCAAAAAATGGCCTGGTCACGAAGGGGGGTAAATCTTCCAGAGGTGAAGTGGTTAAAAGTACAGATGATGGACATTGACTTATCCCCCTTCGTGACCAGGCCATTTTTTGAGATAAACAGCACTGAGTTACTTTAACCGACACTGTACCCAAATAAATGTATGTAATTTTCTTCCCACAAATAGAGCTTTCTTTTGGTGTTATTTGATCACCTTTGCGGTTTAATATTTTTTGCGCTATAAACAAAAAAGACCAACAATTTAGAAAAAAAAAACAATATTTTATACTTTCTGCTATAAATCAGATCCAATCCAAAAAAAATCTAATTTCTTCATAAAGTTAGGCCAGTATGTATTCTGCTACATGCTTTTGGTAAAAAAAATTCCCAATAAGCGTATATTGATTGGTTTATGTGAACGTTATATAGTCTGCAAACTAAGGGATATACTGTATTTATGGAATTTTTTTTTTTTTTCTATACTAGTAATGGTGGTTATCAGCGACTTATAGCAGGACTGTGATATTGCGGCAGACAATTGGACAGTAACAGACATTTTTGACACTTTGCAGGAACCAGCGACCTTCCCCCCTGTCAGAACAGCAATCTGCCTTATTTACATAGGCAGATCCTTGTTCTGTGAAGTTTACTGGCGATCGGCGGGTGCCGGAGGGCATCGAGTGCGCAGCACATGCAGATCGGCTTCTGCTGTGAATTATCACAACAGAAGTGGCCCACCGGTGGAGTGCACCTCCTGCAGGTGGATATGCAGGATCACGTAGATATACCTAAACAGGGGTGGTAAAACAGCAAAACTGCTATAGGGCGGTCAGAATGCGGTTTAATTGAACTTTCATTTCAAATAAGGGGTTTTCCAAAATAGGCTAAATCTGGACAATGGAGTCACTAACTGTCAGGGATATCTGGCTTCCATTCATGGCATTCACTTGCTTGGCACAATTCGCTGATATGTTAAAGTTTTACCCATAAAAACTTGATAATAATAGTGTTCTTTAGCAAGGAACATACATTCCACGTTAATAATTATGCAACCAAAATTAGTGTGTGCTGTTAATTGCCTCCAGCATTGTTCCTGTTTCTTCTTACTGGCATCCCAGTCTTAGTCCGTAGGGCTCAATATTGAGCTGCCCCCCCCCCCCCCCCCCCCCCCGTTTGCAGCTATAACAGCTTCAACTCTTCTGGGAAGGCTGTCCACAAAGTTTACTGTGTCTATGGGAATGTTTGACCATTCTTCCAGAAGCGCATTTGTGAGGTCAGGCTCTGATGTTGGAGAGAAGGCCTGGCTCGCAGTCTGCACTCTAATTCATCCCAAAGGTGTTCTATTGGGTTGAGGTCAGGACTCTGTGCAGGCCAGTGAAGTTCCTCCACCCCAAAGTCGTTCATCCATGTCTTTATGGACCTTGCTTTGTGCACTGGTGTGCAGTCATGTTTGATCAGGAAGGGGCCATCCCAAAACTGTTACCACAGAGTTGGAAGCATGAAATTGTCCAAAATGTCTTGGTATGCTGATGCCTTAAGAGTTCCCTTCACTGGAACTAAGGGGCCAACCCAACCCCTGAAAAACAACCCCACACTGGAATCCCCCTCCACCAAAGAGCATTGTCCTTCCCTTCCCCACTAATGAATCGAATCTCCATCTGAGAGGAGGAGAAGCCATGGAGAATGATATGCTGGCTGCAACATCGTTCAGCATGACTGGTTTGGTGGTGGGTCAGTGATGGTCTGGGGAGGTGATGGAAGACTTCTACAGGCTAGACAATGGCACTCTGCCTGCCATTAGGTATTGGGATGAAATCCTTGGACCAATTGTCAGACCCTATGCTGGTGCAGTGGGTCCTGGGTTCCTCCTGGTGCACGATGAAGCCCGGTCTTATGTGGTGAGAGTATGCAGCCAGTTCCTAGAGGATGAAGGAATTGATATCGTTGACTGGCCCCCACGCTCGCCTGACCTAAATCCATTAGAACACCTCTGGGACATTATGTTTCCTTCCATCCGACATCACCAGGTTGCACCTCAGTCTGTTCAGGAGCTCAGTGGTGCCCTGGTCCAGATCTGGGAGGAAATACCCCAGGACACCATCCGTCATCTCATTAGGAGCATGCCCCCGGCATTGTCAGGCATGCATACAAGCACATGGGGGCCATACCAACTACTGAGTACCATTTTGAGTTGCTGCAATGAAATTTCAGCAAAATGGACTGGCCTGCTGCATCATTTTTTCACTTTCTCACCACAAATTGTCACAACGTGGCAGGCATGCTAATTAAACCACTTAAGCCCCGGAAGATTTTACCCCCTTCCTGACCAGGGGGTTTTTTGCGATTTTTTACTGCGTGATTTTAATGGACAATTGCGCAGTCATGCGACGCTGTATCTAAACTAATTTCACGTCCTTTTTTTCCCACAAACAGAGCTTTCTTTTGGTGGTATTTGATCACCTGTGCGATTTTTTGATCATGCGCTATAAACAAAAAAAGAGCGTAATTTTTGCAAAAATAACAATATTTTTCACTTTTTTTTATATGAAATTCCCCCCCAAAAAATGTAAAAATCAAAATTTTTTAACATTTTCGGCCAAATTGTTTTATGCTACATATGTTTGGTAAAAAAAAATCGCAAAAAGCTTATTTTGATTGGTTTGCGCAAAAGTTATCGCGTTTACTAACAAAGGGAAAGATTTTTGTCATTTTTGGTGTTTTTTTTTTTAACGAGTAATGGCGGCGATCTGCGATTTTTTTTGCGGTACTGCAACATTGCGGCGGACAGATCGGACACTTGACTGACATTTTTGACACTTTTGGGGTTACCAGTGACATTACTGCAGTAATCAGTGCTATATATATGCACTGTTACTGCAAAAATGACACTGGCAGGGAAGGAGTTAACTGTATTGGACAGGGAGGGGTTAAGTGTGTCCTAGGGGAGTTTTTCTAACTGTGATGGGACATGGCTACTAGTGTAAAAACAGAGATCAACGGTTCTACATAGTAGAACCGTCTGATCTTCATTTTTACACAGGGGAGAATGACAGGCGGCTTGTTTACATAAGCCGCTCCGCCTTTCTCCCGCTGTACCGACGATCGCGGAGTGACCGGCAGACATCGGGTCCGCCGGTCACACGCCCGCACTCCTCCCTGAACGAGCGGAGGCGGGTGCGCGCCTCAGCGGGCGCGCGCTCGCCCGCTATTGGCTCCAATACCAGTGACAGGCGAGCGACGTAGATCTACGTCACTCTGCCTGGCCGGGGCTGACTGCCGCAGTAAATATACTGTGCGCAGTTGGCAACCGGTTAATGTTCTCTGGGAAATCAAGGCTGAACGCCATACTCTGTGGTCCATTTTTTGCTTTTATGCAGCTGAGAACAGAGGGAACACAGGGAATGTGATCACTTATGTTTTTTTAATATCTATACACAAATGTTTGGCCTTAACCACTTCAGCCCCGGAAGATTTGGCTACTCAAAGACCAGGCCCTATTTTGCGATTGTGCACTACGTGACTTTAACGGATAATTGCGTGGTCATGCAACGCTGTACCCAAATGAAATCGACGTCCTTTTTTTTTCCCACAAATAGAGATTTCTTTTGGTGGTATTTGATCACCTGTGCGATTTTTATTTTTTTGCGCTATAAACAAAAAAAGAGCGACTATTTAGAAAAAATAAAAATATTTTTCACATTTTTTTAATATGAAATTCTCAAAAAAAATGTAAAAATCAAGATTTTTTAACATTTTAGGCCAATTTGTTTTCTGCTACATATTTTTGGTAAAAAAAAATCACAATAAGCGTATTTTGATTGGTTTGCACAAAAATTATTGCGTTTACTAACTACGACTACGGGAAAGATTTATGTCATTTTTATTGTTTTTTTTAAAACTAGTAATGGCGGCGATCTGCAACATTGCGGCAGACAGATCAGACCCCTGACTGACATTTTTGACACTTTTGGGGGTACCAGTGACATTACTACACTAATCAGTGCTATAAATATGCACTGTTACTGTAAAAATGACACTGGAAGGGAAGGGGTTAACAGTATGGGTGATCAAGGGGTTAAATGTGTCCCTAGGGGCGTGATTAGAATCTTTTGCAAAGTGAATTTTTACCTAACCTTGAATTACGCTGAGTGCAAATTTACTTTTCCAAATAAACATATTCTAATCTACCATTGTGACCCTGAATACATTTCCCCATCATTGGATGTACTGATGATGCTAAAAGTAGGGATGGGGAATCACAGACAGCCACAGAACTTTGGATGTTCGTGGTTGGCAAATGGGGGACCCTAATGGGGTATTTCCCCACCCACTTAAGTGAACCTATGACTGCAGCCAGGAGTCATTAACCACCTTCCGCCCGCGCTATAGCCGAAAGACGGCTACAGCGCGGGCTCTAATTTCCGGGAGGCCGTCTTTATACGGCCTACCAGTAACAGGCTCCCTGCGCGCTCCCGCGAGCGCGCATCAGGGAAAATCTGTGTCGGCCGTGTCCCTTGGACACAGCCAATCACAGATCGTGGTAAATGGCCAATCACAGTGGCCATTTACCATGTGATAGGAACGTGCAATGAGAGATGATCTCAAATGTAAACATATGAGATCATCTCTCATCGCCAGCTCTCCTTCCTCACACAGAGACTGCAGTGTGAGGAAGAGGAGAGCGATCAGCGGTAAGGGGACACAGAGGAATGTAATCAGGGCACTGATCACCGGTGCCCTGATTACACAAGAGGGGAAAAAAAATGCCATAACTGCCCACAGTGCCCCCCATCAGTGCCCCCCATCAGTGCCCACAATCAGTGCCCATAGGGCTGCCAGTCAGTGCCCATCAGTGCCTGCTCATCTAGGCACTGATGGGCACTGACTAGCAGCACTATGGGCACTGAGTGTGGGCACTGATGGTGCTGCCCATCAGTGCTCATCAGTGCCGCCCATCAGTGCCACCCGTCAGTGTCCATCAGTGCCGCCTCTCAGTGCCCAGCAGAGCCACCTCTCAGTGCCCAGCAGTGCCACCTATCAGTGCTCATCAGTGCCGCCTATCAGGGCTCATCAGTGCCGCCTATCAGTGCCACCTATCAGTGCTCATCAATGCGGCATATTAGTACCTCCTCATCAGTGCCACCTCATCAGTGCCCATAAGTGCCACCTCATCAGTGCCCATAAGTGCCACCTCATCAGTGCAGCCTATCAGTGCCCATCAGTGCCGCCTCATCAGCGCACATCAGTGAAGGAGAAAAATGTATTTATTTTCAAAATTTACTCACAGAAAATAAGAAAACCTTTTTTTTCAAAATTTTGTCTTTTTTCTTTTTTTTTTTGTAAGAAATAAAAAACCCAGAGGTTATTAAAATACCACCAAAAGAAAGCTCTATTTGTGTGAAAAAAATTATAAAAATTTCATATAGGCACAGTGTAGCATGACCGCGCAATTGTCATTCAAAGCGTGAGAGCGCTGAAAGCTGAAAATTGGCCTGGGCAGGAAGGGGGTAAAAGTGCCCTGTAGGCAAGTGGTTAATTCATTGGTGGTATTACTACTGCCACTAAATGACAACTTCCTGCTGCGCAACCTGCCAGCGCCTTTGGTTGCTAGGACACAAGTGGACAGCTGCAATAGAAGATGCTGTACTGACTGGCAGCCATTGGTTGATGAGGGGGGTCAGCAGAGGGTTGGGTGGAGGGGGATGGTGGACGTGACCCAGTGTATGTGAGAGTGTCAGGGCTGGGTCTATCAGAATCTGAAAACCTCCTTTACAGTAAGGGGGCCCCCAAATACTGGCCTTTATCTTAAAAACATGAGTAAGGGTAAGGGTCATTAAGGTTAATGGCCTGGTATGGGTTTTTTGGGGTAAACCCCATCTGTTTTCTTCTTTTTTTTTGTTTTTTTTTTTTATGGGTCCTTAGAATCCACAGCAGACCTTTATCTAAGATAAGGGTCCAGTATGGAAGTGGTGGGGTATCCAAGCTGCTTAGTTTACAAACAGAATGAAGCAGGTGGGAAATGTAAATAGTATTGAGTAGGAATGGGCTCAGGCATGTTCGGCATCCCACCTGCCTGATCCAGGCAGGAAACCAACACTGCACACGGCTAATCACAGGCAGTGAGACATTTCCCGGTCCACAGCTGCACAGATCGGGAAATGTCTCATTGCCTGTGATTAGCTGTGTGCATCGGCTTCCTGATGGCATCGGGCAAGTGGGATCCCAAACATGCCCGAGCCCACCTCTAGTAGTGAGTAATGCAGTGAGAGTGGCATTTCTTACTTTTAAATTGGTCAATTGGCTTAAAGTGTTACTAAACCCTGGACCGTGAATTCACTATGTCTATCACTATGTCCCCCAGTACACAGAACTGGAAATGGAATAGTTTTAGTAAATATAAACTGCTAAATACATTTTCTCATCAGCAGTATATAGCATTCTTGTGACTTCTATCAGTGTCTGCTTAAAGTTTGTAGTAGGCGTTTTCTTTCTAGTCTGACTGTTCTGTGAGGCTGAAGGACCCCTGACCCTCTGTCTGGACAGTGCTGATTGGCACTTTCAAGAAAAAAAAAAAACTCTAGCAAAACACACCAAACTGAGCATGTGCAGAGTGGCTCCAAAAGCTCTGTTCTATCAGGAGATGGATTGGGGATAGTGAAAGAATGGGAGGATCAGAGAAGACAGGATCAAACAGCCTTTTTACACAATGCAGAGGATTAACCCCTTAGGTTCCACAGGGAGTATAACAAGCATGCTTTACTGCATATACACACTGATTTTACTATGGTGGGTTTAGTAACACTTTAAAAAATGAAACTGGTCTTCTTTTAAAAAAATATTTGCAACAATTAAACTTCTGGTCACCTCATGGTGAAAAATAGGAGAACTTCTCCTGTGTCTCGATGGAAAAAGGATGCTCTTTCTCATACATTGTATTGTTGTGAGTTTGTCTGTAGCTTTTTAGGTCCGATAGAAAGGACTTCATTTCCATATGAAATCTGTGTTTGTATACTGTGACTTTTGTTTCTCCTCAGGTCAGAAAAACAGCCAGTCTTTTGTTGTCTACTTTGAATATTGAGATTATTGCTGGGAAACAGTAATTCAGTTCCTTGTAGGCCATAGAGGGGAAGGACATAAGAATCTGAAGATTGTTCTTCAATACAGAGACTTCAGAGCTTCAAGGGCCAAATAATTTGTAATGGCAAGCAAGGAGGGGGATGTAGCTCAGTGGTAGAGCGCACGCTTCGCATGTGTGAGGCCCCGGGTTCAATCCCCGGCATCTCCACTGTTTACTTGCCTCTTAGCATATGTTGAACGCGCCACATTTATGTGTAGCACAATCTTCCCGACCTCCCCATTGATTCCACCAAGCAGTGGTGTAGCGTGGGTTGTCAGCACCTGGGGCAAGGCAAGTAATTTGCGCCCCCTAACCCGAGGGAATTTAGCACTCGAGTCTCTTCCACTAGATTAGTTAAAGAAACCATTACCCCCAAGCACATGTTATGAAAATACTGATGTAATTAAAGTAAAATGCATCTAAATACAAGTTTGAATGACCAGCGTGCCCCCTTTCAATACAGAGTGACCAGTGTGCCCCCTTTCAATGCAGAATGACCAGCGTGCCCCCTTTCAATGCAGAGAGACTTACCTGCAGCGGCGGCTTCTCCTCAGTTCTCTGTGTCTCCTCGAGTCCTCCCACCTCCTCCTCGGCCAATGGCATGCGTTCGCCTTTCGGCCAATCAGGAAGCAGGTCCAAGACCCGCTTTCTGATTGGCCAGGAGGAGGATCCGTGTGACAATAGCGAATTTTCATTCGCTATTGTCACACAATGGGTGGGCTCGGGGCGCACTGCTCTGCGCCCCGGGTCCACCCTTTTTTTAAGCCTATTAGAGCTTCTGGCTCTAATGAGGTGATTTAAAAAAAACCCACTCTGTGACAGCGCCAGGCTGCTAACTCACTCGCTGCTAAACTGACTGAGCAGTGAGGAGAGACGGCATAGGCGGGGCTTGGCTTGCAACGCCACCCCAACCTACACCAATGGACAGGTGAGGCACAGTCCAGCCCCGATCCGCCATTTTCACCCATAGGGCGACCGCGCTGGACATCTCCCAGCCTAAAGATGGAGGCAGCCGCAGAGAGTGTGTGAACTGTGTATGTCAGAGTCAGACAGACAGAGTGACACTGCGGATGCGCCCCCCCAGATTCTGCACCTGGTGCGGCCGCCCCCCCCCCCCCTGCACCCCCCACGCTACGCCACTGCCACCAAGGAATGATGACATGGGACACACAATGTGATATTAAATTACTGCTGTAAAAGCTCACTACAGTAAATAATCAAAAGTTCCTGGACAACTGACAATTGCAACTACTGCAAGATTGTTTCAAATCTGGGGTGCTTTCTGCTGGGGAATAATGCTAAAAACATGGTGAGTATTGCAGCGAGAGTGGCACTTTTTATTTTTAAAACATCTGGGCAACTTATCTAAAATAATGAAACTGGAGATCTACTTTTGGAAAGTGGTGGAAACGAAGAAAACTTCTCCTAGGTGGCCCTACACACATGCGTCCCAGGATTAACCACAAGCTAATGTGTGAGTGGCCGAGCAGGAGCATAAGCTGCAGAAGTGAAGGTGAAGGCACAAGCAACATAGGCCAAGGCAGGAGCTTGGTTGGAAGTCCTTCAGAAGCAAAGAGAAGAAGCGGCAGCCATAGTTAAGTTGAGAGTCTTGAAACAAGCTACAGAAGAAGTCTATCATCCTTGTCCTCATGTGGTGATCCTGGAGGAGGAGCTTTGCAAATTGTCCTAAATCAGAACAGTGATAACTGCCGGTTGCTGCAACATAGATTTTATAGAAAAAGCCAGTAGGTGTGAGCAAGGGGGAAGAAACTCAGTGATAGATTGCATGTCTTGCACGTGTGAGGCCTTGGGTTCAATAGCATTTCTTACTTAACCACTTAAGCCCCGGGAGATTTTACCCCCTTCCTGACCAGGGCCTATTTTGCGATTCGGCACTGCGTGAATTTAACGGACAATTGCGCGGTCGTGTGAAGCTGTACCTAAACAAATTTGGCGTCCTTTTTTTCCCCACAAACAGAGATTTCTTTTGGTGGTATTTGATCACCTGTGCGATTTTTTGATCATGCGCTATAAACAAAAAAAGAGCGTCAATTTTGCAAAAATAACAATATTTTTCACATTTTTTTATATGAAATTCCCCCAAAAAAATGTAAAAATCAAAATTTTTCAACATTTTAGGCAAATTTTTTTTTACCATATGTTTGGTAAAAAAAATCGCAAAAAGCATATTTTGATTGGTTTGCGACTACTGTAACTGCCCCTGGGGGTCTGCCTAGCTGAGAGGAGACCACTCCGGTGAAGGTCCAAGGGATCCAGAAGAAAGCTAGCGGTAAAGGGGGTGCCAGTGTTGACCCTGAAGATTAGAGGGGGTGCCTAGTGAGAGGACCCTGAAGTGTAGAGGGGATGCCTAGTGAGAGGACCCTGAAGTGTAGAGAGGGTGCCTAGTGAGAGGACCCTGAAGTATAGAGGGGGTGCCTAGTGAGAGGACCCTGAAGTGTAAAGGGGGCGCCAGCAGTTGAGCCCTGAAGAGTTAAAGTGTACAGCGTGCAGTGTGCAGTGTACATAGTTAAGAGTTGCAGCAGCACAAGCAGTTACAAAGAGCTACCTCAGTCAGTGAAGGGCTGGAGGGAGTTGTTTGCAGGACTTTTGAGCTAACCAGAGTGTCAAGAGTCAAGTTTCACTACAGTCCAGGATCTTTTGAAGTTAACCAAAGTGTTAAGGTCAAGTTCTAGCACAGTTCAGCAAAACAGTATATTTCAAGCGCCAGTAAGCGTTGGTCGGCATCCAGCTGGCGTCAAGACAGCGTTTACAGGCATTTTCCCGCAAAGTGTCCCAATTGTACGTAGTTGAGCCAGAGGAGTATCCCACTCATTCCCTTCTCCCATGTCCAATATCAAATAAACAGGACATAAAAAAAGACTTACTGTTATCACAGCTATACGTTAGCCTTTGAGCTATACTGTTGGCCTTGTGCTGAGGTCTTGTTTGTCATGCGTCGCCTGATTGTTAGGCTGTTCCTAAATGTGTATGTGCTTTCTGTTTCTGTATTGTTATGAAAGCTGTGATAAAAAGAACAATAAAAAAAAAAAAATGAAGTACACAGATATAATAGGGTTGGAGTTCACTTTCACTTTCTAAAGGATACTCAGTCATGTGCAAGGTAATTCAAAATGGGAGACAGTGATATACAATACCAAATCACTTCCTGGCATAGTAACAGTGTGAATTTTCAGGTGTGATTCCTAGGACCAACTTCCCTGAGTTTTTTGCTGAGAAAAATAAAATTTCCACAAAGGATTATGTTTGCTTCACTTCCCCTCTTACCAACTGCAGTAACATAGCTTAAAAGTTTATTGAAAGTTTATAGAAGTTTATAGAAAACGCAAATTGGTGTCCTTTATGACCCTACAAGATGGATTTCGCAATTTGCCCTGAACCTAAATAGTGTCAACTACCACTTGCTACAGTTTTCGTAGAACACACTGCTAAGCCTGCATAGATGATGTAGTTCACTGGTGAGCTGCATGCTTTGCATGCATGGGGCCCAGGGTTTAATCCCTTGCATTTCAATTGTGTACTTAAAGAGGAGGAGCCTATTTATGTTGTCTACAAAAAAAACAACATGGGTTTACTTCAGGGAGATCATGTCAAACAAATCTTATAGATTTTTTTGACTGGGTGACTAAAATAATAGACGGTGGAGGTGCAGTAGACATTGCATATCTAGATTTTAGTAAGGCTTTTGACACTGTCCCACATAGAAGACTATATATATAATATAATATATATATACAATAAACTGCAGTCATTGAGCATGGACTCCCATATTGTTGAGTGGATTAGGCAGTGGCTGAGTGACAGACAACAGAGGGTTGTAGTCAATGGAGAACATTCAGAACAAGGTCATGTTACCAGTGGGGTACCTCAGGGATCTGTACTGGGACCAATTTTGTTTAATATCTTCATAAGTGATATTGCAAAAGGCCTCGATGGAAAGGTTTGTCTTTTTGCTGGTGACACAAAGATATGTAACAGAGTTGATGTTCCTGGAGGGAAACGCCAATGGAAAAGGATTTAGGAAAACTAGAAGAATGGCCAGAACTCTGACAACTGAAATTTAATGTGGATAAGTGCAAGATAATGCACCTGGGGCGTAAAAACCCAAGGGCAGAATATAGAATATTTGACACAGTCCTGACCTCAGTATCTGAGGAAAGGGATTTAGGAGTAATTATTTCAGAAGACTTAAAGGTGGGAAGACAATGTAATAGAGCAGCACGAAATGCCAGCAGAATGCTTGGATGTATAGGGAGAGGTATAAGCAGTAGAAAGAGAGAAGTGCTTATGCCGCTGTACAGAACACTGGTGAGACCTCACTTGGAGTATTGTGCGCAGTACTGGAGGCCATATCTCCAGAAGGATATAGATACTCTAGAGAGAGTTCAGAGAAGAGCTACTAAACTAGTACATGGATTGCAGGAAAAAACTTACCAGGAAAGGTTAAAGGACCTTAACATGTATAGCTTGGAAGAAAGAAGAGACAGAGGGGATATGATAGAAACTTTTAAATACATAAAGGGAATCAACTCGGTAAAGGAGGAGAGCATATTTAAAAGAAGAAAAACTACCACAAGAGGACACAGTTTTAAATTAGAGAGGCAAAGGTTTAAAAGTAATATGAGGAAGTATTACTTTACTGAGAGAGTAGTGGATGCATGGAATAACCTTACTGCAGAAGTGGTAGCTGCAAATACAGTGAAGGAGTTTAAGCATGCATGGGCTAGGCATAAGGCTATCCTTCATATAAGATAGGGCCAGGGACTATTCATAGGATTCAGATATATTGGGCAGACTAGATGGGCCAAATGGTTCTTATCTGCCGACACATTCTATGTTTCTATGATTCTATGTTTCTAAACTCTAAACATTTTTGCACAAAGAATCTTGGTTTCATTTATGATTGGTACTCTAGAGACAGGGGATGTAACTCAGTGGTAGAGCGCATGCTCGGAGGTTGTTGGGAGATATGGACACATATGAGACACTCCCTAGGAATCCGCTGCCCGAGTACCAAACTTCGCTCAAACAATTATTGGATAAGGCATTACTGGATAAAGCAAAAACAAAAAATGAATATCAGTTTCTATACAGACAACACCCACTGACCCCACATTTCTACCACATACATACCCAAGATCCACAATAGTGGCTAATCCCCCAGGTAGATCAATCATAGCTGGCATAGATAACAAAACTAGTAATCTAGGTTGCTATATTGATTATTTCCTCCAGGATTTGGTCACGGAACTTGCCTCCTACGTTAGAGATTCCAGTCACATGCTGGACATTTTATCGCCCATTAGGTGGTATCAGCATTATATGTGGCTATCCCTTGATGTTACATCTTTGTACACGTCAATCGAACATAAATACGGCCTAAAAGCAGTCGACTACTATCTAAGTCGCAGCAACCTACATCCCCTACAGGCACCATTACTGGTGAACTCTATAGAATTCACCCTGGCACACAACTACTTCTCCTATATAGGGGATTATTACAGACAAGTTAGGGGTACTGCTATGGGAGCCAGGTTTGCCCCTAGTTATGTCAATTTATTTATGGGTTATTGGGAAGACCAACTTATCTGGGCCAATAACCCATACGGGGGGAACCTGGCCCTATATGCTAGGTATAGTATATTGATGATTTTTTGATCATCTAGGACAGGACAGCTGCGGGTCTCAGTTCCTCTCTCATTGTAACCATAAGAGATAGAAAAGAGTAACCGCGCTAGTGGAAATAAACTTAGCCGCAACTTCAAGTGTGACCACACCCTTAAAATTATGTAGATAAACAAGTCGCGCTCAGTGATAAAGGAAAAAATATCCAAACACCTAGTGATAGGTGAACCAAAAAAATCAATAATAATAGACAAAATAAATGTCCATATTAGTCCACGTATTAAATTGGTGAAAAGTATGTGAAGACAATGATGTCAATCCAGACTCCCTTTGGTAATATGCTTACCGGAACACAATGTATCAGAAGCCAGGATCCAAATCGGAAATCTTGATGACTTGTTAGCAGATGTCCGTGATTGACCTCCCAAAAATTGAATACGTGGAATCATGGAAGAAAAAAGAGGAACGCCATAGCATAAAATCCCACAAACATATATTGGTAATGTGATGTGACAATAAATCACCAGTGACTAAACACAAATGTGAAAAATCAAAAAATTGTAAAATTGTGAAAAATTTAGAAAAAAAGTAAATCCGCCACCAACATTAATGCTGCTTACCAGAACTAAAGTTAGATGCGCAAATGAAGATATAGGAATAGACCCAAACCAGGAAGTGCACTTGAGGATACTCCTTACCAACAAGGAGATGGCAAATGTACACTAAATAAATCCACCACCGCTAGGTCAGTCCCTTACCAGACTGTATTCACATCACTCATGAGTAATAGCACTCCAGCAGGCATGCAGGTACACCGACACCAATATAGGCCCCTTACCAGATGGTAAACTTGTTAATGCATAAGTATCCTGGGGTAGATGGGTATTGGAATCCCCACAGATGCGGAGAAGATGTACCAGACTGCAAACTTGTTGAACACAGTGTAACCTGATGTTGGATAGGTGATAGGATCGCCACAGAAGCTCCAATTTCACAGGCCCCAATGCATTAAACATAAAAAGGAGAAGGCCGCCATAGCGTAAAAACGTACAAAATTTATTACCAACAAGGAAGTGAAACCTTTGAAAATGTCATCTGTGACGAAACGGCGTTAGGTCACGGCGCGCTGACGTCATTTCCGGAAGCGTCCGACGAGTGCGGATGAGCGCAGCCGTCCGGCTGCCGGCTTATACAAACGTTCTCCTATTCCCTTTTACATGTGAGTGTACTACTATTTTATTTAATAAATTTTGTACGTTTTTACGCTATGGCAGCCTTCTCCTTTTTATGTTTAATGCATCAGGGCCTGTGAAATTGGAGCTTGCCTAAAAATTTGGAGCTTCCAATATATATTGGAAATTGGAGCTTCCAATATATATATATTGTGTGTGTATATATATTTATTTATACATTTAATGTATATATTTTAATTGCTATATATACATGTATATTATACATTTTATAGATACATTAATGTAGAATGTTTCAATATTTAATTGCTATTACTTTGGTTTCCCCTTTATAGGCAATAAAGTGGTCTATGTCCCTCACTTGAGTGGCCCTAGGGAGCATGGCAATGGTGTTGTTATTAATGATAATAATGCTATTGATAATAATGATATTGTTATTGCTAAGCGCACCACCATGGGGATGGGTGCTGGATTGACTGGTGAGAGGGGATTGCACCTGCGGAGCGTGCCGCTGGATTTGGTGTCTTTGATGTTGGAGACGCTCGCAGTTAGGGGTGGAAGGGACGCAGATGCTGTTGGCCTGGACATGTCGTGAGCGGAAGTGATGACAGTGGCTTGGAACGCAGGAGGCACCCACACTTCCTGGTAGCGACAGCGTGCGTTCCAGCCATTCCAGAGCCCTGCCATCATGACAGACCCCACTCATTGCCTCTGTAGGACATTGATGTGCTGGAGCATCCCTGGCCTCCTTATCCCCCTCCTTCCCCTTTACTTTTTAACCCCCAATGTCTTTTCTCTTTTACCAACAACACCCCCCCCCCCCTCCTCTGGAGTCATGGAACAGATGCGTGGGTTACCATCTATAAACTCATTTTCCCATATGACATCAAAGGGTGAGCCATTATATGACAATGATGTATTACTGTACGTATATGCTTTTTAAGTATTTTGCTCAAGATTAATTTTATAAGCATCCTTTTGCAATATTTTTATACACCTAATATATGCCTTTGCATTACGTGCTTTGAGGGTGCTTAGCAACGCTGGGTGGGTTGACACCATAGGATCTCATACGCGCATCTGAGAGGGGCTAGCCCTGGTGTACACCTCTTTGCAATGAGTCTGGTTCTATAAATATAGAGGATGAGATACAGTACAGCAGGATCTGAGGAAGAGGCGAGACCTCGAAACACATCAGCCAGTCGCTGTAAGGACTTCAAATATGTGATGCGACAATCTCGATGCTGTAACATTAGCGTTGATGTGCCGTTGTCAAATCTACATGTTTGAGTATGAATTTGTACTTTTTTTTATTAAAGCTGTTTGTATTGAGGATAATGCACTAGGCCAGTGCGCCCTCTGTTTATTTCTTGATTGTGGAGTGCATGATCCCTATGTCTGATTGCCCATGTTAAATCCCTGGCATCTCCATGATTACCATATGCTGAATTTGTTATATGTATACACCTTAATCCTTGACTTCTCCCATAGATTAATGATATGGGGCAGACAATGCAATCTTGAATTAGTACTGTGTCTGTTCACCGCTTGTTAGGAATAATAATAAATTTGGAGCCTTTACTTTGGTTTTGCTAAGCTGAAAGATATACTCTTGTAACAGAGATACAATGGACACCCTAATACAGTTTCCTGTTGTAAAGTCTCCCTTACTGGAATAGCCACTATGGCTTCGGAAACTCTAGGAGAAGAACATAAACTAGCGTTATCTTGATCCCATCCGATGGCCCTGCAAGACAGACTTTGCAACGTGTTCTGAACAAAAAAATGAGTGCCTAGGCATGCATAGAGGATGTAGCTCAGTGGTAGAGCGTCTGCTTTGCATCTATGAGGCCTTGAGTTGCATCTCCATTGCTTACTTTTAACCACTTTACCCCCAGCCAGTGTGCTGCTACTGCGGCACAGTGGCTCGTTCCCGTCCAGCGACGTAGACCTACGTCCCTGGACTCCTCCCCCTGTAGGCGGCGCTTGCGCGCCGCCGGAGGCGCGCTCCCGCTGTTTTCATTCACAGCGGGAGTCGGGCCAGGGGAGGAGCAGCGGCGATCGCCGCCGCTCTTCCCCGATCGACGGGGAATCGAGTGAGGAGATCCGCCCGCCTGTGTAAACAGAGCGGGCGGATCTCCTAAGTGACAGGGACTGACAGATCGGAGTGTTCAGCATAGCTGAACATCCGATCTGTCCTTCTGTCACTCATTCACCTCCCCCCCCACACGTCAGTAAGCACCAGGCATACATTAACCCCTCCCTCTCCAATAAAATTAACCCCTTCACTGCCAGTGTCATTTTTACAGTAACAGTGCATATATATAGCACTGATTACTGCAGTAATGTCACTGGTACCCCCAAAAGTGTCAAAAATGTCAGTCAAGGGTCCGATCTGTCCGCCGCAATGTCGCATTCCCGCAAAAAAAATCGCAGATCGCCGCCATTACTCGTTAAAAAAAAAACACCAAAAATTACATAAATCTTTCTCTTAGTTAGTAAACGCAATAACTTTTGCGCAAACCAATCAAAATACGCTTATCGTGATTTTTTTTACCAAACATAGGTAGCAGAAAACAAATTGGCCAAAAATTTGATTTTTACATTTTATTTGGGGGGAATTTCATATAAAAAAATGTTAATAATATTGTTATTTTTTCAAAATAAATGCTCTTTTTTTGTTTATAGCGCAAAAAGTAAAAATCGCACAGGTGATCAAATACCACCAAAAGAAAGCTCTGTTTGTGGGAAAAAAAGGACGTAAATTTAGTTTGGGTACGGCGTTGTACGACCGCACAATTGTCAGTTAAAGTCGCACAGCGCCGAATCGCAAAAAGTGGCCTGGACGTAAGACAGCAAAATCCTCCGGTGGTAAAGTGGTTAAAGGCATAGTTTGCCTTTAATAGATTCAGAATGGATTACTGCGCTTACTAAGGAAGAAGAAAAGAGGCTGCAGCAGGTACTCCAATACAACAATATTCTTACTAACTTATATAATCCTTATATGTGCCGCGCTCAAAATGTATAAAGTCAGATTCCTCCCACTTATATAACAATTAAAGTGTAATCACTTGAAAAAGTGTATATAATGCAAACATCAAACGAGTGTGATATGTATCATCGCAGGAAACATAGATCTCCCAATGCATAGAAACGTATACTATTCCTGAATTGGAAGTCACCTTTTTACATCTAAAGATGATAGGTTAGTAAACAGAATAGAAAAGTGCTTAGTGCATACTGTCCAAAAAAATAATAATGTGCAAAGTCATCAAGGAGCTGAGTATCATTGTCCTATCCAATGTGGGTGTCACTGTACCTCTCAATGAGTATTGACCACCTCCACAATTTGGAGACAGCTCATACAAATACAGTATAAATGTGATATTCCATCAAAACAAATGAAAAACTTATATTAACCGCTTGCCGACCACCGCAAGTAGATATACTGCGGCGGTCAGCCCCGACCAGGCAAAGTGACGTATATATACGTCACTAGCCTGTGACCGGTTTGTGAGCCAATAGCGGGCGAGCGCGCGCCCGCCGCGGCTCATTCACGGAGGAGTCCGCGCGTGTGACCGGCGGACCCGATGTCCGCCGGTCACACTACGATCGTCGGTAGAGAGGGAGAAAGGCGGGCGGCTTATGTAAACAAGCCGCCTGTCATTCTCCCCTGTGTAAAAATGGAGATCAGACGGTTCTACTATGTAGAACCGTTGATCTCTGTTTTTACAATAGGAGACCTGTCCCACTACAGTTAGAATCACGCCCCTAGGACACACTTAACCCCTCCCTCTCCAATACAGTTAACCCCTTCCCTGCCAGTTTCATTTTTACAGTAACAGTGCATATGTATAGCACTGATTACTGCAGTAATGTTACTGGTAACCCCAAAAGTGTCAAAAATGTCAGTCAAGGGTCCGATCTGTCCACCGCAATGTCGCAGTCGCGCAAAAAAAATCGCAGATCACCGCCATTACTCGTTAAAAAAAAAAATTACAAAAATCTTTCCCTTTGTTAGTAAACACGATAACTTTTGCGCAAACCAATCAAAATACGCTTTTTGCAATTTTTTTTAACAAACATATGTAGCATAAAACAAATTGGCCGAAAATGTTAAAAAATTTTGATTTTTACATTTTTTTTTTTTGGGGGAATTTCATATAAAAAAATGTGAAAAATATTGTTATTTTTGCAAAATTTACGCTCTTTTTTTGTTTATAGCGCATGATCAAAAAATCGCACAGGTGATCAAATACCACCAAAAGAAAGCTCTGTTTGTGGGAAAAAAAGGACGTGAAATTCGTTTAGGTACAGCGTCGCACGACCGCGCAATTGTCCGTTAAAGTCACGCAGTAAAAAATCGCAAAAAAACCCTGGTCGGAATGGGGGTAAAATCTTCCGGGGCTTAAGTGGTTAAGGTGCAATTGTAAAGTCCACTCAGTGAAGAAAAAGTGTCCAAAAAGTGGGAATGTTGATCGCCTAGTGTATGTCCACCAAGTCCACCAAATACATCAAGTGTAATTCCAAGTGAAAGAGCAGGTAAATCTCCACCAGTGTAGCTGCCACCACAATAGACTTAGGAGCGCTTACCGGAAAATGTGGACTCTTTATGCCTTTAGCACAGAGTCATGCAAGCAATAGGTTAAAGGTCTCATAGAAAACGACCATCGCCAATAACCTTCTCCTCTGGTAGACCAATTTACTCAGATATGCATCCTTTCCCCAGGACCCAGGTACTCAGAAAACAAAAGAAAGCATCTACATGGTGTAATAACACATGGATAAGTATATTTATTAAAAGTAGAAAACTTACAGTATAGAAGATGAATAATGGCAATGCATAGTGATCACAATCAGTTGGTACAAGCGCAATAGGGTGGTAGGTTCACTGTAACCCTTAACGGGGTTTAGGGTTATTGCATCTACAAAGTATGGGATATTTTATAGAGATTTATTAATTTTTTTTACTAGTAATTGCAGTAATCAGTGACTTACAGTGGGACTGCAACATTGCGGTGGACAAATCAGATACAAAGTGACACTTTTTGGGGACCAGTATGGGGGCACCAATACAGTGATCAGTGCTAAAAAAATATGCACTGTCACTGTACTGAGGACACTGGCAGAGAAGGGGTTAACACAGGGGTGGACTGACAACTCATGGGGCCCCCGGGCAATCAGAGATCATGGGGCCCTCTGTGTCCACACTCAAGCCACACAAAGCCCCACCTTCAAATTTCAGCTCAGCCACATAGAGTGGACATTTAAATATCTACCACAGCATAGCCTGCATGGAAGTTCCTGGCTTCTTTCTGTAGTGTGTAGCCTCTCATGGGGCCCCCTACTGACCATGGGCCCTCGGGCAGTGCCCTAATCCCCGAATGGTCAGTCCGCCCCTGGGTTAACATCAGGGGCAATCAAAGGGTTAAATGTTTCCCTAGGGCAGTGATGGCAAACCTTGGCACCCCAGATGTTTTGGAACTACATTTCCCATGATGCCCAACTACACTGCATCATGGGAAATGTAGTTACAAAACATCTAGGGTGCCCAGGATCGTCGTCATTGCCCTAGGGAATGCTTTCTAACTGTGTGGGGGTGTTTGAACTCTGGGAAGACAGAGACCTGTGTTCCTGCTTAGCGGAAAAACGGGATCTCTGTCTTCCCTTCTCACAGAATGGCGATCTGCCTTGTTTACATAGGTAGATCGGTGTTCTGCCTCTCTCAGTAACAATTGGCGGCCCCAGGGGACACTGGGTCTGCCAGACCCGCTGATTGGCTCCCGCTGTGTCCAATCACTGGTTGCCGGTGGCGTGCTTGCTGCCCTGCAGTATATACGTGGGGTGGTGGGCAACTGCTTAAGCAACTCTTTACAAATACATGGTGTATATTGGACTGCTCTTGGATTTTTGTATTTTTGCACTATATTTTTACACTTTAATCTTTTTGGCACTTTACATAAATAGATGGGATATATAAAGTAATTTATATGTTTGGTGTTTCCTATTTTATTTACTTTAGCTCAAAACTATTTTATTTGATTGTACCATTTAGTGATTTTTTGCACTTTGTTTTTGCTGCTTTGGCAATTTTTTTTCTTTTTACACAGTATAATAAAGATATCATGATGTGTTTTCTTTTATTAATGCTTTGTGTGTCTGTGTATATTAGAAAATTAAAGTAGAACTATAGGCAAAACTCTTTTTTTTTTATTTTGGATAGAGTAAGGGAGAGTTTTAACCCCTCTCAGATTTTTTTTCCCCCATCGGTATCCCATTGTCGAGATTTCTCTTCACTTCCTGTCCCATAGCCAAACAGGAAGTGGGAGGAAATCCCTGCAAATTAATGGAATTCCTTGGGGACCCCCAGGTTTCCAGAACTAGTCTCCCCTTTGGAAGATTTCCCCATCTATTACTTTTCTGGGGGCAACCCAAAAGCTGAGATGTTCTTTTACTTTTACTTTCAATGATAATGGTAAACAGGACAAATAGAGAGGGTGAATCTCACTAACAGGGGCACAGACAGCAATAAAAACTGGCAAGTGCTCTAATCCCTCTCCAGTCTATCCAAAATGTTTTTTAAAAAAAGTTTTGCATTTAGTTATACTTTATTCTAGTGCACAGTTCAATCCCAGGAATTTTGACAGGGACTAATTTCAATCAGCAGGGGGTGCTATCCTTCAACCAAGATATAATCTTAGTGTAGCGCTATTTTGTTCACTCTTACGGCTACTGGGGTATGATGACGCCACCTGTGTAGTATTTAGGAGCAGAGTATATAATCTGTGTGATCAGGACAGGATTTATAGTAAGCGCCAGTGCTTCCACTCAATCAGGGCTTGTGATTAGCAAGTGAAATCCCAATTGAGAAAACATATCCATATATACAGTAATCCACACCGCATAGTGTTTAAATGTCCATGTATTGAAGAAATAACATTCAGTGAACCATACAACATAAGATATTTTCCTCATAGGAACATGAAATCATCAGCAGTGTCTCTGTGTGTCTCAGTGAGGGGATCTTACAGCACCTACAGTCTGTTCTCTCAGCAGGAATTTCTGTGTCTCCTCATGTGCTTTCTTTTTCTCCAGTCTCACCCAGAAATCCTTGCTCTTCCCTTTTTGATGACCTCATCCTTCTTGCAGAGAGAGAAAGAAAGCACAGCAGCCATATTGACAAAGGGCAAAACAAACACTGCATAACAGGAATACACACTTGAAAGATGGGCAAAGAAATTATCACATCACTACATTCGTATAAGTACCAAAGTCTGACACTCTCTTGCTGGGGTTGTAGGAGTCCAATTGAAGACAGTAGCATTGCTATAATTGTATGAGTCCCACAGTAATATACTATATAGCCAATAGTTTGTGGATACCTGACCATGACATCTACTATATGGCCAAACTTATATGGAGTGTCCTTTAAATTATTGAGCTTAAGTGTGTTCAGTGAAGGATACAGTAATGCTGCAGCACACAATACATTTTGAACAACTCTATTCTTCCAACTATGTGGTAAGTTTGGGAAAGGCCATTTTCTGTTCAAGCATGACTATAGCTCTGTACTCCGTAAGCCAGCTCCATAAGGACATGGTTTGATGGTTGTACACATCCAACGTTTTAGCAGATTCCAGTGGTGACATGAATCCTAGAGAGGAAGCTGTGCAGAGTCGGCTCTAGGCTTTGTGAGGCTTTAAGCAAAGCTTGGACATGGGGCCCCACTCCCTCTGTCAGCAGGCCTTCCCATATTGAGATCATTGGTTGGCCTTCCCAGCTTGAGATCCTTGTACAGTGGACAGGAGAGGTGATATGCACGGACGCAACTTCACTCCTCACTGGCTGGTGGGCAGGCGGAGCTCCAGAAGTCTTAGGTTATGCAAGAGGCACAGCAGCGTTAAGGTGTCCTGTCACCTCTAAAATAAAGTCACACTGCAAATCAGCTGTTCGGCCTCCGTGAGGCGCGCTTAAGTGAGACAAGGCTCCTAACACTGCCTGAACACAGCAGTGTTACGGTCCCCTGTCCCTCAAAACTGGGGTAATGCGCTAGGCAAATCAGGCGATCGCGAGGCCCCTGTGAGACGATCGCCTAATTTGCCAAATAAAGGGTCGTCCCTGAAGCTGTGTGTCCTGGAGTAAAGATCTCACTGGTGATATGGGCCACGCTCATTTTTCTGTACAGCATGCAGTATCTCAGTGCCTATCATCTCCATGATGAGGTGTCCCTCTTTCTCAGGTTCTGATGTTGAGAGGTATCCTGGATCTACAGAATTACCTACTGAATTAGCTGTCTCTGTGTTGCAGAGGAAATCCAAAATTATTTGGATTACCCCCATATTATTGAGCTCAAGTGTGTTCAGTAAAGGGTTCCATACTGTCCATACAAGTTAGGTCTCAACAGAATTCAAAGCCTTCTATGTGTGTCCATGTCTCATGTTATAAGCACAGAGTTGTATAAAGTACTCGAAACCCATACTTGAGTAGAAGTACAAGTGCTCGATCAAAAAGTGACTTGAGTAGAAGTGGAAGTGCTCGATCAAAAAGTGACTTGAGTAGAAGTACTAAAGTATTCAACATTTTTTGTACTTAAGTATTGCAAGTAGTTTTTTTTTTAAATTTTGCTACTCAAGTACTGAAAATAAAAGTACCAGTAGTTTTGAAAAAAAAATTGCTACTCAAGTACTGAAAGTAAAAGTACAAGTACTGTGTTATGTAGTTATTAAAGAAAGAAGTCAAAAGTTTGAACATCATATTGTTTTTTATTATTTCAAATAATTAACCTAAAGGACAATCACGATTCCTTTGGCTGTAACTTTTTGTAAACAAAAACAACAGTAGCATTTATTTTGGTATGCGCTGATAATACACATGTTTTGAGCTTCATGAAACCTGCCATCTACTGTTCTGGCAGTGGTAATTTTTATAATTATAACGAGTAACTATGCAGCACAAAAAAAAAATATCGGAGTAGAAGTATTGAAATCATTGAAAAAATGTAGTGAAGTAAAAGTGGAAGTAGAAGAAAAAAATTCTACTCTAGGAAAGTACAGATACCGCCTTTCCGTACTTAAGTACAGTAGTGAAGTAGTTCTACTTAGTTACTATACATCTCTGTATAAGCAATACCAAGTGATCACACCTCAATTGTGAATGCCAACATTCCTAAATCTTTAAACACACCTTACTATGTTTAGATGCGACTTTTCAGGTATTCTGCTTATACACACACATGTAAATCTATAAAATGTAATTTATTAGAAACATGTTAAAATAACGTAGATAAAAACAAAAAAACAATATATTAGGGCATGTTGGGTACAATTCTCTTCACTCTCAAAACATTTTCAAATAGGCTATAGTTCTTCATCAAGGAAACGAGACCCAAGCGATCATGGTAAACATATGGCCAACATCACCAGTGCCACCTGGCAATCTCCCCAGCAAACTCAATAGAGAGTCTCCCTCACCAGGACCCTAGGTGCCGCTTCTTCTATATGGATATTGCTTGGAAAAGAGCAAGATTTCCTTAAAATGATGACCGACCCACAATTTAATGCCCTGATCCCAAAGAGCCTGGTGAATGGTTGGGACAATCAACAGGGATGAAGCTACTCAGAGCTCTTTCCGTCCTAATGTCCAAAATGTGTGTGTAGATGAAAAATGCCTGAATAGTCCCATATCATGTTTACCTGACTCCAGAAATCATTCTGCATCTGAATATATTTAGAGGAACAGATTACAGCATGAAGTTTCACTCTTAATATGGCTGATTCTACTCATTAGCCACAAACCTTTCCACAATTTAGAAAGCTGTGCATATTGCACTTGCTTCTCTGCATATTCTGTGTTTGCATGCAAAGTACAGGAACGCTGCTCACATTTGACAGCATCATATCTCAGTAAAGCTGGTCATACACATGGTACAGATTGCCCCATCCATGCTTTACTGAGCGGGGTGACCTGCTGAGGGTATTGTATTGAGAACCAGTTCCACCAGCTATCAAAATACCCAAACAGTGGGTGCATCTGATTAATGAAGCTGCTATTCAGCCATCTATCCCCCCCCCCCCCCCCAGCTCCTTCAATTTGTTGGATGAAACTCATTATGATGGAGAACAGATTTACAATGCATTTGCAAGGCTCAAATGAGCCTATCAAAGTTACCTATCCTACCTAATTTCCCTATCATAGTAATCATCTCTAAGACCATGTATACAGCGATCATCCCTAAGTAGCCAATAGCCCAAGCAGAAACAGATGCAAAAAAGGCTTACTGAACCAAAAGGAAATCATCTCTGAAGGCTGAGACTTCAGAGGCCCAGGCACGAGCACAAGCCAAAGGGCATAAGGCCTAAAACACCAGCACAAGCTGAAGCACAAGTGAGCCAAGCCCAAGCCACAGAAGTGCAGGCACAGGCATTGTGGGCCAACACTCAAAAGTCCTTCAGGAGAAAGGAGCATGTAGGCAGGTGCAATTAGCCTTTTCACCTGTAGGTGGCCCAGTGCAATAATTGCATGGGAAGGGGAGTCCCCTACAGGAATTGTTCCCTTAGAGCAGGGATCCTCAAACTACGGCCCTCCAGCTGTTGCGAAACTACACATCCCATGAGGCATTGTAAAACTACTCTACATTCACAGACATGACTAGGCATGATGGGAATTGTAGTTCCTGAACAATTGGAGGGCCAAAGTTTGATGACTCCTTAGAGATTCCTTCCAATGCCTTGTGAGAGGAAGGTCGTCTGTTTGTACACCAAACTCTTTGGCGGCCATCTTGGGTGAGGCAACCTTTCAAAAGAGGAACTCCTGCATCATTTTGGTGCATTTATATATAGATTTGTATAAAAGACATCAGTACACTATAAACGGTCTGCATCTCCTCTTAATACAAGGTTCTGCCTACAAGCTGACATAGTGAAGGTGAGAGTCTTGGAACAAGTTGCAAAGGAAGAAGTCTGTATTGACTTTGCCAAATTGTCCTAATCAGGACTCTGGGAGATGGACTTTGCGATGTCAAATTGTCCTAATCATGACCCTGGAAGATGGACTTTGCATCTAGCCCTAAACTTGAACAATAAAAACTACAAGTTACAACAACATAGTTTTCCAATTTAAGAGGTCAAAGGCTCAATCACAGTTAGGGGATGTAGCTCAGTGGTAGAGCGCATGCTTTGCATGTATGAGGCCCCGGGTTCAATCCCCGGCATCTCCATGTTTTTTTGTGAAAGGCGACGCTTATTTGCCTATCAATGGTAATCATGTTTGTTTATTTCGAAGGAAAACATGTAAGGATCTTAAAATGGGAGTTCCTACTTAGCATCTGTTAAATGGGAAGTTGGTCAAGAGTAAGCATGCATATATGATACGGCTGGAGGATAATTATTTTGCAAAAAATACACAATCATATTAAAATAGAAAAAAAAAAAAACATTTTTGCTTGCACATGATTGGATGATCAAAGTCAGCTTCACCGTTCTCACTAGTTTAGTGAATGAGGTGATGCTTTGTCGTTTCAGTCATGCAATCATGTGCTTTTTTTTTTGTCAATTACATTTGATTGGGTATTCAAAGTGATCACAGCTTGTTATTATTATACAGGATTTATATAGCGCCAACAGTTTGTGCAGCGCTTTACAATATAAAGGGAGACAATACAATTCAATACAAGAGGGTTAGGAGGGCATTGCCCCTGAGAGCTTACAATCTAATAAAGAGGGAGGGGCTGGTTGAACAAAAGGTAATAACTGTTGGTGGAACTTATGGGAGAAATAGAAGATTTGGTTATTAGCTGAGCGCAGTTTCACCCCATTTACATAGAAAAGAGAAAATAAACTCTGATTCCTACTGTAATAACCGCTTGCCGACCATCCACCCACCCGCCTGCCCGCCGCAGATATACTGCAGCAGGCTGGCTCGACTGCCTGAACCTCAGTACCTGTATGGCGGTTTGCGGGAGCGCTCCTGGGAGGCGCCCGCATGCTGCTGGAAGCGCGATCGCGCCTCCATTAACTAGCGGGGAAGCTAATTTACAGGGCCGGTGGCCGCAATTGCCGCCGGGCACCCTCGATCGCTCCCCCTGGAGAGAGAATGGCGGTCTGCTGTTGTAAACACAGCAGACCGTTGTTTTCTCAACAATCAGCACAGAGCGCCTGTGTTCCTCCTATTTAGGATCCCAGGTCTCTGTATTTATTCCACAAACCCATCCCCCTCACAGTTAGAAAACACCCTCTAGGCTCACACTTAACCCTTTGATCGCCCATGAGTTAACACCTACCCTGCCAGTGTCATTATTACAGTAACAGTGCAACTTTTTAGCACTGTAGTAATGTCACTGTTCCCCCAAAAAATGTTAGTTTGGGGTCTGATCTGTCCGCCACAATGTCGCAGTCCCGCTAAGGATAGTAAAAAAAAAAATTTTATAAAAATTACATAAATCTTTCCCCTATTTGTAGACACGATAACTTTTGCGCAAACCAATCAAAATACGCTTATTGGGATTTTTGTTTACCAAAAATATGTAGCAGAATACAAATTGGCCTAAAATGATGAAAAAATTTGATTTTTACATTTTCTTTTATTGGGAATGTTATATAGCAGAAAGTGAAAAATATTGTTTTTTTTTTTTTTTCAGAATTGTCGCTCTTTTTATGTTTATAGCGCAAAAAATAAATATCGCAGAGGTGATCAAATACCACCAAAAGAAAGCTCCATTTGTGGGAAAATAAGGACATCAATTTTATTTGGGTACAGCGTTGCACGACCGCGCAATTGTCCGTTAAAGTAACGCAGTGCCAAATAGCAAAAAATGGCCTGGTCATTAAGGGGGCAAATCCTTCCGGCCCAGAAGTGGTTAAAGTGTATTGTATTTGTAATGTCTACCATCAAGTTGTAAAGTGCTACGTAAACTGTCGGCGCTATATAAATCCTTTACAATAGCTTCCCTTTTTAAAGTGAACATACTCTACTCCTTCAGTCAATCAACCCAAAAAAAAAGTGTTTGCTTTGACAGATGTGATTGCTGTTATTTTGCAGCATACAAAGACATTTTATATAATCGTATCCTTCCAATCTTGTGGTAACAGTTTGGTGTTTTGCCTTTTTCTGTTACAGCATGACTGTAGCTTCATAAAGACATGGCTTGATGGATGTGCATTTCCAACCTTGCAGCAGATTCCAGTGGTGACATGAATACTGAAGAGAAAACTGTATGTCCTGGAGGGCACATTTGGGCCATAGTCATATGGGCCATGCCCAATTTTTATGTGCATCACTGTATTCACTGCCTATCATCTCCATGGTTGGAAAAGTATCCAGGACCTACAGAATGACCTAATCAGTTACCTGGCCCAGTTTAAAGCAGAGTTTCGGCCTCAAATACCTTTTTTTTAACTCAAAATACCCCTATAATACTAATCCATCGCCCTTTACAGAACCGCTATTCTCATACTTACAAGGTGTACAGTATTGGATTTTAGTCTAAATCTTACTTTTAAAAACGCTGTCTGAGCTCGGCCATCTTGAATGTGGGCATCTGAAGCCGCAGTGTAATCTGCTGTGTCCTTCTTCCTGATTCCAGGGAGTGTTCTGGGAGTTCCTTCTGATTCCAGCCTCCTGGAAGTGATGACAAATAGCTCCCAGGATGCAATGCAAAGGCGGAAGTGATGTCGGTGGCCGTGGCCACAGAGGGGGGAGAAGGAGGAAGTACAATAAAAAAATGCCCTGAAAATAAGGTAAGGGACCCCGGAAAAAAATATAAAATGCCCAATTGTTGATCAGCATAGCGAGCACTCCAGGAATCACTAAAGTTGCAAAATAGGCCGGAACTCCGCTTTAAGTTATGTTTTGGGTGCATGCTCTTACCTATCTGATCCATAATAAATTAACGGTATGTTTTATCAAGTGTTAACGCAAAATGACATAAATGAGCACTTGATTTAGAAATTTCTGAATTTCTGAAAGACAACACTAGAGGGCGCCCTTAATTCAAAAAGTATCAGAACTAGCAAAGTTTTATTGAATGCTTGAAGTGGTCATTGTGAGCTGAAGACTTGTGAAATAAACAGTGCCTGATAAATGGGTATCATGATCACATTGTGGGTAAACAGGTACATTTAAATTAGGTACGATGATATATATCACCTTCTTGTGATATAATTACCTAGTGATAGAGAACCCATTAACATGTGTGATCCTATGGGATCTATTTCTGGCATCTCAAGGGGAGTTTTTTTTTTGCAGAAAGAAAATCACATTTTCACAAAGGATAATATTTGCAGTACTTCCTCTTTTACCAGCGACCCCAACAACTGATGAGCTTGCAAGACTTTGCAATTTGTCCTAAACTGAGAAAATCTACTTGCACAGTGGACAGGACTGGAGTGTAAAGTTCTGCCCAAACCAGAAGCCTTTTCCAAGTGAACCTGGTCAAGAGGTCAAGCATTGAAGAGATAGTCAAATTGTGCCAGCTCCAGTAAGTTGACTGGGAGATGAGCTGCCTCCAGCAACCAAGTCAGGGAAGCCAGGAAAGTTTGACCATTCTTTCACAAGCGCATTTGTGAGGTCCGGCAATGATGTTGGATGAGAAGGCCTGGCTCGCAGTCTCCTCTCTAATTCATCCTAAAGGTGTTCTATTGGGTTGAGGTCAGGACTCTGTGCAGGCCAGTCAAGTTCCTCCACTCCAAACTTGCTTATTCATTTCTTTATGAACCTTTGTGCACTGGTCCAAATCATTGTTGGAGGGGGGATTATGGTGTGAGGTTGTTTTTCAGGGGTTGGGCTTGGCCCCTTAGTGAAGGGAACTCTTAAGGCGTCAGCATACCAAGTCACTTTGGACAATTTTATGCTCCCACCTTTTGGGGATGCCGCCTTCCTGTTTTAACATGAATGTGCACCAGTGCACAAAGCAAAGTCCATAAAGATATGGATGAGCGAGTTTGGGGTGGAGGAACTTGACTGGCCTGCACCGAGTTCTGACCTCAACCCGATAGAACACCTTTGGGATGAATTACAGTGAAGACTGCGAGCCAGGCCTTCTCGGTCAAAATCAGTGCCTGACCTCACATTGGCCCTCCTGGAAGAATGGCCAAACATTCCCATAGACGCACTCCAAAACCTTGTGGAAACCTTGGAAGATCTTATATC
>NC_138770.1:97029698-97109698 GCF_965119305.1 Pelophylax lessonae
GTAGCTGATTTTAATTTTTATATAATAAACTCGCTGAGGATAATGCGCTAGGCTGGTGCGCCCTTTTCTTTGCTTTGTATTTTCACTCATTTCAAACAGCAGGTGTTGCTATTCATCAACCAAGATACAATTTTCATATAGCTAACAAAGTAGAGCACTCATTTGCTAGGGTTGTAGAAGTTGAATACTTTATTTAAAGGTTATTTAAACCCTTTAAACATCTGTTATTTGTTCCCTTTTGGTTGATGAAATATACAATTAAAAGTGTTTTGTTATTTCTGTTAGATAAAAGAATAAAATACCTGTTGACCCTGCCAAAAACCTTGCTGCTAATGACTTCCTGGGCTTTCTGCCTCTGCTGACTCTTATAATGTTCTTTTTTGATGCTGTACTCCTGTGCCACCAACTAACCCTGACACAGAGCTGCGCCATATGTCCGCATGTCAGGGGCGTAACTACAGGGGTTGCAGGGGTTGCAGTTGCAACCGGGCCCCATGCTCCAGGGGGCCTGTATGGCTCCCCTGTACACCTGGATAGGAGAGGCGGCAGAGGCAGCATGGATAGAAATCACTGTCCTCCTTTTTCTCCTGTAGCCGCGGGAAGAAAATGGAGGAGATCGGTTCCTCTGTATGCTGCCCCGCCACCCCTCATATCCAGTTCACTTGTGTTCTGCTGTCTCTGGGCCCCTGTGTGCCCCCTGGCCCCCCCCCCCCACTGCGGCTGCCCCCCCCCAACTGTGCTCCCTCCCCTCTCCTGCCGGCTGCTGCAGGGGATGTATCACAATAGAGAACCAGGAAGGGGTCGGTAAATATGTAATTTACCAACTCCTCTCTTTTCTGAAGGGACAGAGTCATAGTCAGTGACATTGTAAAAAGAAAAAAAAGAAAATTATAAAAAATAATAAAATTAAAATACCAAAAAATAAAAACTGCTGACACCAGTGGGTGAACTTCCAGGATCGCAAAGGTCACACTTGCAACCGTGCCCTGGCATTCCACCACTGTAGGGAGGCCCCAAGATGGCAGGAAGGGGGCCCACTGCAGAACTTGTGAAAGGGTTCCCCAGCAGAACCGTAATAAAGGGCCCCACAACGAGAGTAAAGGGCCCCAGGATCAGTGGGAAGAGCCCCAGGCTTGAAGGGAAGGGCCCCAGCCAGGGGTACGGGGGGGGGGCCCTTCAAGGTTTCTTGCACCCGGGCCCTGAAGTTTCTAGTTTCACCTCTGCTGCATCTTTTATGCAGACGCAGAAATGTAGGTGATCTGGTTCCTGGGCAGGCAACTTCTACACCTCAGAGGATCTCCATTGTCTCCTTGGCTTGTAGTGTATTGTGACAAAAATGTAAGCTGAAGCATCGCACCACTGCTAAAGGTCTAGATACAACTAACTCGATGAATGCTTGTGTTGCTGTATCCCAGAATTCATCCTGAATTACAATATTTGGTGTTACTTTCCCTATTTTTATTCAGCTCTGATTTTTTTACTTTTTATGTTAATAATCACCAGTTGCACATTTGTATCTTTGGTTCACTTCATTCGAGATAGCGTGCTAACTTACAGAGAAAATGTATTCGTTGTAGTAGTAGTAGTATTGATAGCAGTAGCAGTGTTATATTTAGTGGCACTGTACATAATGACTAACGACACTTATGACAGTAGCAGTAAACACACCTTGTAATAATAACTTTCCCTAGCATAGACAATAGCGCTATTTGAAATTTGTACAGTAATGGTGATCATGGATACAAGTGAAAGTCAAACACCGGTGTGTTCACCTGTCAACATTCATTATAGTGTATGTGATTACCTGCCGGTGCTAATTAGTGAATCACAATGGGCTATCATTATGTGGGGCATGCTGATATAATTAATGGCTATGTTTGTGAATGAGATGCAAACATTGCCGTCACATGCTTGTAACTGTTGCTGAGCAGTAAGAGGGGGGAATACTTTTCAAGTCTGGAGCCAAGATTTATTTTTGTACTGAAATAACAGATCTCCAACCTGTGGCTCTGAAATGGTTATTAATTATTAGCAATATTGGTGTATAAAATGGCAGATTATTCCCCAGTGCCAGGGACGTGCGGTGAGGTCAGTTCAAGAGGTGAGGTTCAAGGATGTGGGGTGAGGTACAAGATTCTCTGCAGCAGTGACAGGGCATGCACCCCGTTCCAGGAACCTGTTCATCTCTAGCCCAGTGGATCCACCTGGAGCAGTGGCGGCTGGTGCTCCATGGGCCAGGGGGCGTCAGACAGACCACACCATACCCCCCCGGACCACACCAGCCTGCACACCATAACCCCCTCCCGTCACCTCCCTCCTCCTCCTCCTTGGCCAATGTCATGGCTTCTCCTTTCGGCCAATCGGGAAACGGGTCTCAGGACCCGCTTCCTGATTGGCCAAGAGGAGGATCCGTGTGACGATATTGCATATTAATTCGCTATTGTCACACAACTGGGTGGGCTCAGGGCGCAGTGCTCTGCGCCACGAGCCCACCCTTTTTTGAAGCCTATTATAGCCTCTGGCTCTAATCACGTGCTTAAAAAAAAAAAAAAACATTGGAATCCATGCGTTCAGCACCCTGCGTGTAGATTAGGGGGCCAGATGCATGGATAGGGGGGGGGGGCGGCGCCCCTGCACCCCCAATGGAAGGGCCTCCACTGCTAGAATCGGTGAGGTCAGTGGCTGGTGAGGCACTGGCTAGTATCAGAGCCAGATACAACCCCCACATTATTTAGTGAATAACCCCCCCACGTCACCATTTAGTGAATAAACCCCCACATTATTTAGTGAATAAACCCCCCACATCACCATTTAGTGAATAAACCCCACATCACCATTTAGTGAATAAACCCCCACATTATTTAGTGAATAAACCCCCCACATCACTATTTAGTGAATAAACCCCCTACATCACCATTTAGTGAATAAACCCCCACATTATTTAGTGAATAAACCCGCCACATCACCATTTAGTGAATAAACCCCCACATTATTTAGTGAATAACCCCCCCACGTCACCATTTAGTGAATAAACCCCCACATTATTTAGTGAATAAACCCCCCCCCCACATCACTATTTAGTGAATAAACCCCCCACATCACCATTTAGTGAATAAACCCCAACATCACCATTTAGTGAATAAGCCCCCCACATCACCATTTAGTGAATAAACCCCCCACATCACCATTTAGTGAATAAACCCCACATCACCATTTAGTGAATAAACCCCCACATTATTTAGTGAATAAACCCCCCACATCACTATTTAGTGAATAAACCCCCTACATCACCATTTAGTGAATAAACCCCCACATTATTTAGTGAATAAACCCGCCACATCACCATTTAGTGAATAAACCCGCACATTATTTAGTGAATAACCCCCCCACGTCACCATTTAGTGAATAAACCCCCACATTATTTAGTGAATAAACCCCCCCACATCACTATTTAGTGAATAAACCCCCCACATCACCATTTAGTGAATAAACCCCAACATCACCATTTAGTGAATAAGCCCCCCACATCACCATTTAGTGAATAAACCCCCCACATCACCATTTAGTGAATAAACCCCCCAGATCACCATTTAGTGAATAAACCCCCACATCACCATTTAGTGAATAAACCCCCCACATCACCATTTAGTGAATAAACCCCCACATTATTTAGTGAATAAACCCCCCACATCACCATTTAGTGAATAAACCCCCCACGTCACCATTTAGTGAATAAACCCCCACATCACCATTTAGTGAATAAACCCCCCACGTCACCATTTAGTGAATAAACCCCCACATTTTTTAGTGAATAAACCCCCACATCACCATTTAGTGAATAAACTCCCACATCACCATTTAGTGAATAAACCCCCTACATCACCATTTAGTGAATAAACCCCCACCATCACCATTTAGTGAATAAACCCCCCACATCACCATTTAGTGAATAAACTCCCTACATCACCATTTAGTGAATAAACCCCCCACATCACCATTTAGTGAATAAACCCCCTACATCACCATTTAGTGAATAAACTCCCTACATCACCATTTAGTGAATAAACCCCCTACATCACCATTTAGTGAATAAACTCCCTACATCACCATTTAGTGAATAAACTCCCTACATCACCATTTAGTGAATAAACCCCCACATCACCATTTAGTGAATAAACCCCCACATCACCATTTAGTGAATAAACCCCCACAACATAGCCGAGCGCTATGAGATGAAAAATGTCATCTTCCTCTTCAGCCAATTGGTTTACGCTTAAAAACCCGCGCGTCAGGACGCAGGCAGTCAATCAGATTCCCCCAGACAATTTTCAATAAAGAATTTTGGATTTTTTTTTACATTTTTAAATTTTTTTAATTTTATGCAAAGAGTCACTATTTGCAGTGTTGACTCTTCTTTTGTTTTGCAATTTCTTTTTATTTAAGGAATATGAGATATTACAAATCAAGAAAACATGTAAAAGGTATTTGTGACAAACAATAGTCATATATGTAATATCATAATAAACACAACATAACTTCTGAGTATACAAGAAACAATGAAGTAATACAATAACATAAATAAAAAAAAATAACATTTCATGAAAAAAAAGGTAAGGGGTTTACGAAAGGGAAAAAAAAGGGGGGGGGGGGGTGTAGTGGATGTTTAATTTCCCTGTGTGGTTTTTATTACAAGAAGGATAAAGTGAAGTCAAAAGTGCATCAATACCTGGAGATAATTACTGTGATATTTACTGTGAGGTGTTATGTACTGGTGCAAACCTTGTCGGTGAAGGAGTAGGTGGTGGTTGGGGAGAGGAAGGCACTCTCTTGATGGTGAGAGTAGACCCTCTCATTGTACAAGTGTAAGGTGACCTGGGGGTTTTAGTGTATCCCATGCCCTTTGTTCTTTGTCCAAATTCACAAACCCTAAATTGGGCCATTGTAAGGGGTCTAGGAATTCAAATTCAGTTTGGGTGTGGGTGGAGAATGCTGGAAGCAGCCCTGAGACCCTTTGTGTAAGTGGGACCCATCTGCATGTATTGGCCATGTGCAAGGAACATGGGTAGCCTGCTTACATACACAAGTAGCATGTAAAGGCAATTCATTAAATAGAATTTGTGCATTGTGCGATCATGAGAAATGGATCACTACTACATGCCACTTGTGTAGTTTACATTATAGAATCCCGCTGGGTCCATCTCTTCCATGACCAGTTGCTAGTGATTTTAGTAGCACAATTGTCCATGCAGTTGTAGTCTAATTTTTCTAGCGTAACCTCCCCCCTCTTTCAATAAAAACCACAAAATGAAATTGAAAAAAACAAAAAACATTGGTGGATGTTAGAAATTGGAACTCCTGATCCAACCAGAAGAATAATTGAACCTAAAATATAAAGACCTCATATAGGTGTCTAAGGATGTAAATCTATTTTTTCATCAAGAGCTCCCCGAATAGGAGGGGGAAGAGTTGGTCAGGATTTGGATATAATCTTCTGAACAAGGGAAGTCCTTCCAGTTGGACCATATATCATGGAATTAAATGGATGTACCTCTTATGAAACTAGTAAGATTTTCCATGTGTTCTATATCATGAATTCAGTGAAACATCTGTCTTATAGTGGGAGGCAAAGAAGATTTCCAAAGAGCTGGGATGCATGATTCTGAAAGAAGATTGGATTTTAAACTTTTGAGTTGCCGGTGTTCTGCAGAATACTCCAACTTGCCGAGAACTTCAACTACATTATTTCCGGTGAGTGTAGAGCAGGAATAATTGGAGATTTCAACCACTTGGTGTTTTCACAGAACACCAGCAGCCTTTACACTCCGGTAGATGCTATGATTAGTGTAGATTGTTAGTTTGTCCGCTAGTTGTCGCCGCCTTACAGGCAGCCATGTTTTTGGTTACTAGCGAGCAGGCTAACAATCTTCACGAATTATAGCATCTACCGGAGTGTAAAGGCTGCCGGTGTTCTGTGAAAACACCAAGTGGTCGAAATCTCCTATTATTCCTGATATGCACTCACCTCACCAGAAATAACCTTGTTGAAATTCTCGGCAAGTTGGAGTTTTTGGCAGAACACCGGCTCTTTGATTTATAACTAGGGAAGAGCTTTAGGCTTGGGTCAAATGTACTGTACACTATATTGCCAAAAGTATTGGAACATCCTTTCAAACCATGATCAGTGTTGCAATCACCATGGCCACTGGTGTATAAAATCAAGCACCTAGGCATGCAGACTGCTTTTACACACATTTGTGAAAAAATGGGTCATACTCAGGAGCTCAATGAATTCAAGCGTGGTACTGTGATAGGTTGCCACCATTGGAATGGGGTTCCATGGCTGAGCAGCTGTATCCAACTCTAACATCACCAAATGCAATGCAAAAGCATCAGATGCAGTGGTGTAAAGCACACCACCACTGGACTCTAGAGCAGTGGAGGCATGTTCTCTGGAATGATGAATCACGCTTCTCTGTCTGGCAATCCGATGGATGTATCTGGGTTTGGCCGGTTGCCAGGAGAACAGTACTTGCCTGACTTCATTGTACCAAATGTAAAGTTTGATGGAGGAGGGATTATGGTGTGGGGTTGTTTCTCAGGGGTTGGGCTTGGCCCCTTAGTTCCAGTGAAGGCGTCAGCATATCAAAACATTTTGGACAATTTCATGCTCCCAACTTTGTGGGAACAGTTTGGGGATGGCCCTTTCTGTTCCAACATGACTGCGCACCAGTGCACTAAGCAAGGTACATAAAGACATGGATGAGCAAGTTTTTGGGGTGGAGGAACTTGACTGGCCTGCACTGAGTCTTGATCTCAACCTGATAGAACACCTTTGGGATGAATTTGAGCGAGAACTGCGGGCCAAGCCTTCTTGTGCAACATCAGTGCCTGACCTCACCAATGTGCTTCTGGAAGAATGGTCAAACTTCCCCATAGACAGACTCCTAATTCTTGACAGCCCATAAAAGTTGAAGCTGTTATAGCTTCAAAGGATGGACCAACTTAATATTGAACCCTGCAGACTAAGACTGGGATGCCATTAAAGTTCATGTGAGTGCAAAGGCAGGCGTCCCAATACATTTGACAATATAGTATATGTTCGATCCTAACCCATGCTGTTCACAAATCGGTCAGTTCACCCACCCAAACTGCCAAGCACCTGGACGGGAACTGTCATATAGTGGTGGCATCACACCCTTTGCTGAACTTGTGAAAGTTAATTGAAAAGAAAAAGTTTCCTTAAATAAATAGAAATAGATATCAAAAATATTAAAGCGTATCTACAGTATGGTCAAACTATAAAATCATATATTAATTTCCACATTTACTTCAATTATTTATAGCCTTCTCCTATTAATTTGAATGATCTTGAAGTTTGTTTACCTTCTTTTTGAAGATTCCCACATATATCATTTCTTGAATTCTGTGATACATATTCACTATTCGCTGTGATTGGGCACTGCTGTGTCACACATTTCACGGAGCCTGCCTTTTGAACTACAGAGGAGCTGAGAGGAGCAGTCAGCACAGGAATCACTGTTTGAAGCAAGCAGGCATGGTAACATGGGATATGTAGTCCTTAGGAAGAGGAGACGCTGCAAAGCATGCAGGGAATCCAGGAAGTTATGGAAAGAAACTTGATCACACAGATGCTTTTAGGGGAAGAGGAGAGATCTGGGGTCTCATAGACCCTAGATCTCTCCATATAGAGTTTTCCTGGAACGTCAGAGTGAAAGCAAGAATTCTAGCACCAGACCTCCTGTGTAACTCTCCACTGGTAACCTGTAAAGCCTTTTAAAGCGTTGCCTGTGGAGATTTCTAAATACCATAGTTTTTCGCCATTCTGCAAGCGTGTGCAATTTTGAAGTGTGATCTGTTAGGTATCTATTTACTTGACGTAACACCATTTATATTTTTTTCCCTAAACATTGGGTATTATATTGTATTTGTGTGCATTAAAGTGCATTAAAGTGTATTTTTCCAAAAAATGTGCATTTGAAAAACCACTGCGGAAATACCACGTGACATAAAAAATTGCATGGTGTCCTGGGGTATTTCCTCCCAGATCTGGACCAGGGCATCACTGAGCTCCAGAACAGACTGGAGGCATCAGATGAACCTAAACATAATGTCCCAGAGGTGTTCTATTGGATTTAGGTCAGGTGAGTGTGGGGGCCATTCAGTGTTATCAACTCCTTCATCCTCCAGAAACTGCCTGTATACTCTCGCCACATAAGGCCGGGCATTGTCGTGCAGCAGAAGGAACCCAGGACCCACTGTACCAGCGTAGGGTCTGACAATGGGTCCAAGGATTTCATCCCGATACCTAAGGGCAGTCAGGGTGCCATTGTCTAGCCTGTAGAGATCTGTGCGTCCCTTCATGGATATGCCTCCCCAAACCATCACTGACCCACCACCAAACCGGTCATGCTGAACGATGCGACAGGCAGCATAGTGTTCTCCACGGCTTCTCCAGACCCTTTCATGTCTGTCACATGTGCTCAGGGTGAACCTATTCTCATCTGTGAAAAGCACAGGGCGTCAGTGGTGGACCTACCAATTCTGGTGTTCAATGGCAAATGCCAATCAAGCTCCACGGTGCCAGGCAGTGAGCACAGGACTCACTAGAGGACATTGGGACCTCAGGCCACCCTCATGAAGTCTGTTTCTGATTGTGTGGTCAGAGACATTCACACAAGTGGCCTTCTGGAGGTAATTTTGTAGGCCTCTGGCAGTGCTCATCCTGTTTCTCCTTGCACAAAGGATCAGATACCGGTCCTGCTGATTGGTTAAGGACCTTCTACAACCCTGTCCATCTCTCTTAGAGTACCTACCTGTCTCCTGGAATCTCCTCCAAGCTCTTCAGATTGTGCTGGGAGACACAGCAAACCTTCTGGCAATGGCACGTATTGATGTGCAATCCTGGAGGAATTGGACTGCCTGTGCAACCTCTATAGGGTCTATGTAATGCCTCATGCTACCAGTAGTGACACTGATCCCAGCCAAATGCAAAAAAGTCAAATCAGAAAAGATGAGTAGGGGGAAAAAAATGTCAGTGACCTCCACCTGTAAAACTATTTCTGTTTTGGAAGTCGTCTCATTGTGTCCTATCTAGTGCACCTGTTGTTAATTTAATTAATGCCAATGCAGCTGAAACTGATTAACAACCCCCTCTGATACTTAACTGACCAGATCAGTATCCCAGGAGTTTAATTGACTTGATGCTACAAGCTGAATAAAAAGTATTCCTTTTACTTGTGCAGTGTATCTATCTATCTATCTATCTATCTATCTATCTATCTATCTATCTATCTATCTATCTATCTATCTATCTATCTATCTATCTATCTATCTATCTATCTATCTATCTATCTATCTATCTATCTATCTATCTATCTATCTATCTGGCCTTCAAGTAGATATAATAAATGTTTGTTTTGGAGTTTAATATGGCTTTAAATCAGCTTCTGAATGTACTGCCACCTAGTGGCTTCTGCATGCATGTGCAGTGTGCTTTCCCCTGCACCAGCTTAGCTCAGGTCAGTTTGTAGCAGAAGTTGGGGGGGGCTGGCTTTACCATTTTAAAACAGCAGGATAATTGTATGAAGATAGGGAGTTGCAAAGAGGGATTTGGGGAAAATCTGAAGCTGAACTTACACTTTAACCAGTTCTGGACCAGAAGGATTTGCCCCCTTAATGACCAGGCCATTTTTTTGCGATTCTGCACTGCGTTACTTTAACGGAAAATTTCGCAGTTGTGCGACACTGTACCAAAACAAAATTGATGTATTTTTTCCCCACAAATAGAGCTTTCTTTTGGTGGTATTTGATCACCTGTGCGATTTTTATTTTTTGCGCTATAAACAAAAAAATAAGCGTGAATTCTGAAAAAAAAAAAACAATATTTTTCACTGTTTGCTATATAACATTCTCAAAAAAAAATTACATTTTTCATCCTTCAAGCCAATTTGTATTCTGCTACATATTTTTGTTAAAAAAAAATCGCAATAAGGGTATTTTGATTGGTGTGCGCAAAAGCTATTGCGTCTATAAACTAGGGGAAAGATTTGTTATTTTTTTTAATTCATATTTTATACTAGTAATGGTGGTGATCTGCGATTTTTAGCGGGACTGCGACATTGCGGCAGACAGATCAGACACCTAACTGACATTTTTGACACTTGTCGAGGGACCAGTGACATTACTACAGTAATCAGTGCTAAAAATATGAACTGTTACTGTAATAATGACATTGGCAGGGAAGGGGTTAACACAGGGGTGATCAAAGGGTTAAGTGTGAGCCTAGGGGAGTGTTTACTAACTGTATGGGGGAGGGACTTGTGAAATGATCGTAGAGAACTGTGATCCTATATAGAAGGATTACAGGTGCTCTGTGATCATTTCCGAGAGAAGAACGGTCGGCTGTGTTTACAACAGCTGACCGTTGTTCTCTCTCAGCGGGGAGCGATCACGGGTGCCCGGCGGCAATCGCGGCCACTGGCCCTGTGGATCGGCAACCCCTCTGCCTAGTGGGGGCGGGAGCGCGCCGCAGGCGGCGTGCGCTCGCCCCCCAACACCACACGTGCGACCAGTTCGCGCAGGAGAGTCAGCCTTCTGCAGTAAATGTGCAGCGGGTGGTCGGGAAGGTGTTGAAGAAAAATATTACTTTACCTTTAATTATATTGATGTCGGCAGAGAACACAGCAGTTAGCCTGAATCCTGGATGTCATTATCTTTCTGCTGGATACCACATTCCTATTTAGTTATCTAGTCATCGAAACAATCTATTCCCACAATACACTGCAAAACAAGATCCATATCTACATCATTGCTGGTTTCCTGTTTATAATAAATGGCTATTTAGAAAACTGATGACGAAATTACAGCCAATGATAAGCTGCCTGTAGGGAGATCAGATGATTGTTACAAATAGTTTACTATGTAAATGTTAAAGTAGATTCAGATTTGCCTGCGGGTTGAATTCTCTGCATTATTGGCTGTATAAAGGAATATCTGTTTCGGTAATAATTACAATACAATGTTAATGAAAATAAGGATTCTCCTTCTCTTTCCGTAAAGGAACATTTGCCAATTTTAGTCTTGTTTATGTACTAAAGCAGCCTTTCTTAACCACTTAAGCCCCGGAAGATTTTACCCCCTTCCTGACCAGGGGGTATTTTGCGATTCGGCACTGCGTGACTTTAACGGAAAATTACGCGGTCGTGCGACGCTGTATCTAAACGAGTTTGGCGTCCTTTTTTTCCCACAAACAGAGCTTTCTTTTGGTGGTATTTGATCACCTGTGCGATTTTTTGATCATGCGCTATAAACAAAAAAAAGCGTAAATTTTGCAAAAATAGCAATATTTTTCACAATTTTTTATATGAAATTCCCCCCCAAAAAAATGTAAAAATCAAAATTTTTTAACATTTTCGGCCAATTTGTTTTATGCTACCTATGTTTGGTAAAAAAAATCGCAAAAAGCGTATTTTGATTGGTTTGCGCAAAAGTTATCGCGTTTACTAACAAATTGTGGAAAGATGTTTGTCATTTTTGTTGTTTTTTTTTTAACGCGTAATGGCAGCGATCTGCGATTTTTTTTGCGGTACTGCGACATTGCGGCGGACAGATCGGACCCTTGAATGATATTTTTGACACTTTTGGGGTTACCAGTGACATTTCTACAGTAATTAGTGCTATACATATGCACTGTTACTGTAAAAATACACTGGCAGTGAAGGGGTTAACTTTTTTTTAAAGGGAGGGGCTATGTGTGTCCCTAGGGGCGTGCTTTCTACTGTGATTGGCTGTGGCTTCAGATGTATGAACAGTGATCAACGGTTCTACAAAGTAGAACCGTATGATCATCCTTCATACGCAGGGGAGAATGACAGGCAGCTTGTTTACACAAGCTGCCTGACTTTCTCCCTCTCCCCCGACGATCGCAGAGTGACCGGCGGACATCGGGTCCGCCGGTCACACGCGCGGGGGGGATGCGTGACCGCACGGGAGAGGGAGCGCGCCTCCGGCGGCGCGCGCTTGCTCCCTAGACCCTCACAAGCTAGCGACGTAGACCTACGTCGCTTTGCCTGTGACGGGCTGACTGCCGACGTAGATCTGCGTTAGGCAGTCGGCAAGTGGTTAAGTGGGGTAAACACTATAAGAAAATTGGACCAACGATTGTCTGATTTTCCTCATTGTTTCACAGCAAATCGGAAACCGATGAAAGTATTTTCCTTACGAAAAATCGTACAAAAATTCTGGTACGACAAAGGGTTTTTTTATTGTTTATTGTTTCTGATCATGCGCAGTCTTTCTTTTCTGATTTTTCTTGTCCAAAAAACGTATGAAAATGGTACACATTAAACGAAAATCATTTGTTTTTTTCCCGTACGAGAAAAATTTTGAAGTTTGTCCCTTCGAGAATTTTCGTAAGAAAATTATGATTTGTCTGTAGAAAGTTCTGTACATACTATACGAATGTAGCAGGATTTCCAGGCATTGGGCCTGATATGGCTCTGCCATTGTTGCCGGTAACACTTCCAACACATTTAAGTTGAAAACCCAAGTGTGAGAGCCGAGACAATGACCATTCCGGCATCTTTGGTTTGTTTTGTTTATTTTGTAATGGGGATGGTAGAAGAGAATGAGTGGGATACTCCTCTGGCTCAACTAGGTTTCACTGGGACACTGTGTAGAAAAATGCCTGTTAGCGCTGTCCTGAAGCCAGCTGAATGCCGACCAACGCTTCCTGGCGCTTGAAAATACTGTTTTGCTGAACTGTGCTGAAACTTCGACTTTAACTCCTTGGTTAACTCAGAAGATCCAGGACTGTAGTAACACTTGACTCTTGGCACTCTGTCTACCTCAAAAATCCTGCGAATAGCTCCCTCCAGCCCTTCACTGACTGAGGTAGCTCCTTGTAACTGCTTGTGCTGCTGTAACTGTTAACACTGTACACTGCACGCTGTACACTTAACTCTTCAGGGCCCAACTGCTGGCGCCCCCTTTACACTTCAGGGTCCTCTGACTAGGCACCCCCTCTACACTTCAGGGTTTTCTCACTAGGCACCCCCTTTACACTAGCTGGCTCCTGGATCCCTGGGACCTTCACCGGAGTGGTCCCCTCTACACTAGGCAGACTCCTAGGGGCAGTTCACAGTACTCACGAACTTGGAATGCTTTCCTGGAACTGAACCCCTCTATCTCCACTGGTCCTCGGCACACCGGATCCTCTCTGCAGCTCAGCTCAGCTCTCTCTGTACTCTCAGGCAGCCACCCGAGACACCCGATCCTTCTGACAGAAGGAAAGACAGCCGTACTCTCCCTCCTGGGACTCTGCTTCACACCAAAGATGCTGCATCATGCGTTGCCCTCAAACGTATACCCATTCCCAGAATCCTCTGCGGCAAAATCTGCCTTCTGGAGTAGATACAGGACTGAATGAGCCATCAATTGGGTTTCCTCCACTTCCCAATGAGAATCCTCTCATGGAGCCAGTGGGGAGACTCCCCTCTCAGCAGACACACCTGAGAGACATGACAGCCCAGCTGAAAATCATGGCCCTGCTGTTAGGCATCCAAGGCCCACTATACTTTTGTCCTGCACCTGATACCTTGTAGGGTGCTACACAAAAATCGTACGAAAATTCTTTGGACGAAAATGTTCGCCCAATTTTCTTATAGTGAGTACGAGCCTTTAATTGTTTTAACCCCCCCAGGAACCCTTAAATCATTCTCAGGGAATCCTCTTCTTAAAATTATTATCTCTAAAATCTGAATACATTCGCAAATAGATCTAAAAATAAACAAAAAAATAATAATATGGTATACATGGAATATTTGAAACCTAACATGGATTTTTTTTTTTTTTTTTAACATCCCCCTTCTCTAACAAAATTATTTTCGGTAATAATCACAAATGAAATAATAATATCCAGAAAGGAAATGATGCTTGACCCCATTTTCTTTTGCGGTCCGTGTAGTGTTCCATTAGATAGCAGGTCTATGGAGACATGACCCTTTGACCAATGACAATGATGGTGAGAATGCCCCTTGCATTGGAAGGTCATGGGGAAGGATCCATTCCTTATTATTAGTGGTAACTTTACTAAGAGACAAGAGAAGAGGCTCCACTGATACAATGCAGTTGGTTCTGCCAAGTGACATTGGGCCCAGCACTATGCCAGCTCAGGCACTGTCAGCCTGGACATCAATTCACCATGGCTCAAGGAACCCATAGAAACTCTTGAGGAACCCTGGTTGAGAATGACTGAAATAATATGTTGCCTCTTCCTACTTTGAAGCTGAACTCCTGAAATAAATGTTTTTGGACATTTTCTATAAAAAATAAATTACCTCTAATAATGGGTGGATGGTGTAAACATGTTTAATTTATACTGGACACTACTGTAAGCACTAAATGTCAGTGCTGAAATTACAGTACATTCTTGCTCATATAAATTGAAGGATAGTTGGTGGCTGGATCTCCACCATTCTCTTCCTGGTCAATTCACAAAGCTTAGTCTTGTCTTCACAGAATACAAGGTGTTGTGTGAGTGGATGAAAGGAGATTGTGATGTTCATGTGCAACTTCTCCCCCTTGTCCATTCGCAGAATGCCTTGTATTGTAAAAACAAGGGGAGAGGAAGGTGAAGAGCGAGCAACCCACTATCATTTACTGCCAGATCTGTCAGTTTTAGCACAGGAAGTTCAGCACTTACAGTAGTGTCCAGAATAATTTCAACCAATAGTTTTACCTAACATAGCATCAGCAACACATGAGACAATCATTATTAGAGGCATCTTATTTTTACAATGAAAGTTTCCAAAAAATATATATTTTTTCACAAAGTTTAGGTTTAACAACATGCAGCCGTGAATGAAGTGTTGCACAAGGGGCAACGGGATGAGCTGATTTTCCTACCAGAGGGAAGAGAAACATAGGTTTGTAAATATGTCCTATTATATCCAATCCATGAATGTGAGTTAGGAACATTAGACTGTAAGCTTATATAATGATATAAAAAAATATATACAGTTTATTCAAACATTCGTTAAAACACCTCAAATGAAGAAACACAGGTTAACAACCAATTAAAACATCAGATCACATAAGGTACCAAAATAGCAATGAATAGAAGATGGACCCTAATGCATATAGGGGGATGCTGAAACCCCAACGCGTTTCAACAAAAAGTCTTCTTCAGGGATCCACTTGTAGGAAGTATCTAAAACAGATACATATCAACATCAACATAGAAACACAAGAAATTACCTAGGTAGACAGAGTGCAAACTCAAAATACCATTACTTACAGCAGATCAAGCGTCTAAATGTATGAATATATAAAGAGAACAGACTGTGTGTCTATAGCTCACAGCAGTATCCCAAAAAAGTCCCAAGTGTCCCAGAGGACAGCACAAGGAATAAAATGGCAGGGGGGAAAAATGATTCCTAAAAAGAAATAATTAAAAAAAAAAATGTGAAAAGAATAAATTCTGTAAAAAGAAAAAATGTCAAAGAAAAAAAGATATAAAAAAGCATATATACCTCAAAAATAGAAAATAAATAAATAATATATCAATATCTCCAAGTATTAGGGAAAATCCTAACTAATATCCTAGACATTTTCATGTAGGGGCCCAGTATTTTGACAAAGATGGACAAAAGCCTGTATGAAAAATATAAATTAACACATAGGCCAAAAAAAAAATATATATATATATAAATATATATATATATATATATATATATATATATATATATACATATATATATACATACAGTATCTCACAAAAGTGAGTACACGCCTCACATTTTTGTAAATATTTTATTATATATTTTCATGTGACTACACTGAAGAAATGACACTTTGCTACAATGTAAAGTAGTGAATGTACAGCTTGTATAACAGTGTACATTTGCTGTCTCCTCAAAATAACTCAACTCACAGTCATTAATGTCTAAACTGCTGGCAACAAAAGGGAGTAACCCCCCTATGTGAAAATGTCCAAATTGGGTCCAAAGTGTCGAAATTTTGTGTGGTCACCATTATTTTCCAGCACTGCCTTAACCCTCTTGGTCATGGAGTTCACCAGAGCTTAACAGGTTGCCACTGGAGTCCTCTTCCAATCCTCCATGATGACATCACGGAGCTGGTGGATGTTAGAGACCTTGCGCTCTTCCACCTTCCGTTTGAGGATGCCCCACACATGCTCAATAGGGTTTAGGCCTGGAGACATGCTTGGCCAGTCCATCAACTTTACCCTTAGCTTCTTTAGCAAGGCAGTGGTCATCTTGGAGGTGTTTTTGGGTTAATTATCATATTAGAATACTGCCCTGTGGCCCAGTCTCTGAAGGGAGGGGATCATGCTCTGCTTCAGTATGTCACAGTACATGTTGGCATTCAAGGTTCCCTCAATGAACTGTAGCTCTCAGTGGCGGCAGCACTCAGGCAGCCCCAGACCATGATACTCCCACCACCATGCTTGACTGTAGGCAAGACACACTTGTACACCTCACCTGATTGCCACCACACACACTTGACACCATCTGAACCAAATACGTTTATCTTGGTCTCATCAGACCACAGGACATGGCTCCAGTAATTCATGTCCTTAGTCTGCTTATCTTTAGCAAACTGTTTGCGGGCTTTCTTGTGCATCATCTTTAAAAGAGGCTTCCTTCTGGGAGGACAGCCATGCAGACCAATTGGATGCAGTATGCGGCGTATGGTCTGAATGCTGACAGGCTGACCCCCCACCCCTTCAACCTCTGCAGCAATGCTAGCACCACTCATACATTTGTTTCCCAAAGACAACGTCCGGATATGATGCTGAGCATGTGCACTCAACTTCTTTGGTCGACCATGGTGACGCCTGTTCTGAGTGGAACCTGTCCTGGTAAACTGCTGTATGGTCTTGGCCACCATGCTGTAGCTCAGTTTCAGGGTCTTGGCAATCTTCCTATAGCCTAGGCCATCTTTATGCAGAGCAACAATTCTTTTTTCAGATCCTCAGAGAGTTTGTTGCCATGAGGTGCCATGTTGAACTTCAAGTGACCAGTATGAGAGAGTGAAAGCGATAACACCAAATTTCATTAAATCTGCTCCCCATCCAACCCTGAGACCTTGTAACACTAACGAGTCACATGACATCGGGGAGGGAAAATGGCTAATTGGGCACAATTTTGACATTTTCACTTAGGGGTGTACTCACTTTTCTTGCCAGCGATTTAGACATTAATGGCTGTGCGTTGAGTTATTTTGAGGGGACAGCAAATTTACACTGTTATACATGCTGTACACTAGCTACTTTACATTGTAGCAAAGTGTCATTTCTTCAGTGCTGTCACATGAAAAGATATAGTAAAATATTTACAAAAATGTGAGGGGTATACTCACTTTTGTGAGATATTATATATATATATATTTCCTAATTGTGGCCAAAGTGTCAATATTTTGTGTGGCCACCATTATTTTTCAGCACTGCCTTAACCCTCTTGGGCTCAAAGTTCACCAGAGCTTCACAAGTTGCCACTGGAATCCTCTTCCACTCCTCCATGATGACATCACACGGAGATGGCGGATGTTAGAGACCTTGCGCTCCTTCACCTTCCGTTTAAGGATGCCCCACAGATGCTCAATAGGGTTTAGGTCTGGAGACATGCTTGACCAGTCCATCACCTTTACCCTCAGCTTCTTTAGCAAGGCAGTGGTCGTCTTGGAGGTGTGTTTGGGGTCGTTATCTTGTTGGAATACTGCCCTGTGGCCCAGTCTCCGAAGGCAGAGAATCATGCTCTTGATTGATGGATGGACCGCAAAATACACCCCCCGGACCACACCAGGCTGCGTGTCTTACACCCCCCCCCCTGGATCACAGCAGGACCCCCCCCCCCCGGGTCACTCACCCTGCCTGGACGTGACATCTGGACAAGTGCAGCAACTTCGGCTTCTTCCCTTCTCAGTCTTCAGCGTCTCCTTCCTCCTGCTCTATGCCCAATGGCATAGCTTCAAATTTTGGCCAAGCAGGAAACGGGTCTCACAGAGAATTTTCATAGAGAATTTTCATTCGCTATTGTCACACAACTGGGTGGGCTTGGGGCGCAGTGCTCTGCGCCCCGAGCCCACCCTTTTTTTTAGCCTATTGGAGCCTCTGGCTCTAATCACATGGCTAAAAAAAAAGCCCCATTGAACTCCATGCGTCCAGCGCCCCCATGTAGATTAGGGGGCCGGACGCATGGATACGGGGGACGGCGCCCCTGCGCCCCCAATACACCAGCCGCCACTGCTCTATAGCAAGGTTTTTGGTTAGCGGGCCAAACAAAGAAAAGCAAACGGATTTCTTCATCCACACCATTAAGGTGGATAGATTCTATTGGCAAGACCCCATAATGTGGGATTTTCATTTTATAGGGCAGAAATATTACCAAAACAATTAAAAACGCATGCAATTTTAATTTATATATATGTAAAAAAGACAATACAAAAGTCAAATAAAATCACATAATATTGCGGTTGAAGCGTATATTACTGTTGTGTAGGCGTAACCTCAAATCAACTGTAATGACAGAGATATGAACCCAAAGGGTTGATTTGAGGTTACGCCTACACAACAGTAACATACACTTGCAATGTTATGTGATTTTATTGGACTTTAGTATTGCATTGTCTTTTTTACATATATGTAAATTACCATTTCATGCACTTTTATTTGTTTTGGTGATATTTCTGCCCGATAAAATCCTACATTAGGGGGTCTTGCCAATACAATCCAGACTATAGGGATGCGGGCATTATTTGCCAGTATTTAGCAACTATTTGTATTTTTAAAGTGGATAGAGGAATCCTCCCCACTGTGACATTATATTTTGACAGTGGAGACTCTCTGCTCTCAGAATACACTGATCAACGGTTTCAGCCCATATGACAGAAGTTGATTGTTAGGGCGGGAATGTCCACACATGGATCAAAATTTGACCGGTCTATGCTGAACCAGCCAAATTCTTTCTCTATCTAAAGGCTCGTACACACTTCATCGTACAAAATATCCTCTGATTTTTCTCTCTCATGCTCAGCAGTCATAACCGTTTTTAGTTGACAGTGCATAATGTTAACAAAATTTCTCATCCGATTTTTTTTTTTTTTGGGGACATTTGTTCCTAGACTTCCGGGTCGTCAGCAACTTCAGATCATGCGCGGTCTTTCGTATCCAATTTTTTGCGGATGTACCGCATACACATTAAACAAAAATCGGTTGTGCTGGGGACAGACGATAAAAAGTTTGGTGTTTGTCCCTCCGTTTTTTTTCATTGAAAATGTCGGCATCGGCTGCTGAAAGTTGTGTACACACTAGCCGAAAATCGTACAATTTTACCTCGGACGGGAATTTTTGGCAGATTTTCTACTAGTGTGTACCCCACTTTAGGCTGCTTAAGTAAATTAAACCTATTTAACTTATAGAGGAAGTGCTTAAGAGGAGACATAATAATTATCTACTACAAATTAACTAATGGTGATTGTAAGGCCAATAACAACTTGTATAATCCTAGATCCCTGATGAGGACACGTGGTCATAATTAGGGACTGGAGTAAAAAGTAGAGCTTTCTTTTGGTCATAATCACCACTGGGTTTTTTTTTTTATCTAAACAAAAAAAAAAAAAACAGAAAACTTTTTTACTGCTATCTGCTATAAAACATATTTATTAAGTAGGGGACCGCACTCAAATGATATATAAATAAATAAATAAATAAATACATGATATTATAAATCCATCAATAAATATTCATAAATCCATCAAATAAATATATCAAATAAATATGACTCGCTAATATTCCAATATGTGAAATGGGTATAAGTTCATAAAATAAAATACAATATATATGTCTCCAGTATGTGAAATTCAAACACCCAAGAGGAATAAATTAAAGTATATGTTAGTGATTGTAAAAGTCCAAAGTGAAAACTAAAAAGTGTCCAATCTGCTGCAAAATGCTCTTAGTGCTTTATATATATATGGTGAGTAGATGGCAGTACATCAACATCCATTCAGTAGGTATGTGCTTCTCCTTCACCTACATCACATGCACAGCCAACTTACCAGATAACCCCTTGGGGTTAGGCGACAATAGATTTCCCACTAAGGCGACCTGCTGTAATTCCCTCAGTAGAGAGAGCGTGGTTCAGGGGTTTCATTTAGCCTTTAAGGCCCCTTTCACACAGTCCGTCCGTTGGACGGACTCCGTTTTTTTCAGCGGGGGATCGATCCACCGATCCCCCACTGAGTAGGAGGATGACAGCTGTGTCTCTGTGCTGTATGCGGAGACACATCTGTCAAGTCCCCATTCATCTCTATGGGGGAATCGGATGGGAACCGACCGTCTGTCCGTTCTCATCTGATCCCATCTGATCCAATCCGCTGGACGGATGGAAAATAGGGTTTCCATCAGTCCAGATTTGACGGATCGGATGTCAGCGGACATGTCTCCGCTGACATCTGATGCCCCATAGACATGCATGGGGTGACCATTCAGATCGGCCAAAAAACGGACAGGCGGATCTTAACAGTCCGCCTGTGTGAAAGGTTTCCTCAACGTTATGTTTTGCGTAAAAGCAACACAGCTCATCACCCTGAACACACCATCCCCACTGTCAAACATGGTGGTGGCAGCATCATGGTTTGGGCCTGCTTTTTTTTCAGCAGGGACAGGGAAGATGGTTAAAATTGATGGGAAGATGGATGGAGCCAAATACAGGACCATTCTGGAAGAAAACCTGATGGAGTCTGCAAAAGACCTGAGACTGGGACAGAGATTTGTCTTCCAACAAGACAATGATCCAAAACATAAAACAAAATCTACAATGGAATGGTTAACAAATAAACATATCCAGGTGTTAGAATGGCCAAGTCAAAGTCCAGACCTGAATCCAATCGAGAATTTGTGGAAAGAACTGAAAACTGCTGTTCACAAACGCTCTCCATCCAACCTCACTGAGCTCGAGCTGTTTTGCAAGGAGGAATGGGCAAAAATGTCAGTCTCTCGATGTGCAAAACGGATAGAGACATACCCCAAGCGACTTACAGCTGTAATAGCAGCAAAAGATAGCGCTACAAAGTATTAACTTAAGGGGGCTGAATAATTTTGCATGCCCAATTTTTCAGTTTTTTATTTGTTAAAAAAGTTTGAAATATCCAATAAATGTCGTTCCACTTCATGATTGTGTCCCACTTGTTGTTGATTCTTCAAAAAAAAATTACAGTTTTATATCTTTATGTTTGAAGCCTGAAATGTGGCAAAAGGTTGAAAAGTTCAAGGGGGCCAAATACTTTTGCAATGCACTGTACACTGGCATTTACACAACTATGACGTTCTATTGGTAACGGCGGTGATCAGCGAATTATAGTGGGGCTGTGGTAGTGTGTTGGGCAATTTGGTACTAACAGACTCTCTCTTGGAGATACACTAATTGACTTGACACTGACATCAATGGTGACACTAACACAGTGATCAGATATAATACTGTACACTGACAGAAACAGATCGCTGATCTGTGTACAGAGCCCTGTGTGTATGTAAACTCTGGATTCTGTGCTGTGAGTGACTACAGACGATCAGCAGGTCTTAGCCATAAAACATTGGCTAAAACCCGCTGAACAAAGCCAGTAACAGAGCGGGTTTGCAGCGGCCACACCCATGCGTGTCCCTTACCTTGGACAACCTGGATGACGTACATGTACATGATCAAACCTGCCTATGCCGCCCGCCGCAGAAAATATTATGTGGCTGGAGGACAAGCGTTTAAGCATTTAAGCGTTTGATATCTTTTGGAAACAAATCCTTCTCTGTTCTAACAAGGATCCCTACAGTTGTCCGTAGCACAGTGCTTCTGTATGAACATACTGTACGTAAAAACTTCTTGTGGGATCAAGGGGTATTTAAAGATAAGTGATCTTCTAAATTCAGAAAACCTTTTCCGTTTAGCCTTAAGTAAATAATTATTTCTGATTGAAGTGAAGACTGAAAGAGATTAGCTTTGTAAGTAGTCTGATTTCTTCACTTCTGTAACCAGACAATTCCCTTCCTGCCATTCTCTCATCAACACACCTATGTAAGTGGCTTTGATAAGATCCAAAGCCTTCATGCTCTCAATAAAGGACTTGCATTGCCAAGTGGTTTTAAAGGACAAGTTTGAATCTAGAGCAGCTGCAATCCTACCTATAGTTTTCATCTTACTATTGAAATGTGACCAAGGGGACCAAGGTGACCAAGCAAGTTATCTCTACTTCTGTTGTGGCGAACGGCTATTCGCTTAATTATCCATGCACTGCTATGAGTTCTAAGTAAAGATTTCGCCAATTCTTGTAAGAGCAACTTCAAGAAGTACCAATAGGATCTCCTGAGGAAGCTATTATGCGAAATGTGTAGCAATCCATTGGCGTATGATACTTGAGACCTCTGTTCGGCCCGGACTACCCTAAAGATCTTTGCAGACCTAATGTGCTATCCACAACATACCAGATTATAGTCTGATACGGGCTTTTAACAGGTTCTATGTTATGCATACTTGGAAGAAAAGAGATTCCCCTGGGGGTGGGACTTTAATGGCAACTGTCCATCGAAGTAATAAAAGTGTATAAACAAGTTAATAGGGGGAGGAAGGTATCGCGCTTCAGGGAAAATTTAAATGGTGTTCACTCAAGTGATAGTGGTATTAAAAACCAATATAAATATAAATTATCTTCTGTGATAATATCCAAAATCAATCCATAATCCTCAAATTGAGCATTTAAATATGTGAATAAAATAAATAAATACCAACATTCGTGAAAACAGTTCCAAAAATAAATATATAAAGTGCTCTAGTGCTATTTCAAAAAATGAACTTATGCTATAAAGTAATAGATATGAACGTGAATAAAGTGACAAGTGCTCATTCAATGCAAGTTAATACAAGCAGGTATATATAAAGTGCTTATAAGTGAAGAAAGGTGCTTATAGTGTCCCAAAAAATGTCCAAATCATATGACCCGCACACGCGGTATTTCCTCTTGTTTTCTTCGTATTTCCACCTCCACCTTACACCAAATATTAATAGGGGTGCTTCCAAATCCTTAGGACCCCTAGGGGTGTACTAGCCTCTCACCTCAAACTGTAAAGGGATGCGCCTTTTATTTATATGGCTCTCCTTTTCCAATCCCTCTTTTCACCCACTTCACAGACGGGGGATGGCGATAGCCTATCCTCTGGATCGGGGTAAATATTCTCTGGATGTGCCACAAATCTCAAAGAAAAGTGCTTATATAGTGTAGTATTTCCATAAAAACATTTATTGAAAGAAAATATATATTGCACTCACATAAAACGAAGGTTTAAAAGCATATAAACGAGTACAGCTATGCTGCGGACTGTCTCTCCGCTTCCAACGTCACTTCCGGTATACTGCTCCAAAGCGTTACGCCACTTCCGGTCACGTGGCTTCTTCAGGGAATCCAACAGGCATCTTTTCTTCAAGTGTCCCAAAGTGGACCTAGCTGAGCTAGAGGAGTATCCCACTCATTCCCTTCTCCCATCCCCTAAATACAATAAAACATAACAAACCAAAGATGCCGGAATGGTCATTGTCTCAGTTCTCACACCTGGGGTCACAACTCAAATGTGTTGAAGGTGTCACCTGTAACAATGGCAGACCCACATCAGGCACAAGGCCTGGAAAAACTGTTACAATAGGATCACAGGTCTCTGTGTTCATTTCACAAGCCCATCCCCCATACAGTTAGAAAACACTCCCCTAGGCTCACCTTTGATCACCCCTAGGTTAACCCCTTCCCTGCCAGTGTCATTATTACAGTAACAACGCATATTTTTAGCACTGATTACTGTAGTAATGTCACTGGGCCCCCCCAAAAGGGTCAAAATGTCAGTTAGGGGTCCGATCTGTCTGCCGCAATGTTGCTGTCTCACTAAAAATTGCAGATCGCCACCATTACTAGAAAAAAATAAATAAAAATGACATAAATCTTTCCTATAGCTTGTAGATGTGATAACTTTTGCGCAAACCATTTAAAATACGCTTATTGCATTTTTTTTTTACCAAAATATGTAGCAGAATACAAATTGGCCTAAAAGGATGAAAAATTGTGATTTGAATTTTTTTTTTTTGTGGGGGGGGGGGCAATGTTATATAGCAGAATGTGAAAAATATAGTTTTGGGGTTTTTTTGTCGCTTTTTTTTTTTTTTTTCCATAAGGATTGCTCTTTTTTTGTTTATAGTGCAAAAAAAAAATCGCAGAGGTGATCAAATACCACCAAAAGAAAGCTCTATTTGTGAGGAAAAAAAGGACATTCATTTTATTTGGGTACAGCGTCGCACGACCGCGCATTTGTCCATTAAATTAATGCAGTGCCGAATCACAAAAAATGGCCCGTCATTAAGGGGGCAAATCCTTCCGGTCCAGAAGTGGTTAAAGTCCTATTTTCTTCCTATCCTCTTTTTTGCTCAGTACAAGTTGGATGTGGTGCGGCAGAAGGTTTTACCCCCTTAATGACCAGGCCATTTTTTGCGATACGGCACTGTGTTGCTTTAATGGACAATTGCACAGTCGCGCAATGCTATGCACAAATAAAATTGATGTATTTTTTTCCCAAAAATAGAGCTTTCTTTTGGTGGTATTTGATCACCTGTGTGGATTTTTTTTTTTTGTGCTATAAACAAAAAAAGAGCGACAATTTTGAAAAAAAAAAATGTTTTACCTTCTACTATAAAACATTCCCAATAAAAATATGTAAAAAAATCAAATTTCTTCATCAATTTAGGCCAATATGTATTCTGCTACATATTTTTGGTAATAAAAAAGCCCAACAGACATATATTGATTGGTTTGCGCAAAAAGTTATCACGTCTACAAAGTATGGGATAGATTTATGGACTTTTTTTTTTTTTTTTTTTTTACTAGTAATGGCGGCGATCAGCGATTGTAAGCAAGACTGCGACATTGTGGCCGACAAATCTTACAGTAAGCAACACTTCTTGGGGACCAGTGACACCAATACAGTGATCAGTACTGAAAAAAAAATGCACTGTCACTGTATAAATGACACTGGCAGGGTAGGAGTAAAAGCGGAGTTCCACCCTAAAATGATACTTACCTCCATCTTCTCGCTCCAGGTCACCTGAAAAACAAATGGATAATCGCAATTTTTTTTTTTTTTACTTACCTTGTAGAGAAAATATACTCACCTTACTTCCTTCTTCCTCCCCTCGGCGGCCACGGCGATTCGTCACTTCCTGGCTTTTGCAATGATTCCTGGGAGCTGAACGTCATCGCTCCCAGGAATCATTGCGCCTGCACCGGCCTCGGCGTCAGTTCCGGTGCGCGCGCGTCATTCCCTTCTAAACAGCTTCTGGGCATGCCCAGAAGCTGTGGAGGGATGACGCGCGCGCACCGGAAGTGACGGTGGGGCCGGTGCAGTGCATCGTGGGACCGAAGAGGACGGAAGAGGACACAGAAGAGGATCTCGCTGCTTCAAGCTGCCCACACCTGAGATGGCAGCGCTGGACAAGACATTTTCAAGGTAAGTATTTGTCCTAAAAGGTAAGTGCAACCCGGGACAGATCAGAGGCTAGCCATTGTGGAATGTACTAGCCCTGACTGTCCCGGGGGTATTTTTATTAAAAAAAGTATAACCAGGGTGGAACTCCGCTTTAACATCAGGGGCAAACAAAGGGTTATTTGCTGTCCCCCCAACCTCACTGGAGCGCTGGGCTGTGGAGAGGGTGGGAGCGGCTGGTTCAGGCGCTTAGCCAGGTGCCGGTCCAGGGTTGTGGGCGTATCCTGACTTATTTGTTGCAATCTTGCATCAGCTTGGACCAGCTCTGTGACGTCAGCCGACAGCGGGCTTCAGCCCACTGACCGCTGACAACGGGTCACAGGAGTGTAGAACGCTCCTGTGGTCAACAGGAGAAGTACAGCCAAATGAGCTTTGGCTGGACGTCTACTTTAAGCCTTTTTTTTTAAATAAAAAGAGCACCTTGTAAAAACACCCATTCAGTTTAAGATAGAAATTAATGGAAAGGCAAATCATTTGTGTATAGAAATAGAAAAAATGATTAGATTTTTTTTTTTACCTTTTTTATAAGTGATCACATACCCTCTGTTCTCAGCTGCATAAAGAGCTAGGAGAGCTGAGGGGGGGGGGGGGGGGAGAAACAGCATACACTGGTCTTCCCAGTGAATGGCTGTGTGCTACATAGTTACATAGTTACATAGTTAGTGAGGCTGAAAAAAGACACAAGTCCATCCAGTTCAACCTATGATGTGTGTGTGTGTTTGCTTTTAACCATACATTGTATACCCCTGTATGTTGTGGTCTTTAAGGTGTCCATCCAATAGTTTTTTGAAACTATCAAGGCTCCCCGCTGATACGACTGCTTGCGGAAGAGAATTCCACATCCTTACCGCTCTTACAGTGAAGAACCCCTTACGCACTTTAAGGTTAAACCGCCTTTCCTCAAGTTTTAGTGAGTGGCCACGTGTCTTATTGTATTCCCTTACTCTGAATAGTTTGTTCCTTATGCTAGGGTCGCCAGTACAGTATTTGTACATTGATATCATATCCCCCCTCAATCGTCTCTTCTCCAGAGAGAATAAGTTCAGTGCTTGTAGTCTTTCCTCATAGCTGATGTCCTCCATTCCCCTAATTATTTTTGTTGCCCTTCTCTGGACTTTCTCCAGTTCCAGCACATCCTTCCTGAGGACCGGTGCCCAGAACTGGACAGCATACTCCAGATGTGGCCGGACCAGAGTCTTGTAGAGTGGAAGAATAATCTCTTTATTTCTGGAGTGAATCCCCTTTTTTATACATCCCAGTATTCTGTTGGCTTTGCTTGCAGCGGCTTGGCATTGCATGCCACTTCCAAGCCTGTTGTCTACCAGTACCCCCAGGTCCCTTTCCATCCTAGACTCACCCAGAGGTTCCCCCCCTAGTGAGTAGCTTGCTTTCTGGTTACTGGCCCCCAAGTGCATTACTTTACATTTTTCAACATTAAACCTCATCTGCCATGTAGTTGCCCACCCCGTTATTTTGTTCAGGTCTGCTTGCAAGATTTCCACATCCTGCATAGAAGATATTGGCATGCCTAATTTAGTATCATCTGCAAATACTGAGATTGTACTCGATATCCCCTCCTCTAGATCATTTATGAATAAATTAAACAGGATTGGTCCCAGGACAGAACCCTGGGGGACCCCACTTTCCACACCCGCCCAATCAGAGTACTCCCCATTAATCACCACCCTCTGGACTCTCCCCTGGAGCCAGTTCTCTATCCAGGTACTCACCTTATGGTCCATACCTACCTTCCTTAGTTTGTACAGTAAGCGTTTGTGGGGAACGGTGTCAAAGGCCTTTGCAAAGTCCAGATACACCACATCCACAGGCTTACCTTTATCTAAGTGGCAGCTCACTTCATCGTAGAAGGTTAATAGATTGGTTTGGCATGAACAATTTTTCATGAATCCATGCTGATTACTACTTATAATACCGTTTTCATTACTAAAGTCTTGTATGTGGTCCCTTATCATCCCCTCCAAAATTTTGCAGACTACTGATGTTAGGCTGACCGGCCTATAGTTACCCGGGATATATCTCGGCCCCTTTTTAAATATTGGTACCACGTTGGCTTTTTTCCAATCAGCTGGCACCATACCTGTCTGTAAACTATCCTTAAAGATCAAGAATAATGGTCTGGCAATCACCTGGCTGAGCTCATTAAGAACCCTTGGGTGCAAGCCATCCGGTCCCGGGGATTTATTTATGTTAAGTTTCTCTAGTTTAGCTCTAAGTCTATCCTCTGTTAGCCATGGCGGCACTTCCTGAGGTGTATTATTTAGTTCGGCCTTACAAGCGGGGTTCGTGTAGCCCCCCGATTCCTTTGTGAAGACTGAAGAGAATAAATTATTTAACACTTCCGCCTTTTCTCTGTCCTCAGTGGCCATTTTTCCTTTATCATCTTTTATGGGGCCAATGTGTTCTGGCCTCGCTTTCTTACTGTTTATATACTTAAAGAACTTCTTGGGGTTCTTTTTACTCTCCTCCGCTATATGTCTCTCGTGTTCTATTTTAGCCGCCCTGATTTCATCTTTACATTTCTTATTACACTCTTTGTAGTGCTTAAATGCTGCCAATGACCCCTCAGTCTTGTATTTTTTGAAGGCCTTTTCTTTAGCTCTAATATACATTTTTATGTTGGAGTTTAGCCACCCAGGGTTTAGTTTTGCTCTTTTAAATTTATTTCCCTGTGGAATGCACTGGCCCACCCCCTTGTTAAGTATGCTCTTGAAGCACTCCCATTTTTCCTCCGTGTTCTTTGTTCCCAGGGTTCTATCCCATTTGATATTTTCTAGCAGCGAGCGCAGTTTAGGGAAATTGGCTCTTTTGAAATTCAGTGTCCTTATATTACCCTTGTGTTTCCTATTACTGTAATTAATACTGAAACCAATTGACCTATGGTCACTGTTCCCTAAGTTGTCCCGTATTTCTATATCCGTGAGCAGGTCTGTATTGTTGGTAATCAGTAGGTCAAGTACCGCATTGTTTCTTGTCGGTGCATTCACCATCTGACCCATGAAATTGTCCTGCAAAACATTTAGGAACTGTCGAGCCTTGGCTGAATGCGCGGTTCCTTCTGCCCAGTCTATATCAGGATAATTAAAGTCCCCCATTATAATGACATTTCCCATCCTTGCTGCCAATCCTATCTGTAACATGAGGTTCACCTCACCCTCCTCCCTCTGGTTTGGGGGCCTATAGCATACGCCCAATATTACCTTCCCCACCGTGCCTTCCCTTTGAAGCTCTACCCATAGGGATTCTGCTTCGTCCATAGCTCCATTATTAATATCATCCCTCATATTTACCTGTATACTGTTCTTAATATACAAACATACCCCTCCCCCTTTTTTACCCTCTCTATCTCTGTGTGTGTGTGTGTGTGGGGGGGGGGGGGGGTGTCAGGAAAAGTCTGATCATTGGAGGAGAGCAGGCTGAGCTCCCAGCACAGCTTGAAAACTGACCAGCCTGTGCTCTCATGCCTAGTGTGGTCAGTTTTTAATAGGAAAGCAGAGGGACTGGCAGGAACACCAGGGACTTCATGCAAAGGAAGCAATTCAAAGAGGATATGTTTTCATACATGTACATGGTACAGCAGACAGGTATAATAAATGTTGGGTTGACATGTACAGAATTCTACAATTACATTCATTAATCACACACAGTTATGGGATTCCAATATATTTTATAATAGTGAAACTTTAATGCAGTCTGGATCTTTCCAGCAAAATTCTGTTTTTTTTTTTTTTAATATCTGACATTGTATTACTTATTAACTTCCTAAATGTTCTACTTATTATTAAATATGCGGTTTAATATTCATAGAGGTAATAAAGCCAATCCACAGAAAATTAACTCTAACCAACAGAAAGCAAGAAAGACCAAACCAGATTGTTCTGTCCTGTGTGCAATGAGAGGGGTTAGAAGTTTAGATGAATGAATAAAGGATACATTGTGTACAGTTAGAGCCAGTTCACACTAATCCGACTCAAAGTCGCCCCGACTTTGGGCGACTTTGAAGTCGCCCATGCAGCCCGACTTCACCGCGGCTTGCAAACGACTTCTCATAATAGAAGTCAATGCAAGTCGCTTCGACTTCGCCCAAAAATAGTGCAGGACTTGAGTCGCTCCGATTAGAACGGTTCCATTGCACAGCATTGGGAGTTACTTGTCAGGCGACCAAGTCGTCTGACAAGTCGGAGTAGTGTGAACCGGCTCTAATGGCGTGATGTACTGATGTGTGACTTTGTAGCCATTGTGGAACTGCAAGTTCCAGCAATACCATACAGTGGTATTTTACATTGTATTATGATGATTCCAGGAGCATCAAGCTAACATAATTCCAGTTTACCTTCAAGTACATCTAAAGTACATCTACAACAAAAATTGGACATATTGCAGTTTACAGAGTCTTAGATGTGTTTTTTCTTTTCAGACTTGTGATGGTGATCCTCTTAGTAACACATATTCTGTTTTGGGACCCTTTCACGCTTGTGCGATTTGGGACTGCAAAGTAGCATGACAAGTCATACTCTATGATTTCCAATGAGTACCGGTCATATCTGTGCACCTTCAAGTCGGAGCGCCTTCACAGTAGTCCCTGAATTACTTTGTTCCAAATTTGATGCGTTTTGAGGTCCATAGCCCTGAAGATTACGCAGGCAAGTCCAGTCAAAATTGAGGCAAAAAATTGTGTGAAAGGGACCTTAGGGTAACAATGCTCACTCACTGCACTGTATGAAGGGACAGCGCTGTCGCCCTAAGACAGGAAGTGTGTTAGGCTACAGAACAACTTCCCATCTCCTCTTCTCCCTAACATAGGGGGATGTGTTTTGTAGTCCACAGAGATAGCTGAGCACAATTTAACTGATAACAGGCAGAGAGCACTAGAAGTTATCAGCTTGTAAAATTTTGGCTAAGCATTTTTTGCACGTACTAATAAGATATAACAAAACACTTTCCATGGTATATTTAACAGGCCAAAAGTGAGCAAATAAGAGATGATGATTGTTAGGGTGTGCATACATTTTCCGGATACATCCTGCACTCGCGGCAAATGCTAACTTGTAAGCGAATCCAATGAATAATTACAGCAGGTTGTCATTGGTTTAGCAGAAGTAACTGAAAGTGTTACTAAACCCACAACAGTAAAATCAATCTGTATATGCAGTAAAGCATGCTTGTTATACTCACTGTGGAACCTAAGGGGTTAATCCTCCGCATTGTGTAAAAAGGTTGCTTGATCCTGTCTTCTCTGATCCTCCCCTTCTTGTACTGTCCCCCAATCCATCTGCTGATAGTACAAAGCCTTGGAGTCACTCTGCACATGCTCAGTTTGGTGTGTATTGCTAGAGAGTTTTTTTCTTTTTTTTTTTTGGGAGGGTGCATGTGATCAGCACAGGGCCAATCAGCACTGTCCAGACAGAGGGTCAGGGGTCCTGTATCCTCATAGGACAGTCAGAGGAGAATGAAAACTCCTTTTACAAGCTGTAACCAGACAGTGATAAAAGTCACAAGACTGCTATATACTGCTGATGAGAAAAGGTATTTAGCAGTTTATATTTAGTTAAATAATTGCATTTCCATGTTCTGTGTACTGTGGGAGACCAGGTATAGTAAATGCAGGCTCCTGGGTTTGTAACACTTGAAGACCTACTATATCTGTGGATTATTTAACTTGGATTTGGAAATAGATTTTCTGAACCAGCATTTCATAGGAGTGCAGACAATGCTTTTTTTCAGCCTGCTGAGTGTAGCAGACTCCAATCTGTTCTGGTTTATTGTTGTTGGCTGGTGTTCCAAGACCTGAGGTGCTTTATTATAGCAAAGTTTACCCTACCATTGTGCCTTGTGCTTTGCTATGTCTGACCACCACTGTCTGTAACTCTATGATACTGAATTTAAAGTGATATTAAAGGATCATTTTTTTCCCCCTATTAAAATAACAAACATGTTATACTTACCTGCTCTGTGTAATAGTTTTGCACAGAGCAGCCCTGATCCTCCTCTTCTCGGGTCCCTCCCCCCGGCACTCTGGGCCCTACCCCATATAACAAGCGGCTTGTTATGGGGGGCACTTGTGCGTCCTGGCTCCCAAGCTCTGCTCTGTATGTTCATAAGACACACAAGGGTCGATTTACTAAAACTGGAGAGTTCAAAGGAAGAAGAAAATATATCCCAAGTCTCCCGGGAGGGGAGATGTGCCCAAAAGCCAATCACTATATATATGTATACCATAATTAAAAACAGAATGTTTTTATTATTTTATACAAAAGCGTAAAAATACAAGAAATATAATTTGCATAAAAGATATGTCATGTTGTACATGTCGCCATGCAATACAATTATCTACATTTGGGTCGATCCCACAAGATTTGGATTGACGCATTTCGCTCCAAGGTGCGGGCTTCTTCAGGATCCAATTTCCAATGTTTCTAAACCTTATGGCAGATAGACAGTACAAACAATATATTAGTTCCATATATATATATATATATACACACATACATTATAGCATATACTGACGTGTTCATTTTAATAAATCAAGAGCAAAAAAAAGAAGGAAAGGTAGGATATCATTTGATCAAAAGATGTGTATATACAACAACAACTTGGTGGGTAGGAGAAAGAAAAGAAAGAACAAAAGAGAAAAAAAAGAGAGGAGGGGGGGGGGGGGGGGAAGAGAAGGGGGGGAGGGAGGGGAGGGAGTGGAGAGAAGAGAAGGGGGGAGGGGGGGAGAGGAGGGGGGAGAGAGATGGGTGAGGGGAGGGGGGAGAAGAGGAACGGGACAAGATAAGTGTGAAGGAACATTAACCACTTCTGGACCGGAGAATTTTCCCCCTTAATGACCAGGCCCTATATGCGATATGGCACTGCGTTACTTTAACGGACAATTGCGCGGTCGTGCGACGCTGGACCCAAATAAAATTGACGTCCTTTTTTTTCCCACAAATAGAGCTTTCTTTTGGTGGTATGTGCGATTTTGCGCTATAAACAAAAAAAGAGCGACAATTTTGAGAAAAAAAAAAAAACAATCATTTTTACATTCTGCTATATGACATTCTCAAAAAAAAAAAATTAAAAATCTAAATTTTGTAAAATTTTAGGCCAATTTGTTTTCTGCTACATATTTTTGGTAAAAAAAATCACAATAAGCCTATTTTGATTGGTTTGCGCATAAGTTATTGCGTTTACTAACTACGGGAAAGATTTTTGTCAATTTTAATGTTTTTTTTTTTTACCAGTAATGGCGGCGATCTGTGATTTTTTGCGGGACTGCGACATTGCGGCGGACAGATTGGACCCCTAACTGACATTTTTAACACTTTTGGGGGGACCAGTGACATTACTACAGTAATCAGTGCTAAAAATATGCACTGTCACTGTAATAATGACACTGGCAGGGAAGGGGTTAACAGTATATATGATTAAGGGGTTAAATGTGACCCTAGGGGAGTGATTCTAACTGTATGGGGGAGGGACTTGTGAAATGATCATGGAGACATGTGACCTTATATAGAAGGATCACAGGCGCTCTGATTATTGCAGGGAGAAGAGCGGTCAGATGTGTTTACAATAGCCGACCGTCCTTCACTCTCAGCGGGGAACGATCACGGGTGTCATGCAGCAATCGGAGCCGCCTGACACCCACATCGCGCATGCCCCCTAGCGGCCTTCAGGCAAGCGACGTAGATCTATGTCGCTTTGCCTGTAGGAGCCAGACTGACGCAGTAAATATACTGTAGGCAGTCGGCAAGAGGTTAAGGGACAGTATATTGGGGGAACAAGAGGATACAGGAACAGGAGGAACCATATAACTGATGGTTGGTCTTACCTCTAAGGCCCCTTTCACACTTGTTTAACTTTAAAATTGCACGATTTTACCACGATTTTGCGGCGACTTTGTTGCCGCGATTTTGATGCGAGTTTGACTGGGCTTGAATGTCTATGGACCTCAAAACGCATCAAAATCCTGCCAAAGTAGTGCAGGGACTACTTTGAAGTCGGTGCAACTTCAAGTCGCACAGATATGAATGGTATTTATTGGAAACAATGGAAAACGACATGTCATGCGATTCTGCAGTCCCAAATCGCATGACAAGTCGCACAAATGTGAAAGGGGCCTAACACAACATCCAAGAAAAATATACATGCAAAATCTGGTGCAGCTGTGCATGGTAGCCAATCAGCTTCTAACAAGCTTTGACAATAAAACCTGGAAGCTGATTGGTTTCTATGCAGAACTGCAGCAGATTTTGCACTCTTTGGTTTTAGTAAATCTACCCCACAAAATGGGGTTCGGCCCCCGCTCTCCGCTCCCTCGTCATTGGCTGTGATTGCCAGCAGTGGGAGCCAAGAGAAGCTTGGCTCCCACACTGTGCTGGGACAAAGTCATCCGGGGTGTCATCAAGATCATCCAGGCCAAAGGTGCCAAATTGTGCCCCCCCCTCAGTCCCTTAGAGTTAGGGTCAGGGCACCCCCCTTTCTTCAATAAACCGTTGTGCTCAGGGCAGTCTCCCTCCTGCCCACCCCTTGTTCCGTCCCTGCTCTCATGCACATTGCTGGATCGAGATTAGGCTCAGGTATGTACTGTACAGTATTTAGAGGAGGCTGCAGGGGGAAGCTGCATGAAGAAGGTTTTTTAACTTATGGCATAGAACTCCGTAAGGTAAAAAAATCTTCCACCTTTATACAGCCACTCTAATGAGAAGCTGGCCATACCCATATAGATTTTTTTTTTTTTGTTCAGCTTAGGGACTGAATGAAATAAATGTAACAGATTCCTCCAGCCACGCTCAGTGCAGATGAAGAAATCTCCCTCTGGGGTTATTGAATTTTGACAGTTGGTCCTTGTGGATATGGGAGCAGTTCAGGCGAGGTGGTGTTGGTTCAATGGACAATACTATGGTAAATACTCCAAAGGGGGAGCCGAATGGGACTTTAGCTGTACCAAATTGATCAATAAATGAAAATGTTGTAAAATATACACCTTAATGACAAAGATTAAAAATGACCATTACATCAAGAAGAGTATATAACAACCAATGCGTCAGTAAAGCTCTGCATCACACGAAGTCCCATCCATTGAAGTAATTGTCACCTTGTAAAACAACCCATTCAGATTAAAATTGAAATGAAAGAGAAAACATTTTGTATTGTAGTGATGTGATAATTTCTTTGCCCATCTTTCAAGTGTGTATTCCTGTTATGCAGAGTTTGTTTTTCCTTTTGTCAATATGGCTGCTGTGCTTTCTTTCTCTCGCAAGAAGGATGAGGTCATCAAAAAGGGCAGAGCAAGGATTGCTGGGTAAGACTGGAGAAAAGAGAGACATGAGGAGACACAGGAATTTCATGCTGAGAGAACAGACTGTAAGTGCTGTAACATCCCCTCACTGAGACACACAGAGACACTACTGATGATTTCATGTTCCTTAGAGGAGAATCTCTTATGTTGTATGTGTAACCCTGTGGATTTTACACAGGCTGTATTATCGGAAATGCCCAGTAGATGGCAGATGGACTCAGTATGCTGTTAATAAAACATTGAGCATTGATCACAGGACTTGGCCTTTTCAGTCACATGATTGTGGCATCATCACAGTGTGACCAGGAAGTGGTGTGTGGGGAGATGAGAAGACTGAGGGAGATAGACACCAGCTGAGAGAGGGACCTGCTTTCAAAGGCACGCACTGAGTCCAGACGTCTGGTGAATCCAGTGAGAGGAGACTGCAGCGGACTGACCTGGTTAATTGCGTTGTGAGGGTAAGCCAAGCCTCTCCCTGTATCACCACAGGGCACCTGTCTCCTCACTCACAGTAAAGAGTGTTGTAAAAAGTATTGTATTTTCCCATGTATGTTGGTTCATTTGCTACTTACTATATAAAGTTAGTTCCAGTTAGGCTGTGTCAGTCTCATTGCACCAAGTATGTTCCCAGTGGGACCCCACATCCCTACCCCGGATGCCCCACTGGGTGGAGGCACTGCCGCAGACATGTACCCCAGCTCCCAGATAGCGGAGGCTCAGGATCTGCCTGTCAGGCATAGTGAGTTAACTAGGTTTAGGGACCCCAAAGACACTAGGGGGCGCCCTCAAAACCCTGTTACATATGGAGGCACTGCTGAGATCTATTGGGGTGCAACCAGTGAGAATCGGTTAAGTCCTCAGGCCACTACCTCCTTTGCAAAAGAGTGGGCCATCGTGGATAAGCTGCATGACTATTTGTATGGAGCAACATTCGAAGTAAGGACTGACAACAATCCACTTACCTACATACAGACTACAGCTAAGCTGGATGCCACAGAACATAGGTAGTTGGCTGCCTTGTCAAGCTACAGTTTCAGCCTGAAGTACAAGCCTGGGCCCAAGAATGTCAGCGCAGATGCCCTGTCCCGCAGACCTAGACTCCCTCCTCACCGAGAAGAAGAGGAGTGGGAAGAGATCCCTGGGCCGGGGGTAGGAGCCTTTTGTCAGATGTATGTGGTGGCCGAGAGTCAAGAAGAATTTGCCGAGCTAAGAGGGATAGACTCCATTAGCCACTCTCCGGAAGCTGTGCCTGAGGTGTTCCATGCTCCAGTCATGCTTCAACAGTGGTCCAGTATAACCACAGAAGACAAGAGGAAGGCTCAAGCGCAGGACTGGTATATTGGGATAGTTATCAGAGCAATAAAGACTAAGAATCCTAAATTGCTGACTTCTCTACCTGTGAGTCAAAGAGAATGGAGCCGACTACATCTCGAAAATGGAGTACTCTATAGGGTCATGAAGTATCATGATCACCCTGACAGAAAACAATTGGTACTACCGCACATATACCGTGGCATGGTCCTGAGAGCTCTCCACGATCAACATGGGCATCTTGGGTTGGACAAGACCTATGGCCTAGTACAAGATCGGTTCTATTGGCCTCGCATGAGGGAACATGTCGAGCAACATGTACAGACATGCAGGAGGTGTATCCAGAGGAAGACCCTGCCTGTGAGAGCTGCACCTATGGGTCATCTGAAAAGTACGGCACCCATGGATCTTGTGTGCATGGACTATCTCTGCATTGAGAACGATACAGCGGGAATTGGAAATGTGATGGTGGTAACGGACCTTTTCACCGGATATGCTCAAACCTTCCCCACTAAAGATCAAAAGGCTGTGCCTGTTGGCAGAAGTATTTCATTCACTATGGACTACCCAATCGGATACACTCTGATCAAGGTAGAGACTGTGAGAGTAAGTTGATCAAGGAGCTGTTGGACATGTTGCAGGTGCAGAAGTCCAGAACCACACCTTATCATCCGGAGGGCGATGAACAGCCAGAACGGTTCAATAGGACCCTCCTAGATATGCTAGGGACTCTCAAGCAAGTCGAGAAGCGGTCTTGGAGTAAACATGTGGAAGCTATGTTCCACGCATACAACTGTACAAGGCATGAATCTACAGGGTTCTCACCCTATTTCCTAATGTTCGAAAGAGAAGCTCGATTGCCGATAGATGTCCGTTTGGGAGTGTCTCCTGATGGAACAGATTCAACTTCACACTTTCAATATGTGAGGAACCTCAAACAAAACCTTCATCGGGCCTATGAGTTGGCCACCCAAACTGCAGCAAAAATGGAAGAACGGAACAAAAGAAGGTATCATGCTAAGGTGAGATATCGGGAGATTCAAGCAGGGGATAAAGTTCTTCTCCGGAATCTAGGTGTGCCTGGGAAACACAAACTGGCTGACAGATGGAAAGATACCCTGTTTGAGGTTGTGTCCAAGCTGGAAGGGCTGCCAGTGTACAACATTAGGGGCCCGGAGGGCCGAATAAAGGCTTAGCATAGAAACCATCTGCTTCCAGTTGTGTATGCTGATGAAGAGGAGGAGAGTAGTGAAGAACTGAGGGAAAACCCAGCAGAGAGTCCTAGAAAAGGGGCAGGGGAGACCCCAGGAACTCCCAGTGCAGAGGATCAGTGGTGGTCATCACCCGCTGAAGAAACACAGCAATTGCCTCCTTTAACTCCTGTGGTTTCACAAAGTTCTCCAAGGTTGAATCCAGAAAGTCCATGTTTTGTGCCTGGAACTTCCCTTAGAGACTCTAGTTCGAGGGCAGGAGTCGAAGTTCCACAGTTGATGTCCCAAGATCCTCTCCCACAGCGAGAACTGAGACACAGCACCAGAGTGCGGCAACCCCCTAGGGCCCTAGTTTATGATAATATAGGAGAGCCCAGTTATGCCCCGCTGACACAAGCGGCATCTAAAATGGCCACTTTCCTACATGCACTAGCTGAAGTGGTAAATGTTAGTGACTCTTTACCCTAGATAACTAGCTAGCTAGGATGTTACTGTGCTAACTGTACTGTATGTATGCTAAACCTTTTTCTGTTGAATTTTTGTTAAGCCCCCTGGCTAGGACTTGCCAGTGGAAGGCAAGTATTTTTCAAGGGGGAGCATGTAACCCTGTGGATTTTACACAGGCTGTATTATCTGAAATGCCCAGTAGATGGCAGATGGACTCAGTATGCTGTTAATAAAACATTGAGCATTGATCACAGGACTTAGCCTTTTCAGTCACATGATTGTGGCATCATCACAGTGTGACCAGGAAGTGGTGTGTGGGGAGATGAGAAGACTGAGGGAGATAGACACCAGCTCTGGATGACTTCTTATCCTTCTGCTCAGGTTTTATCACCTATTAATGTCCTGGGAGGACTTCCTGCACAGCTCTGAGGAAGGAGGTCATGGAAGACTTCTAGAAGTTACCACATGCTCAGCCAGAGAAAGGACATGCGACTAGCTGTGAAAGACTGCAGCACAGAGATAGAACCCTGCTGAGAGAACTTGCTTCACCCAAGACCACACCAGCTGAGAGAGGGACCTGCTTTCAAAGACACGCACTGAGTCCAGACGTCTGGTGAATCCAGTGAGAGGAGACTGCAGCGGACTGACCTGGTTAATTGCGTTGTGAGGGTAAGCCAAGCCTCTCCCTGTATCACCACAGGGCACCTGTCTCCTCACTCACAGTAAAGACTCTGAGGTCCAGAGTGGACATTGCACATCTCAGGCTGCTTCAGTGACCCTGCGGAGCAGGACTTATAAGGGCCCCAACTCTCCTATGTGCACCAACGGCCATTAGGGTGAAGATAAGGGGGTGGGACGCAGGTGTGCTAGTGGGTGGGTGAGGAAAATCCACATTGCATTGTTATCTGTGTTACTCTATTGTATTTTCCCATGTATGTTGGTTCATTTGCTACTTACTATATAAAGTTAGTTCAAGTTAGGCTGTGTCAGTCTCATTGCACCAAGTATGTTCCCAGTGGGACCCCACATCCCTACCCCGGATGCCCCACTGGGTGGAGGCACTGCCGCAGACATGTACCCCAGCTCCCAGATAGCGGAGGCTCAGGATCCGCCTGTCAGGCATAGTGAGTTGACTAGGTTTAGGGACCCCAAAGACACTAGGGGGCGCCCTCAAAACCCCGTTACATATGGTTCACTGAATGTTATTTCTTCAATACATGGACATTTAAACACTCTGCTGTGTGGATTACTGTGTATATGGAAATGTTTTCTCAATTGGGATTTCACTTGCTAATCACAAGCCCTGATTGAGTGGAGGCACTGGCGCTTACTATAAATCCTGTCCTGATCACACAGATTATATAGACTCTGCTCCTAAATACTACACAGGTGGCGTCATCATACCCCAGTAGCCGCCAAGAGTGATCAAAATAGCGCTACAGTATAAATATATAAAAAAGAGCTGGGGGAGGAGAAGCAGCAGTACACTGAGCTTCCCAGTGACAGGCTGTGTGGGGGGGGGGGGGTGTCAGGACATGTCTGATCATTGGAGAAGAACAGTTCCACAGGTGTGTTCTTCTGCTTAGTGTGGTCAGTTATTAATAGGAAAGCAGAGGGACTGGCAGGGGATTTCACACAGAGGAGGCAATACAAAGTGAACAGTAGACTTTCTCATACAAGCACATGGTACAGCAGCCACATATCAGGGCATGCTGTAGTATGCACATATATGAGTCAAGTGTCCTGGGGACCAGACATGTTTCCCGGCTCATCATCTTCTTAGGTACTGGTCCTTCACTGCCCCTGTGAGTTCTCTTGCCTCTTGGAGCCTTCCAGCCACTGGAAACCTCACTTCCACCAATAGGAGGGGTCCACATCACACACGCACCTGAAGAATAAACCCAGAAAGTAAGCACAGAGAAGGTTTGTCATACAATTGTGGCTTTAGGTATGTAAAATAGGCATTTGGATAGTTATTTTTTTTTTTTTTGTCATATCAGCAGTTAGTTATAGGGAGGGAGTGGAGATGGGGATGGCTAATATCTTGTAATTGGGCTTTAACTGCCAACATATTTAACAACTTGTCAACCAAGTGGCAGGTCAGCAGGTCCCTGCGAAATGACGAAACCTGTACATCGCTTCGCAGGAGCAATCGTGGGATTGCGCGGGCGTCAATTCACCAGCAATTGCCGCCGGTCACCCCCGATAGCTCCCCGTGGAGACAGAACTGCGGTCTGCTGTTGTAAACACAGCAGACCGTTGTTCTGCCAGCGTTCATCACATCGCTCCTGTGTTCCTCCTATATAGGATCACAGGTCTCTGTGTTGATTCCATAAGCCCATCCACCACACAGTTAGGAAACACCCCCTAGGCATACATTTAACCCTTTTATCGCCCCTGGTGTTAACCCCTTCCCTGCCAGTGTCATTATTACAGTAACAGTGCATATTTATAGCACTGATTACTGTAGTAATGTCAATGGTCCCCCCAAAAGTGTCAAAAATGTCAGTTAGGGGTCCGATCTGTCCGCCGCAATGTCGCAGTCTCATTGAAAACCGCTGATCACCGCCATTACTAATGTAAAAATAAATAAATAAAAATTACATAAATCTTTCAATCTTTCCCCTAGTTTGTAGACGCGATAACTTTTGTGCAAATCAATCAAAATACGCTTATTGGGATTTTTTTTTTACCAAAAATATGTAGCAGTACATATATAATATGTAATATATAATAGTAATACAAATTGGCCTAAAATGATGAAAAATTCGATTTTTACATTTTTTTTTTATTTGGAATGTTATACTGTATAGCAGAAAGTGAAAAATATAGTTTTTTTTTTCAGAAGTGTTGCTCTTTTTTTGTTTATAGCGCAAAAAATAAAAATTGCAGAGGTAATCAAATACCACCAAAAAGAAAGCTCTGTTTGTGTGGAAAAAAAGGACATCAATTTTATTTGGGTACCATGTCGTACGTCCACTCAATTGTCAGGTAAAGTAACGCAGGCCTGGTCATTAAGGGGAAATATCTTCCGGCCAGAAGTGGTTAAAGTGACTTCAGAAACTGCTGACATATCACAGGAGACTATCTAAGCCCCGGTTCACATTTGTGCGAGTGCCGGGTTCGCATGTAATATCGGAGCGCTCTGCTCCGACATTACATGCGATCAGCTGTGCGGTGCGAGTTTAGCCATACAGTTTGTATGGCTAAATTTGCATCGCACCCGGAGCAAACACGCACAGGAGGCATTTTTGCAGCCACATCAGGATCGGATCGCACAGCGGTTCACACTTGTGCAATCCGATCCTGTGCGAACTGCACGATCGCACTGCGATATGCGATCAAACTGGGGGTGTCGTTAAGATTACATTGACACCCCCAGCGTACCGCATATGGCAGTGTGAACTGCCGGGGGTGCGTGTGCGATACGGGAACAGGCTGCGAATTCACAGCCTTCCCGCATCGCATAAATGTGAACCGAGCCTAAGCCTGCAAACATCTTACAGAGACTGTTAGAGAATGCCATTGTCACAAAAAAGTTACAAATTACTATCCCTAAACATCAGCCAATAAATCAGCATTAAACCCAAAACCAAGAATGAATTATATTACAGCTTCCCAATCATTAGATGTGGTGGCTGCATTAGTTTTTATTTTTTTCTTTGGCTTTTCCTCTCTGTTTTTACCTGGTGATCTGGCTAGTAGCACATCTCCTGTATTAGTGAAACACAGCTCTGGAGGAATAAGCAGAGGAGGCACAGCAGACAGCAGCATTGTCAGTCGGGGGGGATTGAGAGATTAGTGTTCAATGCATTAGCAGATTTAGAGCCACTAACAAAATGAAGCCAAACTCCAGCTCACATGGTATAATCATTTACTGCAAACTGTTTTTTTTTCGTATGCTAAAGCTTTTGCATAAATAAATAAAAGCTGATCATTTTAACCACTTTAATACTGGGCACTTTCACCCCCTTCCTGCCCAGGCCAATTTTCAGCTTTCAGCGCTGTCACACTTTGAATGATAATTGCACGGTCATGCAACACTGCACCCAAACTACATTTTTATCATTTTGTTAACACAAATAGAGCATCTGTGGGATGTTGTGAAGAGAAAGTTGAGAGACGCAAGACCCAACACTCTGGATGAGCTCAAGGCCGCTATCGAAGCATCCTGGGCCTCCATAACACCTCAGCAGTGCCACAGGCTGATTGCCTCCACGCCACGCCGCATTGAAGCAGTCATTTCTGCAAAAGGATTCCTGACCAAGTATTGAGAGCATAACTGAACATAATTATTTGAAGGTTGACTTTTTTTGTATTAAAAACACTTTTTTTTTATTGGTCGGATGAAATATGCAAATTTTTTGAGATAGGAATTTTGGTTTTTCATGAGCTGTATGCCAAAATCATCAATATTAAAACAATAAAAGGCTTGCACTACTTCAGTTGTGTGTAATGAATCTAAAATATATGAAAGTCTAATGTTTATCAGTACATTACAGAAAATAATGAACTTTATCACAATATGCTAATTTTTTGAGAAGGACCTGTAGCAGTAATTTTTTTTTTCTTTTTTGCTATAAGCAAGCATTTTACTGAATGAAGCTGATTCATTCAGATTGTTTTGTTGTGATTAGCTGATTTGCCAGAGCTAATCACATGGTACAGATGGGCTGTGATTGTCCCTGTCTGTACCATGTGATCACATTAACCAATCAAAGCTAGCAATACAATTGTACATAATTGATAGCATGAAAGGAAGCCATCCATTGTGAACAACTGTCATGTGACCTGCTGTAATTGGTCACAGTGGTCACATGGTACCAGCAGCGAGTCGGTACACTGATCAGTCATTGGCTGTGTCCATCCGGTGACAGATTGGGGTGCAGCGCGATCTGGGTGGGTGTTAACCACTTGCCTACCGCCGCAAGTACATATACTGCAGCGGTCAGCCCCGGCCAGGCAAAGTGACGTACCGGTACGTCACTAGCCTGTCACCGGCTTGTGAGCCAATAGCGGGCGAGCGCGTGCCCGCTGAGGCGCGTGCCCGCCCCGGCTCGTTCCCTAAGAAGTCAGTGCGTGTGACCGGCGGACCCGATGTCCGCCGGTCACTCGCGATCGTTCGCCGGGAAGGGAGAAAGGCAGGCGGCTAATGTAAACAAGCCGCCTGTCATTCTCCCCTGTGTAAAAATGGAGATCAGACGGTTCTACTATGTAGGACCGTTGATCTCTGTTTTTACACTAGTAGCCATGTCCCATCACAGTTAGAAACACGCCCCTAGGACACACTTAACCCCTCCCTCTCCAATACAGTTAACCCCTTCCCTGCCAGTGTCATTTTTACAGTAACAGTGCATATGTATAGCACTGATTACTGCAGTAATGTCACTGGTAACCCCAAAAGTGTAAAAAATGTCAGTCAAGGGTCCGATCTGTCCGCCGCAATGTCGCAGTCCCGCAAAAAAAATCGCAGATCGCCGCCATTACTCGTTAAAAAAAAAACACCAAAAATGACAAAAATCTTTCCCTTCGTTAGTAAACGCGATAGCTTTTGCGCAAACCAATCAAAATACATTTTTTGCGATTTCTTTTACCAAACATATGTAGCATAAAACAAATTGGCCGAAAATGTTAAAAAATTTTGATTTTTACATTTTTTTGGGGGGGAATTTCATATAAAAAATGTGAAAAATATTGTTATTTTTGCAAAATTGACGCTCTTTTTTTGTTTATAGCGCATGATCAAAAAATTGCACAGGTGATCAAATACCCCCAAAACAAAGCTCTGTTTGTGGGGAAAAAAGGACGTCAAATTCGTTTAGGTACAGCATCGCACGACCGCGCAATTGTCCGTTAAATTCACGCAGTAAAAAATCGCAAAAAAACCCTGGTCAGGAAGGGGGTAAAATCTTCCGGGGCTTAAGTGGTTAAATAACGTCCACCTGGATCTATGAAAGGTCTGCCTGCCTGCCATTTTGTTATAGGTTGGGCGGGAACTGGTTAATCACCCCTGCCAGTTGTAAAGGAGTTATAAAGGCAGAAGGATTTGTTATCCTAATTGCATTATATGCATTAAGATAAAAAAAACCTTCTGTGTGCAGCAGCCCCCCTCACCCCCCCCCCCCCCAATACTTACCTGAGCCCATCTTTATCCAGCGCTGTTGCAGGAGTTTATCAGCTGCCTGGGACTCCCCTTCTTATTGGCTGAGACAGAAGCGCTGCGCGATTGGCTCCTGCTGCTGTCAATCAAAGTCAGTCAGCCAATCAGTAGAGAGAGGGGGCGGGCCAGGTTACGGCTCCATGTTTAAATGGACACTGGGAGCTGTGGCTCAGTTCCGGTGCAAGGAGCTTGCTGTGGGGGCACTCAACAGGAGGGAGGGGCCAGGAGCGCAGAAGAGGGACCAGCAAAGAGGAGGATCCAGGCCACTCTGTGCAAGACCAACTGCACAGAGGGGGTAAGTATAACATGTTTTTTTTTAAAAAAATAAACAAGACTTTACAGTCACTTTAATGCCTCGTTTGCACTGAGCGGTACGGTTCGGTACAGTTCAGAACGGTTCGGAACGGTACACCTTGATCAGGTTTGCGTTTCCACCACCAACAGTACCCTTACATGATAGGCGTGGTGTAGCCGGAAAGTAGTGATCGACATCACTTGATATGCATGGTGATAGGCGTGGTGTATGCCGGAAAGTAAAGATATCTCACGCAAAAAAGAAAGCTACACAGCAAACAATAATGGAGGAAGTAATGCAGATTTTGTTCTTGCTTCTTGGCATGTGTTTGTCACAAGAAGAAGACAGTGTTTGTTTGAGCAAAGGCTGCAGGCTACAAGGAAAAACACAGCCGAAAAATACAGGAAAATGTTAATGAGCTGGGACGAGATGGACAACCAAGAAAGAAAAGAAAGACAAAAACTACGGCACAGGAGGGTAAGCTTACTTTGTTATGTCCTGTTAAGCAACCCTACAGTCTAAGCCTGCGGAAGTGACGATTCTCTGTCAACCTATCAACGTTCTGCAGAGTGTAGCTCCACCCTGTTGGTACGTTACGATTGTGCTTGGTACCCCAACTAAAGGGTCCCAAAAAAGTGATACGGCACGGTTCGGAATTAGGGTACCATTCACAACTTTTGACAATGGAAACTGCAAAAATTGCATAATGTACCGAACCGAACTGAGCCGTACCGCTCAGTGGAAACGAGGCATTAGTGGTTTCTTTCATCCATGTAAACTGATGCATTCTGCTAGAGAGCTTAATCTTTTGAAACACAACAGATTTGCTGGCTGGATTACCAGATGGAAAGAAAGAAAGCCTAAAAAGAAAACTAAAAAAGCCATCACATCTAAGAATTGGCAAGCTGCAAAATAATAAATGTTTGCTTGTGGGTTTAATACAGCTTTAAGTCTGTGCTTTCCCCTTGTAAGGTAAAACAACAGATTCCCCCTGAAGATCATATAACCTTTCCTTCATTCCCTCACTGCTCCGTTCAGTTGTCAGAAGCAAAAGAAATGCATTGCTTTTGGGTATGAATAACACATGTCATGTGACAATGCTCGTGCTTGCCGATTGGCTCAATGCTATCACATGGGGGCAGCAAGGCAATCACCAGTATGTAAGCTCAGGCTGGAAATCCAACTTGAACTTTCACACATTACCTGCAGCTGAATAGAGCCCTGGGGGGGATTTAAAAAAGGTAAATACTGTATATGCTAATGAGGATGGAAGGGGGAGGATATTGTGTACCTAATTTGTTTGTCCTGTATAAGCAATACACATTTTAAAAATGCCCCCCCCCCCCGGTCCATAGATCTCCATAGGTCTATCAGCCTACTGACAGCACTTCCATGGGCTGCATGTCTTTCTCTTAGCTTCCTCTGTTTGCTCTGGTTCTGTGCAATCCTTGTAATGCAAAGAACCTGTCTCTTTTCATGAGTCTTCTCTGTACAAAGCATTGCTCAACAAAAGGGGTGAAAGGTCCACATTGCTTCTCCTTCCTCCTACAACTCCCAGTAAGTCTGGAGTGAGGGATGTATTTGGCTGACTACGGGGACACTGGGAGAAAGGTCACAACTAGAGCACTTCTGCAGAAATCAGGACTTTAGGGAGATATAAATTCCAGTATTCTGGAAAGTCCCCATAATTTGTCCAATTTAGGAAACCAGACACATAGGACCTTCAAGTTTTAGACACTGGTAAAAGTTAACCCTAATGATAAACATCTCGAATATCTGCTCCCTTTTGATCTGGTAAATATAACAAAACACTTTCAATTGTACGTATATCTGTATGATACCTCATTTCCTACCAGAAATCCAATGAGCTGGTAATGTCCTGTGTTCTCTACCCTTTGCTCAGGGAAGGGGGGTGGGCAGAGAACAAGAGTGGCAGACAATTCAGGGTGGTATACCCATCAATGTCATGCATCAGCAGAGGGGAAGGGGGGGCGCAGTACCTCATCTTCGCCTCGGGCACTGGACAACCCTGTGCTGACGCTAGGATCAATAAACCCAAGGACTAAAGCCCAGTACACACGCGTCGAAAATTGGCAGGGAATTTTCGGCCAACGTCCGATCTGCCGATTTTCGGCTTGTTAGTATGATGCTTCCGACAACCAATTCCGACTTTTCGGCCGAAAAATATCTGGTGTGCAGGCTATAAAATTTTTGTTGGCCGTCAACATAACGGCCGATTTTCTTGCAGTCAGTACTGATTTCGACGGAAAAATCTGATGAGCAAGTCTGGGCATGCTCAGTGAAGAAAAAACACAAAGAAAACAAACCAACACATGACATCACTTCTGAAGTAGAATTTTGTTGGCCGAGAAAATTTGTGTGCAGTCTAGGCACATTCCAACCAACAAAACCCAACTTGGACAAAAGTCGGACGATCGGTCGGCCGATAATCGCTGCGTGTGTACGAGGCTTTACAGTCAATACAGAGAAAGGACCCTCAAGCCAGACTGCTAAGATACACCTTAGATGAGGCAGCAGAACTTGTAAAGTCCATCAGCAGTAGCTTCTACCCAGCTCTCCAGGACATTGTTCAGCAGCAAAGTCCCACCTCCTGGTGCTCCAATCCAGATAACAACCTTCTTGTTCCATTTCCTCTGGATATACCCTCCAGCTTCAGGCCCTAAGCTTGGGCCCCTCTCTAAATATATTAGGTCAATATATAAAAGACACACAAATACATTATGGTTTTATTGTTAATTTAATGAAGGATAATAAAAGTTGTAAAGATATTATCTCTTATGGGATTGACATGCTAGTGAGTAATTCTTGTTACATCCATTACGCTATATATAGTTTACAGTAGCCACTTGCTGGCAGAAGTCAAAAATATTCTGACAACCCCAAATGAGGTGCATGAAATCTGCCTGAGGCTCATTACATAGTATACAGCTGTAAGTGACCATACTTCCCATTTTTTGCAATCAAACAGGTGTTAAGTTAACTTTAAATACTTCAGCTCTTTAGACCTACGTAGTTTACAGTAGCAACCATAAGCTTGTGTTCATTTTGTTAAGCCAACCCCTGATGCACTGTAAAAAGTGATCAAGGCAGTTGTATAGCCGCCTAATCACTTTACACTGCAGGTGGTGCAACCCCCCCGCCCCCCCCCCCCCTTCCGTGGTTACCACGCTCTCTTGCTCTTACCAAGCCTTGGACCATACCAGAGGGCTTCAAGATGGAGAGGGGGAGGAGACCAAGAAACATCCATCTCCGACTCAGTGAATGCAGCCATTAACCACTTAAGCCCCGGAAGATTTTACCCCCCTCCTGACCAGGGCCTATTTTGCGATTCGGCACTGTGTGAATTTAACGGACAATTGCGCGGTCGTGCGACGCTGTACCCAAATTAAATTGACGTCCTTTTTTTCCCACAAACAGAGCTTTCTTTTGGTGGTATTGATCACCTGTGCGATTTTTTTGATCATGCGCTATAAACAAAAAAGAGCGACAATTTTGCAAAAATAACAATATTTTTCACATTTTTTTATATGAAATTCCCCCCCAGAAAATTTAAAAATCTAAATTTTTTAACATTTTAGGCCAACTTGTTTTCTGCTACATATGTTTGGTAAAAAAAAATCGCAAAAAGCATATTTTGATTGGTTTGCGCAAAAGTTATTGTGTTTGCTAACTAAGGGAAAGATTTTTGTCATTTTTGTTGTTTTTTTTTTAACGAGTAATGGCGGCGATCTGCGATTTAGGTCTCCAGACCTAAACCCTATTGAACATTTGTGGGGCATCCTCAAACGGAAGAGGGAGGAGCGCAAGGTCTCTAACATCCACCAGCTCTGTGATGTCATCATGGAGGAGTGGAAGAGGACTCCAGTGGCAAGCTGTGAAGCTCTGGTGAACTCCATACCCAAGAGGGTTAAGGCAGTGCTCGAAAATAATTGTGGCCACACAAAATATTGACACTTTGGGTCCAATTTGGACATTTCCACTTAGGGGTGTACTCACTTTTGTTGCCAGCGGTTTAGACATTAATGGTTGTGTGTTGAGTTATTTTGAGGGGACAACAAATTTTCACTGTTATACAAGCTGTACGCTCACTACTTTACATTGTAGCGGGTAGTGTAATTTCTTCAGTGTTGTCACATGAAAAGATATAATAAAATATTTACAAAAATGTGATTGGTGTACTCACTTTGGTGAGATACTGTGCATATATATATATATATATATATATATATATATATATATATATACACACAGTATATATTTATATAGCTTAAAATGCACATAAATGCCAGATAGCCGCGTTGTGCTGCGTTTTACAGCGTTTTTCATTGTAAGAGTGATTTTATAGCTGAAAAACTCCTCTTCAAACACAGTAATTTTGGGGTTTCTAGCCTTAAAACGCCCCGCCAAAAAAACGCTGATAACAGCCTATGTGTGTATGGATTTACTAGCTGTAGAAAAAAAAACACCTGATGCCCAACACAGCAGCTGTAAAAAATGCCCAGTGTACATAAGGCCTAAGGCTTGATATGTTTGGCCCCTATTTACTCAATGCAACCCTATCTTTTATATTTTAACAAACTATAGGGTTTAATATTGTGTGTGCTTGCCATACATTCATTTAATTTTCTTCGCCTGGTAATATGCATTTGATAAATAGTTGTACAAATATTGTGCGAAATAAAAAATGACAAATACTTTCTTTTTTATTCTCTATGGTCTTTGCTTTCAGAAAATGTATAGTGTTCTGGGGGTTTAATTCATTTTATAGCCAAAAAAATTGCCAAGGAGGCGATATGGTTAATATTTAGATATCAAAACTCCTCTGCCGTACGGATTTAGAGAAGAGCGTTCCTGTAGACTTGAGTTCTTCTTTATCACAGACAAGCAAACATGGCGGGCGATAGGACCCTTTCATCTGTCTGCCTCTGCAGGAAGGTAGCTGAGATGTGTCCCCAGCCCTGTGGATGAAAAGGAGAGAGAAGCTGCACTGGAATAGCTCTGTAGTCTCCTGGCAACTGTCCTGACGCAACAAAAAAGTCATTTGGAAAAAAAGAAAAAAAAAAAAGAGAGGGACAGAGAAAATGGGGAGGCACAGCCCAGAGGGAATGCAGACAAGACACAGCAGCCAGTATGCACAATGACCTGCAGGTTGGGAGGAGATGCAGACAGTAACATCTGTGCAGCAAGAAGACCACAAGAAACAGAATCTGGGACTGGTTCGGTGAGCCTCCCTGTCTGACCCTTTCTGGTATGTGTTGTCTGGCCTGTTTAGTCTATGCACCTGTGTATGACAGCTATGTCCTCCCATAGAGGCCAGGTCATGCATTGTTATAGTAATCATCACGAGATCGAAGAATAGTATTAACGGACAGAGCGGCAGTAGTGTTCAAAGTGCACAGAGCCACTAACCACCTAGCACCTCATTGTGTGACAGATACAATATGGTTGGTATAGGTTAGCGAGCTTTGGATGTCGCTCATGCTTTAAAAAAATAACTTGTGGTGTGCTACTGTAAGTTGATAATATTTAATTACACCTGCCACCTGAAGAGCCATTAATATAAAGAATGTGGTCCATATATTCACTAGGGCAGCCATTCTCAACCTTTGTGCCCTGGGGAAACCCTTACAATTGTTTTTTGTCTTGGGCTATTCCTGCTAAAATCAATTCATTGAGTGTCAGTGGGGAAATGCACCTTACATTGGTGGTCATTGGGAAGAAAGCCCCCTCCTCTTTTGGTGGTGGGTCCAAATGCCACCCTGTAGATAGCTAAAAAGATATCTCTGCCAAGTTGTGTTGGACCTGGAAATGTGCAGGTACCATCAGATGGGAAGTCAAACATCCACAGCTCAAGGGACCTTTTGCAACCTCTGGATCAGCCTTTTTCAACATTTTCAACATGGCAGAACCCTTGAAATAACTTCCTAGTCTCAGGTAACCCCTGCTAAAAAAACGACTATATTTACAACTATACCTTAGTGTCATGGTCAGTGGGAAGAATGTTGCTTATGCTTGTGGTCATTGGGAAGAAATCCCCCCTTACAGATAGCTAAAAAGATCAATGGTGTTAGTGGGAGCTTACCTGAGAGACAGAATTTGATTACTGTTCAAGGGACCCCTAGTAACCTCTAGAGGAACCCTGGTTGAGAAACCCTGCTCTGGAGGAACCCAATTTGAGAATGGCTGTACTAGGGAATTAATGGGGACTGATGATATCACTGTTAGTTCACAAGAGACTGGTGACATCACTGTCAGGTTAAAAGAGGCTGGTGATTTAATTATTATTTAATAAAAAATTGGTAACCTTACAAATTGTTCAGTAAGGATTGATGAATTTCTATCAGTTCACTGAAGATTGATGAAATAATTATCACTTCCATAGGGATTGGTGACAACATTGTATCAGAAGTACTTTATTTCCTGCTACAGGTCCAAAGGTTTAGGGAACATTATTTGTAAGTTGACTAGATATTGGAGATACCACTATGAGTTCACAATGGATTGGTGACATCAATAATTGTTCACTAGTGATTGGTGACATCACTGTTGGTTCTCTAGTTGGTAAAATCACTGTCAATTCACTACGGATTGGTGACATTAGTATCAGTTCACTAGAGGTTGGTGACATCACTGTCATTGCTTTAGTTGGCAACATGACCGTCAGTTCACTATGGATTGAGACGTTGTTATCAATTTACTAGCCGTTGATGACATCACTGTCAATTCACTAACGACTGGTGACATCAGTGTCAGTTAAATTAGTGGTTGGTGACATAGCTGTCAGTTCACTAGTTGGTGAAATCAGTATCAGTGCCGTTGTGTTTGGTGATATCATTATCAGTTCACTAGTGAATGGGGGCATCAATTAAATTCCATTAGGGGTTGGAGAGCTTAGTATCAATTCAATATGTGTTAGTGGCATCACCATCACTTCATTAGGGATTGGTGATGTAACTATTCTTAGTAACATCACTATTAATTCACAATGGATTAGTGACATCAATATCAGTTCATTAACGGTTGGGGACATCACTTTCAGTTCACTATGGAGTGAGACATTGTTATCAGTTTACTAGCCGTTGATGACATCACTGTCAATTCACTAAGGACTGGTGACATCAGTGTCAGTTAAATTAGTGGTTGGTGACATAGCTGTCAGTTCACTAGTTGGGTGACATCAGTATCAGTGTCGTTGTGTTTGGTGATATCATTATCAGTTCACTAGTGAATGGGGGCATCAATTAAATTCCATTAGGGGTTGGAGAGCTTAGTATCAATTCGATATGTGTTAGTGGCATCACCATCACTTCATTAGGGATTGGTGATGTAACTATTCTTAGTAACATCACTATTAATTCTCAATGGATTAGTGACATCAATATCAGTTCATTAACAGTTGGGGACATCACTTTCAGTTCACTATGGAGTGAGACATTGGTATCAGTTCACTAGTGCTTGGTGGCATCACTGTCAGTTCTCTAGGGACTTGTGACATCAGTGTCAGTTAACTACTGGTTGGTGACATTGCTATCAGTTCACTAGTTAATGACATCGTTATCAGGTCACTTACAGATTCTATCAATATTGGTGCCCTTGTGTTTTGTGATACAGTATAAGTATCAGTTCACTAGTGAATGAGGGACATCAATTAAATTTCATTAGGGGTTTGGGAGATTAGTATTATTTCAATATGTGTTAGTGACATCACCATCACTTCATTAAGGATTGTTGACATTCTCAGTAACATCACGATCAATATATTAGCAAAAGGGCTAGTGGCTTTCTTTAGGAAGTAGCCTCTATTGTCACAACCACAAATCTCAACCTTTTACAATAAAACAAATATATGTTAAGTAAGTACGTAATTCTATATAGTTGTGATAAATATATGTGAACCATTTACCTGGCAAATGATATGTAAACCAGTTTAGCCAGTCCTACAATCAGGCACCCCTCTCAGACAGCACAGCCAGGTCTGTGACTTTTTTGCAGTCCATACTGCAGCTAAGCAATATAAACTGGTCCAACACCCCACCTTATGACTTGACAATGACGTAGATGCATAACTAGATTACATAGCGTTCTTCTTCATATCTGCTGGAGTTTAGCTGTCATATTTAGTAAATGTTGTGTTACTAAGGCATGAGGAACCCAGAAGGAAAAGTGCTTAATAAAGACTTTATGGCCTGCTACAGGTCCAAGGGTTTGGAGAACGTCGTTTGTTCTTCCAACCCGAATCCAAACCTGAAAAAGTACACAAAATTACTGAGTACTGTTTAGCCTGGAGTTCTCCATTAGCTGTACAGAAAAAAATATTTTATCCTCCATCCTATCTGATAAAGGTCCTCCATGACAGCACCATGAGCATCTATGTCCACCATCTGATCCTTACATTTGGTTGGTATGAATGAGTACAGATTGGAAGAACTTTCCTTGGGATGGTGCTCCTTGGAAGTTATGACCTCTACCGCACTTTCTGACTACTTGAACCACTTTAGCTTTAGTACGTTCATTTTTGATGATTTACAGTATGTCACCAGTTCTGTGCGCTGTGACTTTGTAGTTTTGACAGCTGTGTGTATCTGAAGATCCTGTAAGAAAAGCCATCTATGAAGGTATGCTGCACCTGTTTTGCTTTGAAAGCCCATTATAAGGCTAATTATAACCTAACACAGTAATATTGTGGCACTCATTCAGTTTGGCTTCCTGTGTGCTTCTGGCTTGGATCAATAAAGCACGTTTAGGTCTCCGCTGACATGAAAGAGTCCGGCTTACTTAGAAGGCAAATACGGTAAATCCTTCATTGTGTGCTCTGTATACAGAGGTGTAATACAGAGAGTTCCTGGTGCTGAGTCAGCGCTCAGACATTACTCACAGACAGACATCAGAAGTGTATTATGTTATTCCCTTCACAGGACTGCATAAATATATATATATTTACTGTATTATATGATTTGTGTGTATACATTTCTGAAAAAAATAAAATAAAAATATATATATATATATATATATATACAGTATATATATATATATATATATATATATATATATATATATATATATATATATATATATATATTTGTAGTTGTGTAGTTTGGGTATTTGTATATAATCTCCCAGGGAAATTAGAACTGTTCCATATTCAAATTCATATACAAGTTTATTAATGATATAAAAAATATAAAGGGTCAACACGTTTCGGGGGCTATAAGTCTGCCCACTCTATCAGCTAAAATGCAACATAAAATAAAGATCATAGTAAAATAACAACCAAATTATTGATGACATGACAATCATCTTGCTAAGGATATTAGCAATATTGGCAATATTAATAAAATATTATTAATAAAATCAGTAATAATAATAATTATTATTATTAGGATATTGTATATAATAGTAATGTAAAATAATATATAATGAATGTTTAAAAAAAAAGTTTAAAAAAATATTAATATAAATAACAACATTAATAACAATGATCCATATTGGTGGTAATAATAATATAATGTATATTATATAAAGATAAAAATGGCATTATAACCTAAAGAATTATTGTTTAAAAATAATTATAATAATAATTAGGATTGCAATCCCCAATATATTAAAAAAATTGTAATCTATATGAAGAATGGACCATACGGAATATAAATTTATATGAGGATTTTATGTATTAATGAAATCTGTACTTAAATATTTCAATGTAGAACTTAATTTCTAGATTCACTCATCCCAATCATAACCTACTGTGGTTTGGGAAATCCTTTGGTGAGTAAAAGCTGACAGTCCGATATTCAGACTATCCACACTGATGTCATTACCATACTATTAGAAGACAACTTCAGGGTTCCATTACTATTAACTCTACTATTAAGAAGCACCTTCAAGTACCTAAAAGCCCTTGAGAAAGCTGTAGACCTTTTACAGCTTTTAAGATATACACTTAATGGATCCTTTATAAGGTACACATATCTAGGTAGCACATTGTTAACTACCATACTCCTAAATTCTAATGTTAGGTCCAACAGAAATGGAATCTCTTGATAACATCTGCACACATTAAGCCTTCATTGACTGAGTTGCAACCCCATGATTATGGTAATGGCCAAGTGTACCTAACATGGTTGTAATGGCCAGGTGAACCTAATATTGTGGCCAGTGAGGTATCTGTGAATGTGATCCACCTAACGCAACCCTTTCAGAATAAAAAAAAAATCTAACTAAATGTGCCTTGGAAGAGAAGAACTCCTTTAAATAAAGGTGCCTTGGAAGAGAAGAGCTCTTATAAGTAAAGGTTCCTGAAAAAGAAGAACTCACCTCTCCGACAGCTTGGGTCTCTTGCCTTCCTCCACCCCAAACTCGCTCATCCATGTCTTTATGGACCTTACTTTGTGCACTGGTCCAAATCATTTGGTGGAAGGGGGATTATGGTGTGGGTTTGTTTTTTAGGGGTTGGGCTTGGATGCTTAGTTCCAGTGAAGGAAACTCTTAAGGCATCAGCATACCAAGACATTTTAGACAATTTCATGCTGCCAACGTTGTGGGAACAGTTTGGGGATGGCCCCTTCCTATTCCAACATGACTGCGCACCAATGCACAAAGCAAGGTCCATAGAGATATGGATGAGCGAATTTGGGGTGGAGGAACTTGAATGGTCTGCACAGAGTCCTGACCTCAACCTGATAGAATACCTTTGGGAGGAATTAGAGTGGAGGCTGTGAGCCAGACCTTCTCATCTACACCAACATCAGTGCCTGACCTCACAAATGCTCTTCTGGAAGAATGGTCAAACATTCCCATAGACACACTCCTAAACCTTGTGGAAGAGTTGATTGCTGCAAAGGGCGGGCCAATTCAATATTGAACCCATAGGCATGCACACACGGTGTGCAGGGTGTGCCTGGGCACACCCTAATCCCCTCCTGCAGTGCCAATTCTCTCCGCATCCTGGCACACCCTGTCTCCCCCCAGCAGTGCTGCCAGCTCAGCTTCCCCCCTCTTCTCTCTCACCAGCTACTGTGGGGGATGTTTCAGGATAGAGAGCAGTGGGAAGGGGCTGGTAAATATTGCATTTACTGGCCCTTCCTTTTCTGAATGAACACAGTCAGTGATCTCTACCAATCACTCCTGTGTTCATTTTTAACTTAAGCATAGTAAACTATATTTACTATGCTTCAGTTTGTGGAGGAACAGGAAGCCTCTCAACACAGAGCACTTCCCATTTGTTCACTGTCCAGTGCAGCTGTGGCTGCTGAGAAAAAGACTAGGGAATCTCTGTGCTCAATCCCTTTCTCTGTCTCAAAAGTGGAACATCAGGGGTCTGTTTAGACCCTTGACATTTCACCAAAGCCCCCCAAAGACTCCTAAAAATAATTGTAGAAAAAAATACAAAATAATATTGTAAAAAATGATTTAAAAAAAAGTTGTAATAAATTATTTAAAAATAATAAAAATAAAAATCTGCTGATACTGTCCACTGCCCCACTGACACCATTCTCTGTTCTACTAAGACCTTCCACCAGTCTGTTGATATACACGCACGTGTTTTTGTGCTCTGGGGTGCACACCCTAATGCAATAGGCTGCGCACACCAATGATTGCACCCTGAAGAAACTCTTGTTTTATACTCAGTTAAAAAGCTAAAGGATTGTAAAGGCACTTTCATCCCAAGTCATGAAAATGTAAACTAGGAACAATGGGGCAAGGAAAAAGGGATTTTAATGGTACCGTCCTTGGAGAGGAAAAATGAATACAATGAAAAATAGATAAAAGGTAACGCTTTATTAAAGTACAAAACATAAAAAAAAAACATACAAAGAAGAAGCAAACAATTGCGTACAATATAAACATACAAATAGTAAAAGCATGTATGAATGTATGAGATAATTCTATACAACCTAGAGGGAGGATACTGTTCCCATGTTCACTCCCTCAATGGTATGGCTGTAAATGTATAGAGCTCCCAATAAATCCTGACATGTTTCGCGGAGAACCACTTCTTCAGGTGAATGGGACAACAAAGCAACAAAAATGGATTTTTACACTATAAATTTAAGAAAAAAGGGGAGAAACATATTTTTTTAAAAAAGATTCTTGATGAAGTACAACTGTGTAATCAAATATCAAAAATCAATATAACAATAAGTAAACTAGAGCATTCGGGTGACAGCAGAATTATCTCATATATAGGAAACAAGGCTCCATAAAGGGCAAAGAAACATCAAGGCAAACGTCAAATGATTGAACCCTATGGACTAAGACTTCCATATCGCGCAATTTCTGGCACTCTGCTCCTACATGTAAAAATTATATTTTTTTTGCTAGAAAATTACTCGGAACCCCCAAACCTTATATATATATATTTTAGCAGAGACCCTAGGGAATAAAATGGCGGTCATTGCAACTTTTTATGTCACACGATATTTGCGCAGCAATTTTTCAAACGCTTTTTTTGGGGGAAAAAAACTGTTTTATGAATAAAAAAAAAAAAAAGAAAACAATAAAGTTAGCCCGATTTTTTGTATAATGTGAAAGATGATGTTACACCGAGTGAATAGATACCTAGCATGTCACGCCTTAAAATTGCGCACACTCGTGGAATGACACCAAACTTCGGTACTTAAAAATCTCTATAGGCGACGCTTTAACATTTTTACAGGTTACCAGTTTAGAGTTACAGTGGAGGCCTTGAGCTAGAATTGTTGCTCTTGCTCTAATGTTCATGGCGATACCTCACATGTATGGATTGAACGCTCTTTACATACGCATATGCATGCATTTGCTTCCGCATGCTAGCATGTGGGGACGTGGGCACTTTACAATTTTATTTATTGTTTATTTTTTTTTATTTTATTTTTTTACACTTTCATTTTAATTTGTTTTTTTTTTTTATCACTTTTATTCCTATTACAAGGAATGTAAACAATCCCTTGTAATAGGAAGAGTGAATGACAGGTCCTCTTTATGGGAGTCAATAAGACCTCAGATCTCTCCTACAGGCTAGAAAGCCAAAAAAAGAAAAGAAAAAATGATCTTGGCTATTCACATGATATCAGTGCAGTATTGACAACTGTCAGGCCGGGCGTGACATCATCACGTCGTGCCCGGGCCTCTGAGAGCCATAGAGACTGCCGGGGACCATCTGGCCCTCGCAGTCTCTATGGTGACACTTTCGCCAGCGGCTGATTCCTTCCCTGGCTTGCCGATCACACGGGCGAGCTGGTAGAAGCACCGTAGGGCGGTGGGAGGGGACTGTCCCCTCCCGCTGCCTGTAAGAACAATCAAGTGGCTGAACAGCCACTATGATTGTTCTTATGGTGAAGGGAATCGCCAGGTGAAAAAAATTATATCTCAATGATGCCTGCAGCTTCAGATATCCCCCCTCAAAGCCAAGGACATCATATAAGGGGAATTAATGTGTCCCAATACTTTTGACAATATAGTGTATTTCCTTTTAAAATATAGTGGCTAGGTAGGTATCCACCATAAAGTGGTCCTGCCATGCCCCTCTGTACCACTGGAGATCTGCCACTGTAGGAGGTAGATCGACAGGAAGAAGAGCAATGTTGGGTCGGAAGGGAGCAAATGGGAGTGAACAAGGGTAGAAGGGAAGGACAGAGAGGGGTAAGGGGAGTGGGGGAGGTTTAAGAGTAAAGTTGAGGTAGTGGAAGGGGAGTTGGGAGTAGCATGAAGACCCCCAGCTCATTTGGGGGTTGTGTTGGCCTGCACCCCCCACCAGAATATCTTGAGGTACTAGCTACATTTAGGGTCTTCAAGTTAAAAGAAGTCATCAGTCCATTCTAGTAGGGAACTCAACATTTTCTAATATTATGTGGTATTTTTCATCATAACGTTTGTTACGTTACAGCAGTCCAGGCATTTAGAATGATAATGTGTGCCAATAGTAATTTTTTTATGTAGCAACCCACAAAATATGCATTGTGGTGTTATGTAGGCCCTTCAGCAACTTCTGTACTGTTCCTTGGAGTGCCATTCTAAATAAAAGAGTATTGTGCATTACCATTCACTGCAGTAACACATTGCATGTTACTTCAGCACATAAGTGTGAAGGGGACCTAAGGTAAAGGACTGAGCTAAAGAGAAATCAGAGTACATCTGAAGAGCTATCAGAACTCTGAAGAGCCATCATTCGCAGAATAGCTGGCAGAAAATACAAATATGATCCTTTATTTTATTTCTGACTATGCAGTTTTATGTATAGGAAATTTGTTTGTGTATGACAATGGCCAGATGGAGAACGGAGGATCCCCGTAGGATCATTCACAATTAGTTCAGGTGACCCCTTTACCAGTTCACATGGGGGAGCAGGAGGCATTCTTTTCATAATCATTAAAAAATAAATTGTAAAAGAAGCATAAAAAGCTTTAAATTGCTTGACTAAGGCACCCCAGATGGAATCCTCAAACTCATCTTAACCTCTAACCAACCCAATCCCCTTTTACCCCAACTCTGTAGAAAAATGCCAAAACACAATTGTTGGAGTAAAATTTGGTCGCAACGACCATTTATTAAAACCAAACAAAATATAACAAACATTCCTTAAAACAGGAACCAAAAATGAATAATACAATAACAAGAGACATGAGGTTGCCGATCTTTTGAAGCACCAAGTATCAATTATCAACTATGTATCTGCGTAATTACTCAAACGGTCCCCAGCCGCACCACAACGGCTTGGGGACGACCTCAACATTCTGCAGATACCTCACCATTTTAACCTACCAGTTAAATCACCATTACCTGGCATTCCACAGGTGACTCCATACCTTAGATGGGTCCCTAAACTGATAAGCACAGCAGATTTTTTTAATGCCTCCGAAGACCCCAACCGCCAAATCATGAAGACCACATACAGAAGCATAAATCCAATATATGGGGGGGCGGGCGGGCAGGAACGTTCCTCCCCATGTGCTTCACGGAATGCTGAAGATGTGCTGCCCTCTCCAAGACCACCCTACCAGTCCCTCCCACAGGCTAAATAAAAACCCCCTAATTGGTTAGAAGATTGATTGAACCTTTCCTGAACTTTCCTAACTCTATGTCTCCTGCTTACACTGCCCACCTAGTCATGCAAGCCCTGCGCTTATTTTATTTATTTATTTATTTTTTTTGCTTTGGGCTGTACTAATGGCCAACCATATTATCATGCATTGCTAGATACTCATATATATAAAAAGCCCTTAACCGCTTGCCGACTGCTCACAGTATATTTACTGCGGCAGTCAGCCCCTCACAGGCAGAGCGACGTAGGTCTACGTCGCTAGCCTGTGAGGCTCTGGGGAGCGAGCGTGCGCCGCCGGAGGCGCGCTCCCGCGCGGTCAGGGCCGGTTTTAGACAAAGTGTGGCCCTGGGCAAACCTAAAAGTGGGGCCCCAAATTTTTTTATATTCTACCAAAAATATAGGCGCATTTAATCAATTTAGCCAAATAAAACATACAACTACATGAAAATATGCTTTAATTAAATAACATTAAATAGAATAAATAAGAAATCAAGTGAGCTTTGCACCTTCACAAATCAGATCACCCCAATTCCTGCACCTTCACACCTCAGACAGCCCCAATTCCTGCACCTTCACACCTCAGACAGCCCCAATTCCTGCACCTTCACACCTCAGACAGCCCCAATTCCTGCACCTTCACACCTCAGACAGCCCCAATTCCTGCACCTTCACACCTCAGACCACCCCAATTCCTGCACCTTCACAGCTCAGACCACCCCAATTTCTGCACCTTCACACCTCAGACCACCCCAATTTCTGCACCTTCACACCTCAGACCACCCCAATTTCTGCACCTTCACACCACCCCAATTCCTGCACCTTCACACCTCAGGCCAACCCAATTCCTGCACCTTCACACCTCAGGCCACCCCAATTCCTGCACCTTCACACCTCAGATCACCCCAATTCCTGCACCTTCACACCTCAGATCAGCCCCAATTCCTGCACCTTCACACCTCAGATCAGTACCAATTCCTGCACCTTCACACCTCAGATCACCCCAATTCCTGCACCTTCACACCTCAGATCACCCCAATTCCTGCACCTTCACACCTCAGATCAGTACCAATTCCTGCACCTTCACACCTCAGATCAGTACCAATTCCTGCACCTTCACAACTCAGACCACCCCAATTTCTGCACCTTCACACCTCAGACCACCCCAATTTCTGCACCTTCACACCACCCCAATTCCTGCACCTTCACACCTCAGGCCACCCCAATTCCTGCACCTTCACACCTCAGGCCACCCCAATTCCTGCACCTTCACACCTCAGATCAGTACCAATTCCTGCACCTTCACACCTCAGACCACCCCAATTTCTGCACCTTCACACCTCAGACCACCCCAATTTCTGCACCTTCACACCTTAGGCCACCCCAATTCCTGCACCTTCACACCTCAGGCCACCCCAATTCCTGCACCTTCACACCTCAGGCCACCCCAATTCCTGCACCTTCACACCTCAGATCAGCCCCAATTCCTGCACCTTCACACCTCAGATCAGCCCCAATTCCTGCACCTTCACACCTCAGATCAGCCCCAATTCCTGCACCTTCACACCTCAGATCAGTACCAATTCCTGCACCTTCACACCTCAGACCACCCCAATTTCTGCACCTTCACACCTCAGACCACCCCAATTTCTGCACCTTCACACCACCCCAATTCCTGCACCTTCACACCTCAGGCCACCCCAATTCCTGCACCTTCACACCTCAGGCCACCCCAATTCCTGCACCTTCACACCTCAGATCAGCCCCAATTCCTGCACCTTCACACCTCAGATCACCCCAATTACTGCACCTTCACACCTCAGATCAGCCCCTGGTAGGCTGGCACTGGCAGCAAATATTTTATTCAAATGAGGATTTCTTCTGCAAAAAGGCTGGCATCAGAGTCAGACAATTACCAAAACCATCATCAAAAAATGAGGAAAAATAAGGATTTCTTCTGCAAATAGCCTGGCAGTGACATCATCAGATCAGACAAGGCACTGGCAGGCATTGTACTAGACTAGTACTATGCCTGGCTGCCAGTGCCAGGCCAGCCTATTTGCAAAAGAAATCCTGATTTGAATTAAATTGTTGCTGCCAGTGCCAGTATATTTGCAGAAGAAATCCTGATTTCTTTGAATAAAATTGTTGCTGCCAGTGCCAGCCCAGCCTATTTGCAAAATAAATCCCTAAGTAGAAGTCACTCCTCTCTCCAGTCCTCCACTTACCTTGGGTGTGCTGTGCGGTGTGGCTGCAGAGTGTTCCCGCTGGACATGATACAGGAGATGGTCAGAGACTGAAGACATGATACAGGAGATGGTCAGAGACTGAAGACATGATACAGGAGATGGTCAGAGACTGAAGACATGATACAGGAGATGGTCAGAGACTGAAGACATGATACAGGAGATGGTCAGAGACTGAAGACATGATACAGGAGATGGTCAGAGACTGAAGACATGATACAGGAGATGGTCAGAGACTGAAGACATGATACAGGAGATGGTCAGAGACTGAAGACATGATACAGGAGATGGTCAGAGACTGAAGACATGATACAGGAGATGGTCAGAGACTGAAGACATGATACAGGAGATGGTCAGAGACTGAAGACATGATACAGGAGATGGTCAGAGACTGAAGACATGATACAGGAGATGGTCAGAGACTGAAGACATGATACAGGAGATGGTCAGAGACTGAAGACCTGATACAGGAGATGGTCAGAGACTGAAGACCTGATACAGGAGATGGTCAGAGACTGAAGACATGATACAGGAGATGGTCAGAGACTGAAGACATGATACAGGAGATGGTCAGAGACTGAAGACATGATACAGGAGATGGTCAGAGACTGAGGACATGATACAAGAGATGGTCAGAGACTGAGGACATGATACAAGAGATGGTCAGAGACTGAGGACATGATACAAGAGATGGTCAGAGACTGAGGACATGATACAGGAGATGGTCAGAGACTGAGGACATGATACAGGAGATGGTCAGAGACTGAAGACCTGATACAGGAGATGGTCAGAGACTGAAGACCTGATACAGGAGATGGTCAGAGACCGAGGACATGATACAGGAGATGGTCAGAGACCGAGGACATGATACAGGAGATGGTCAGAGACCGAGGACATGATACAGGAGATGGTCAGAGACTGAGGACATGATACAGGAGATGGTCAGAGACTGAGGACATGATACAGGAGATGGTCAGAGACTGAAGACCTGATACAGGAGATGGTCAGAGACTGAAGACCTGATACAGGAGATGGTCAGAGACCGAGGACATGATACAGGAGATGGTCAGAGACCGAGGACATGATACAGGAGATGGTCAGAGACTGAGGACATGATACAGGAGATGGTCAGAGACTGAGGACATGATACAGGAGATGGTCAGAGACTGAGGACATGATACAGGAGATGGTCAGAGACTGAGGACATGATACAGGAGATGGTCAGAGACTGAGGACATGATACAGGAGATGGTCAGAGACTGAGGACATGATACAGGAGATGGTCAGAGACTGAGGACATGATACAGGAGATGGTCAGAGACTGAGGACATGATACAAGAGATGGTCAGAGACTAAAGACATGATACAAGAGATGGTCAGAGACTGCAGACGTGATACAAGAGCTGGTCAGAGACAGCAGACGTAGTACAGGAGATGGTCCAGAGACTGCGGATGTGATACAAGAGAAGGTCAGAGACTGCAGACATGATAGAAGATAGAAGGACACTAGGGGGGGCCGGAGAGCACAGGGAAAGCAGATAGCACTGGAGGAGCTGAAGGGCAGGGGGGGGGACTGGAGAGAATTAAGGGGGGGGGAGTTTGGAAAGCATTGCAGAAGGGTTGGAAGGTGCAGGGTGGGTATAGCACTGGGGAGGGGGGGTGGCGGGCAGGGAAAACCAGGGGGATGGAGAGCATGGGGGGGGACTGGAGAGCACTGGAAATCACTTGGGGGGGAGCCAGGGAGCACAGGGGGGTGGAGAGCACTGGGGGAGCCAGAGAGCATAGGGGGAGATGAAAAGCACTGTGGGAACTTGAAGAGCACGGGGGGGGCTAAGGAGCACAGGGCGGGGGGCTAAGAACATGGGGGGGCTAAGAACATGGGGGGGCTAAGAACATGGGGGGGGCTAAGATCACTGGGGGGACAGTAAAAGAATTTGAATAGGAGGGGGATGGGACAGCTCAGCTGCATATAGAGAAATTGATATTTCCATATTTCTCCTGCAGCCGCAGAATGCCTGCAGAAGGGAGGAGAAGAATCCATCCATCCATCCAGCGGCATAAGGAAACATCAAATCCTCTCTATATGCAGCCGAGCCGCCCCACCCCCTCCTATTCAGCACACACGGCCGGGGCTGCACTGCAGGCAGTCTCTTACCTTCCCTCTCCCCGCCGCCGCCGCCGCCGCCCCCCGCGAGCAGCCCGAAGTCGGGCTGAAGGAGCTCCCATCTGCAGCAGCTTCGCCGCGGGAAGGAACACACACGCTGACTACATGACTTCCGGACCGGCTCCGCGGCCAATCAGCCTTCTGCTCAGGGGGGTGTGACTCACACGGTCACACCCCCCCTGAGCAGAAGGCTGATTGGCCGCGGAGCCGGTGTAGCTGGCAAGTACACACCGGCCGGCGGCCGCCCGCACTAACGGAACGTCTGTGAATCTGAGCGCCGCGGCCCACCGGGACTCTGACAGTGACACGGGGCCCGGGGCCCCTGGACATTCGGGGCCCTGGGCAGTTGCCCAGTTTGCCCCCCCCCTAACGCCGGCCCTGCGCGCGGTCACGGACCCCCCCGCACGTGTGACCGGCGGACCCGATGTCTGCCGGTCACTCGGCGATAGTCGGTGGAGAGGGAGAAAGGCAGGCGGCTGATGTAAACAAGCCGCCTGTCATTCTCTCCGGTGTAGAAACAGTGATTATACGGTTCTACTATGTAGGACCGTTGATCACTGTTCCTACACCTCAAGCCACAGCCAATCACAGTTAGAATCACGCCCCTAGGGACACACATAACCCCTCCCTCTCAAAAAAAAGTTAACCCCTTCACTGCCAGTGTAATTTTACAGTAACAGTGCATATTTATAGCACTGATTACTATAGAAATGTCACTGGTAACCCCAAAAGTGTCAAAAATGTCAGTCAAGGGTCCGATATGTCCGCCGCAATGTCGCAGTACCGCAAAAAAAATCGCAGATCGCCGCCATTACGCGTTAAAAAAAAAACAACAAAATTGACAAAAATCATTCCCTTTGTTAGTAAACGCGATAACTTTTGCGCAAACCAATCAAAATACGCTTTTTGCGATTTTTTTTACCAAACATATGTAGCAGAAAACAAATTGGCCGAAAATGTTAAAAAAATTTGATTTTTACAAATTTTTTTTGGGGAATTTCATATAAAAAAATGTGAAAAATGTTGTTATTTTTGCAAAATTGTCGCTTTTTTTTGTTTATAGCGCATGATCAAAAAATCGCACAGGTGATCAAATACCACCAAAAGAAAGCTCTGTTTGTGGGAAAAAAAAGGACGTCAATTTCGTTTAGGTACAGCGTCGCATGACCGCGCAATTGTCCGTTAAAATCATGCAGTGCAGAATCGCAAAATACCCCCTGGTCTTTTAGCAGCCAAATCCTCCGGGGCTTAAGTGGTTAAAGAGTAACTCCACTTTTGTTGAGAAAAAAACATGATCCATGTACATTGCAGGGATTTTAACAAACATTGTTGCAGATTCATCCCTTTTGTTATTCTGGAGAAAGATCTTTTTTGTTTGTCTGTATCCATGTTGGAGTGAATCTGAATGGGAGTGGTTTTGTAATCATCAGCTGCTGCACCTGCAGGGGAAATTGCAGGGTCTGCATACCTTTAGACGTGATTTCCTTTGGGAATATCTCAACAAAAATGGCATTTTTGTTGCAGGGGATTCACAAAATCGAATTCGTATCTTAGTGCAGACTTTTGGGAAAATCAGTGAGCCAATCAAACAAGCAGGAAGTTACATTTTTAGGGGGCATTCTGTACACCATCTGCGTACAGAACACCTCCAGGTAGCCATATTGCATTGCATTTTACAGAAAATTTCAGTGCTGCAGTTTAAAAAGGAAGATCATTTTTAATAAAATTCAATTACAATTTGACGTGTGTTGCAATTGTATACGCTATATTATATATTTTTTTATTTGCTGTTTTTTTTTCCCCACAAAAGTGGAGTTACCCTTTAACCACTTGCCGACTGCCCGCCGCAGATATACTGTGGCAGGCTGCTTTGGCTGCGTGAACCACTCGGGTTCACGTAAGCGCACCTGGGGTCACATGCGCCTTTCCCCCATTAGCCAGCGGGGAAGCTGATTGCTGCCGAGCACCCACGATCGCTGCCCGTGAAGAGAGAACAGCAGTCTGCTCTGCTATTGTAAATACAGCACACTGTTGTTATCTCAGGGAATCAATACAGAGCTCCTGTGTTCCTCCTATTTAGGATCCCAGGTCTCTGTTTTTATTCCACAAGCCCATCCCCCTCACGGTTAGAAAGCACCCCCTAGGCATACACTTAACACTTTGAGCTCCCCTGAGTTAACCCTTTCCCTGCCTGTGTCATTATTACAGTAACAGTGCATGTTTTTAGCATCGATTACTGTAATAATGTCACTGGTCCCCCCCCTAACTGTCCCCCGCAATGTCGCAGTCCCGCTAAAAAACACAGATCGCCGCGATAACTTTTGTGCAAACCAATCAATAAAGTATATACTCAAGTATAAGCCAACCCAAATATAAGCCGAGGCCACTAATTTTACCACAAAAAAATGGGAAAAATTATTGACTCGAGTATAAGCCTAGGGTAGGAAATGCAGCAGCTACTGGACCACCACGAGCCCCAAAACAGGGGCTGCGGACATGGTACAGGAGAATGCAGGGCTGTGGGCATGGTACAGGAAAAAGCAGGGCTGTGGGCATTGTACAGGAGAATGCAGGGCTGTGGGCATGGTACAGGATAATGCAGGGCTGCGGGCATGGTACAGGAGAATGCAGGCTGTGGGTATTGTACAGGAGAATGCAGGGCTGTAGGCATTGTACAGGAGAATGCAGGGCTGTGGGCATTGTACAGGATAATGCAGGGCTGCGGGCATGGTACAGGAGAATGCAGGCTGTGGGTATTGTACAGGAGAATGCAGGGTTGCGGGCATTGTACAGGGGAATGCAGGGCTGTAGGCATTGTACAGGAGAATGCAGGGCTGTGGGCATTGTACAGGAGAATGCAGGGCTGTGGGCATTTTACAGGAGAATGCAGGCTGTGGGTATTGTACAGGAGAATGCAGGGCTGTAGGCATTGTACAGGAGAATGCAGGGCTGTGGGCATTGTACAGGATAATGCAGGGCTGCGGGCATGGTACAGGAGAATGCAGGCTGTGGGTATTGTACAGGAGAATGCAGGGTTGCGGGCATTGTACAGGGGAATGCAGGGCTGTAGGCATTGTACAGGAGAATGCAGGGCTGTGGGCATTGTACAGGAGAATGCAGGGCTGTGGGCATTTTACAGGAGAATGCAGGCTGTGGGTATTGTACAGGAGAATGCAGGGCTGTAGGCATTGTACAGGGGAATGCAGGGCTGTAGGCATTGTACAGGAGAATGCAGGGCTGTGGGCATTGTACAGGAGAATGCAGGGCTGTGGGCATTGTACAGGAGAATGCAGGCTGTGGGTATTGTACAGGAGAATGCAGGGCTGTAGGCATTGTACAGGGGAATGCAGGGCTGTAGGCATTGTACAGGAGAATGCAGGGATGTAGGCATTGTACAGGAGAATGCAGGGCTGTGGGCATTGTACAGGAGAATGCAGGGCTGTGGGCATGGTACAGGAGAATGCGGGGCTGTAGACATTGTACAGGAGAATGCAGGGCTGCGGGCATGGTACAGGAGAATGCAGGGCTGCGGGCATTGTACAGGAGAATGCAGGGCTGTGGGCATGGTACAGGAGAATGCAGGGATGTCAGCATTGTACAGGAGAATGCAGGGCTGTGGGCATTGTACAGGAGAATGCAGGGCTGTGGGCATTGTACAGGAGAATGCAGGGCTGTAGGCATTGTACAGGAGAATGCAGGGCTGTGGGCATTGTACAGGAGAATGCAGGGCTGTGGGCATTGTACAGGAGAATGCAGGGCTGTGGGCATTGTACAGGAGAATGCAGGGCTGTAGGCATTGTACAGGGGAATGCAGGGCTGTAGGCATTGTACAGGAGAATGCAGGGCTGTGGGCATTGTACAGGAGAATGCAGGGCTGTGGGCATTGTACAGGAGAATGCAGGCTGTGGGTATTGTACAGGAGAATGCAGGGCTGTAGGCATTGTACAGGGGAATGCAGGGCTGTAGGCTTTGTACAGGAGAATGCAGGGATGTAGGCATTGTACAGGAGAATGCAGGGCTGTGGGCATTGTACAGGAGAATGCAGGGCTGTGGGCATGGTACAGGAGAATGCGGGGCTGTAGACATTGTACAGGAGAATGCAGGGCTGCGGGCATGGTACAGGAGAATGCAGGGCTGCGGGCATTGTACAGGAGAATGCAGGGCTGTAGGCATTGTACAGGAGAATGCAGGGCTGTGGGCATGGTACAGGAGAATGCAGGGATGTCGGCATTGTACAGGAGAATGCGGCGCTGTGGGCATTGTACAGGAGAATGCAGGGCTGTAGGCATTGCACAGGAGAATGCAGGGCTGTGGGCATTGTACAGGAAAATGCAGTGTTGCGGGCATGGTACAGGAGAATGCAGGGATGTGGACATGCTACAGGAGAATGCAGGGCTGTGGGCATTGTACAGGAGAATGCAGGGCTGTGGGCATGGTACAGGAGAATGCAGGGCTGCGGGCATGGTACAGGAGAATGCAGGGCTGCGGGCATGGTACAGGAGAATGCAGGGCTGTGGACATGCTACAGGAGAATGCAGGGCTCTGGGCATTGTACATGAGAATGCAGGGCTGTGGGCATGGTACAGGAGAATGCAGGGCTGCAGGCATGGTACAGAAGAATGCAGGGCAGCAGGCATGGTACAGGAGAATGCAGGGTTGCGGGCATACTACAGGAGATGCAGTGCTGCGGGCATGGTACAGGTGTACCATGCCCGCAGCACTGCATTTCTTGTAGTATGCCCACAGCCCGCATAATGGTAGGTTATAGCCGAACGTGTATGGCCTTTCCCGAGCGGCGGGGGCATATGCACCGGGACGTGTTGGCACTGAGCGGCGCCATTTTTAAATCTAAGGCGCCTCAGGAGCACATCGGGCTGGGCGGGGATATTTTTGTTTTTTTATGACTCGAATATAAGCCGAGGGGGACATTTTCAGCACAAAAAAATGTGCTGAAAAACTCGGCTTATACTCGAGTATATACAGTACTGTGTGTTATATAATTATTGGGTGTTATATTTATTACTATGTGTAATTTTGCTATTTTTTAGGATCTAAAACAATATCTTCATTAAATGAAAGGCTTCATAGCACAGATCAGCTGAATTTACCATATACACATTATACTATTGATTTTGGCAGCATTTTGTATGTAAAAGCAATGCATATTAAATTACCACACAAACATTAACCGCCCTATAATATCGCTAGCTACTAATTTCACTGGCATGTCTATAGACAAGCACATTAAAAATGCTAATTACCTGGCTGAGTCTTTCTACAGTACTTTTGAGTCACAATATAACCCCAACATTGCGCAACTAGCCCACCAACAATGACCCAATGTTAGCAACCTACCTTAATAATTAGTAATGAAATCTAATAATAGGCAGCGCTCCAATAACACTACAATGTGGTCTACTTATATAAAAAGTTTCACAGCAATTTGAAGCAAAAATTAATGTTCTCTGACTTTTTGCTCTACATGTTGAATGTTATTGATTTATAATTAAAAAACAAAAATAAACAGAGTGGTTCAGGAAAATACTGCATTATGGCCACTAGATGGAGCAGAGGATTATAGGAAATGTGTATCTATTTTCTATGATCATCAGCTCCATCTAGTGGCCATAATGCACCATTTAACCACCTAAGCCCTGGAGGATTTGGCTCTATTTTGCAATTCGGCACTGCTTGAATTTAATGGACAATTGCGCGGTCGTGCGACGCTGTACCCAAATGAAATTGACGTCCTTATTTTCCCACAAACAGAGATTTCTTTTGGTGGTATTTGAGCACCTGTGCGATTTTTACTTTTTGCGCTATAAACAAAAAAAGAGCAACAATTTTGAAAAAATAACAATATTTTTTACATTTTTTTATATGAAATACCCCAAAAAAATGTAAAAATCAAAAATTTTTAGTATTTTAGGTCAATTTGTTTTCTGCTACATATGTTTGGTAAAAAAAAATTGCAATAAGCGTATTTTGATTGGTTTGCGCAAAAGTTATTGCGTTTACTAACTAAGGGAAAGATTTTTGTCATTTTGTTCTTTTTTAACGAGTAATGGCGCCGATCTGCGATTTTTTTACCGGACTGCGACATTGCGGCGGACAGATCGGACCCTTGACTGACATTTTTGACACTTTTGGGGGTACCAGTGACATTACTACAGTAATCAGTGATATACATATGCACTGTTACTGTAAAAATGACACTGGCAGGGAAGGGGTTAACTTTATTGGTGATGCAGGGGTTAAGTGTGTCCCTAGGGGCATGCTTCTAACTGTAAAGGGGCGTGGCTTGAAATGTATCCACAGAGACATACGATCCTACATAGCAGGATCATATGATCTCTGCAGTTAGATCAGGGAGAATGACACACGGCTTTGTTTACATCAGCCGCCTGCCTTTCTCCCTCTCCACGGGGAGATCGCCAGTGACTGGCGGACATGGGGTCCGCTGGTCACATGCGCGGACATGCTAGGGAACGAGCGGGGGCGGGAGCGTGCCTCCGGCGGCGCGCGCTCGCCCCCTAGAGGCTCTCAGGCTAGCGACGTAGTACTACGTCACTTTGCCTGTACGGGGCTGACTGCCGCAGTAAATATACTGTGGGCGGTCGGCAAGTGGTTAACCAATCAACCCTTTTTATGAATGTATAACATTCAACCTGTAGAGCAGAGATCCTAAAACTACGGCCCTCCAGCTGTTGCGGAACTACCCATCCCATGAGGCATTGTAAAACTCTGAGATTCACAAACATGACTAGGCATGATGGGAATTGTAGTTTCTGAACAGCTGGAGGGCCATAGTTGGAAGACCCTTGCTGTAGAGCAATGATTTCCTCTAATTTGAATAGAATGAGTGTACTGGCAGTTTTGCTGGACAAACAGCTTTTTTAAATATGTGTCAAAAACAAATATCATACCTTCATAAAAGAAACAAAGTATATAGAAGTCCAAGGTGTACCACCAATTAGCAGTTGCAGTAGAAACGAATATACGTAATAAATTTCCATGTGCATTTTCACCAATTAGTGATTCCAGTGAATACTTCAAGATCTTCTTTGTATTAATTATATCCAAAGTATGTCACTCTGCACTGTGATAAGGCCCTCCCCACATTTGGGTACAGTACTGACCAGAATGGCTTCAAAAATCATAGGTAGGTCATCAAACACCAGATCTATTTCCACCTCCAATGCACTGTGTCTTATATGGCAATCCACAGGTGATCATATGTCCCGAAATCACTTGTATAGCTCAAACAACACAAAAACCCTTCATACAGTAATCACATTTTTATTTTTGAAATATAAAACTAGTAACCAATAAAACACATTATACAAGTGTGCAAATGGCACTTTTGCTGTTTTTTAACTTGTTGCCTTCAGCTTGTGACTTCAGCTTGTGCTTTAACGCCCGCACATTGCACATACGCAGCACTGGGCGGCCAATGTTTCTTTGCTGGGCGCGCACTCACTGTGCACTCCTAACACAGAGACCAAGCTGTCAAATTATTATTTCCTAATTATTATACAGGATTTATATAGCGCCAACAGTTTGAACAGGGCTTTACGAAATGAAGGCAGACATTACAGTTACAATACAATTTGGTACAAGAGGAATCAGAGGGCCCTGCTTATTAGAACTTACAATCTAAGAGGGAGGGTCAAGTGATACAAAAGGTAATAAATGTGGGGGATGAGCTGATGGATAAAGTAAAAACACGGTGTATTAGGCCCCTTCCACACTAGTGCGACTTGTCCCGCGATTTTGGACCGCAAAATCGCATGACAAGTCGTTTTCCATTATTTTCAATCAGCCCCATTCATATCAGTGCGTTTTGAAGTTGCACCGACTTCAAAGTAGTTCCTGCACTACTTTGCCATGATTTGATTGCATTTTAAACCATAGCCATTGCTTTCAAAATCTTGTCAAAATCACGGCAAAGTCGCGTCAAAATCGCGCGGCAAAATTGCGGTAAAATCGCGTTGCATAATGCCTCGTTTCCACTGAGTGGAACGGTTGGGGTCGATACAGTATGGAAGGGTTAGAATGATCCGGTCTATTTAGGTGAGCGTTTCCACTGCAAGTCGGGCCACCAGGGACCATGCGGGGTTTACACCAAATGAGGTGTTTGTTTTGCTCTTTCATTTGACGTGAGCATTGAAGTTTTCCTGTCCGTCAATCAGTGGAATCTATCGTGTGACGCCAGTAGCTCCGCCCTAACCGTACCGTACCATTTCCTATGGCCCTACATCTGAAGCAGGACCAGGAATGGTGCGGTTTGGTTCGGTTGTATGGGCCACTTTCATAATGGAAACACTCAAATTAGCGTACCGTACCGAACTGACCCGAACCGATCCGCTCAGTGGAAACGAGGCATTAGTGTGAAAGGGGCCTTAGTTAGAAGCAGGATAGGCTTATTTTAAGTGAAGGGTTTTCAGGGATAGATTAGGAAGGGACAGGAGTTCCAAAAGATGGGAGAAGCTCAGGAGAAGTCCTGGAGGCGAGCATGGGAGGGGACAAGGGAGCTAGAGAGCAGGAGGTCTTGGGAAGACCAAAGAGTGATGTTTGGTTGATATTTTGAGACCAGGCTAGCGAAGTAGCTGAGGGCAGAGTTGTGGATGGCTTTGTAAGTTGTTTTTAGTAATTAGAATTATTTTCATTGGGTGAGCGGAAGCCAATGGAGCGATTGGCAGAAAGGGGTGGAGGACACCGAATGCTTGGTAAGATGAGCAAGTCTGTCAGTAGCATTCATGATGGACTGAAGGGGGGATATTCTATGTAAAGGTAAGCCAATGAGAAGGGAGTTGCAATAGTTAACCACTTGCCGACCGCCGCACGACTATCTACGTCGGCGGTCAGCCCCTCACAGGCAAAGTGACGTAGGGCTATGTCACTAGCTTGTGAGGGTCTAGGGAGCGAGCGCGCGCCGCCGGAGGCGCGCTCCCGCGTGGTCACGGACCCCCCCGCGCGTGTGACCGGCGGACCCGATGTCCGCCGGTCACTCTGCGATCGGCGGCTTGTGTAAACAAGCTGCCTGTCATTCTCCCCTGTGTATGAAGGATGATCATACGGTTCTACTATGTAGAACCGTTGATCACTCTTCATACATCTGAAGCCACAGCCAATCACAGTAGAAAGCACGCCCCTAGGGACACACATAGCCCCTCCCTTTCAAAAAAAGTTAACCCCTTCACTGCCAGTGTATTTTTACAGTAACAGTGCATATGTATAGCACTGATTACTGTAGAAATGTCACTGGTAACCCCAAAAGTGGCAAAAATGTCAGTCAAGGGTCCGATCTGTCTGCCGCAATGTCGCAGTACCGCAAAGAAAATCGCAGACCGCCGCCATTACGCGTTAAAAAAAACAACAAAAATGACAAAAATCTTTCCCTTTGTTAGTAAAAGCGATAACTTTTGCGCAAACCAATCAAAATACGCTTTTTGCGTTTTTTTTTTACCAAACATAGGTAGCATAAAACAAATTGGCCGAAATAGTTAAAAAATTTCGATTTTTACATTTTTTTGGGGGGGAATTTCATATAAAAAAATGTGAAAAATATTGCTATTTTTGCAAAATTTACGCTCTTTTTTTGTTTATAGCGCGTGATCAAAAAATCGCACAGGTGATCAAATACCACCAAAAGAAAGATCTGTTTGTGGGGAAAAAAAGGACGCCAAATTCGTTAAGATACAGCGTCGCACGACCGCGCAATTGTCCGTTAAAGTCACGCAGTGCCGAATCGCAAAATACCCCCTGGTCAGGAAGGGGGTAAAATCTTCCGGGGCTTAAGTGGTTAAGGGGAGAGATGACCAGGGAGTGAAGCTTGGTGGTGTCATTGGTTAGAAAAGGGCGTATTCTGGAGATGTAGCGGAGTTTGAGGCGGCATGGTTTGGACAGTGATTGGATATGGGCCTGACAGTTCAGAGTCTAGGATTACACCTAGCACCTTGGCATGCAGAGATAGACTGATAGTTGTGCCATTGGTCTTGACAGAGAAGTCAAGGAAAGAGGCACGTGGGGGACAAAATATTATGACCTTGGTTTTGGATAGATAGAGTTTGAGGAAGTGGTGTGACATCCAGACTGATATGTCTGTTAGTAAGATAGTCATACGTGAAGAAACTGAAGGGGTGAGCTAAGGGGTAGAGAGATAAATTTGGGCGTCCATATGATAATGAAAGCCATGGGAAGCTATCAGCTGACCTTCAAAGACAACTCTCATTCCCTGGCAGGATTAGCTCCCGATGATGTGACCACTATGCAAGCCAATCACAGTGGTCATTTGATCGCCGATCTTTCCTCCTTTCTGAGTGTACAGACCCTATAAAAGGGGCTGGGAGAAGAGGGGTTAAAGTAGAACTCCAGAAATATATGCTTGTCAATGACTCAGCATGGACCATGCTGGTTCAGTCTAACATGCAATAAGCAGAGTTGTATAAAGTACTAGAAACCCATACTTGAGTAAAAGTACAAGTGCTCGATCAAAAAGTGACTTGAGTAGAAGTGGAAGTGCTCAATCAAAAAGTGACTTGAGTAGAAGTACTAAAGTATTCAACATTTTTTGTACTTAAGTATTGCAAGTAGCTTTTTAAAAAATTTTGCTACTCAAGTACTGAAAGTAAAAGTACAAGTACTGTGTTATGTAGTTATTAAAGAAAGAAGTTAAAAGTTTGAACATCATATTGTTTTTTATTATTTCAAATGCAGCTTTTATTTATACATACAGTAGCATTTATTTTCGTATGCGCTGATTATACACATGTTTTGAGCTTCATGAAACCTGCCATTTACTGTTCTGGCAGTGGTAATTTTTATAATAGTAACGAGTAACTATGCAGCACAAAAAAAAAATATTGGAGTAGAAGTATTGAAATCATCAAAGAAAATGTAGTGAAGTAAAAGTGGAAGTAGGAGAAAAAAATTCTACTCTAGGAAAGTACAGATACCGCCTTTCGGTACTTAAGTACAGTAGTGAAGTAGTTCTACTTAGTTACTATACATCTCTGGCAATAAGTGTTTGGTCATTGGCATTGTCATCTTCTGGAGGGGTGATGGTGACTTTCCTCTTCTGCTCGAAACAAAAGAGTATCCCGCTGCCACTCAGAAACCGCCGTATTTTTGTTCAAGGATACTTGGTGGGTCCAACTGGTGGAGACAGAGGTTGTGACGTCATCTGCCCACCTTGGGTCAATTGGAGCCCACCTAAAACTCACTGAAAAAATACAAGGTCGCTCCTGAGTGGTGGAAAGAAGGAATAGGCGGCAGCAGAGGTAAGTCACTCTTGCCCCTCAGGAAGGTGATATGGCTTAACTGTATGTAGCCAATGCTATTACAGTGCATTGTGGGGAACCCAGAGGTCAAACAGCTATAGGATCAGATTGAACCAAGCTTGCCCAAAAGGGAGTCAATTATGTCCATATATTCCTTTTTTTGCTTTAACCACTTTACCACTAGAGGATTTTGCTGTCTTACGTCTGGGCCACTTTTTGCGATTCGGCGCTGTGCGAATTTAACTGACAATTGCGCGGTCGTGCGACGCCATACCCAAACGGAATTTACGTCCTTTTTTCCCCACAAACAGAGCTTTCTTTTGGTGGTATTTGATCACCTGTGCGATTTTTACTTTTTGCGCTATAAACAAAAAAACAGCGTAAATTTTGAAAAAACAACAATATTTTTCACATTTTTTTATATGAAATTCCCCCCCAAAAAATGTAAAAATCAAAATTTTTTTTAAATTTTTGGCCAATTTGTTTTCTGCTACCTATGTTTGGTAAAAAAAAATCACAATAAGCGTATTTTGATTGGTTTGCGCAAAAGGTATTGCGTTTACTAACTAAGGGAAAGATTTCTGTCATTTTTGTTGTTTTGTTTAACGAGTAATGGCGGCGATCTGCGATTTTTTTTGCGGGACTGCGACATTGCGGCGGACAGATCGGACCCTTGACTGACATTTTTGACACTTTTGGGGTTACCAGTGACATTACTGCAGTAATCAGTGCTATATATATGCACTGTTACTGTAAAAATGACACTGGCAGTAAAGGGGTTAATTTTATTGGAGAGGGAGGGGTTAATGTATGCCTGGTGCTTACTGACGTGTGGGGGGGGAGGTGAATGAGTGACACAAGGACAGATCCAGGGTTCAGCTATGCTGAACCCTGCAATCTGACCCTGCCTGTCACTTAGGAGATCCGCCCGCATGTGTTTACACAAGCAGGCGGATCTCCACACTAGATCCCCGACGATCGGGGAAGAGCAGCGGCGATCGCCGCTGCTCCTCCCCTGGCCCGACTCCCGCTGTGACTGAATACAGCGGGAGCGAGCCTCCGGCGGCGCGCGCGCCGCCGAGCAGGGCCGCACAGAATGCAGGGGAGTGCGGGGTGCGCTACATAAAGAGTGCAGGGTTGCAGGATGCACTACATACTGCGTGCAGGGTTGAGAGGTGTGCTAGGTACTGAGTGCAGGGTTGCGGGGTGCGCTTTTTGGATAGTGCAAGGTTGTGGGGTGTGCTACGTACTGCATGCAGGGTTAAGGGTTGTGCGTTTGGTACTGAGGAGGGGGGGGGGGGAGAGGAGGATGGAGAGTAGGAGGAATAGAAGGGGGGGGTGGAGAGGAGGGGGTGTATAAAGAGGAAGGGGGGGAGAAGGGGGGTGGAGGTGTATGGAGAGGAAGGAGGGGAGGAGAGGAGGGGGTTTATGGAAAGGAAGGGGGGGGGGAAGAGGAGGGGTGGATGGAGAGGAGGGGTAGAGAAGAGGTGGAGAGGATTCTCAATTAGTGTAGGCTGCAGAGTGCATGCTGGGAGTTGTAGCCCGTCACCCCAACAGCGTGATGGATGTGGAGCCCCTCAGAACCAATGCAGATAGCATGCTGGGTATTGCAGTCCCTCTGCCTCACTGCAAAGGGCATGCTGGGCATTGCAGTTCCTCAGGATCACTGCAGAGGGCATGCTGATCACTGCAGTTCCTCAGGATCACTTCGGTGGGCATGCTGGGCATTGCAGTTCCTCAGGATCACTGCGGTGGGCATGCTGGGCATTGCAGTCCATCTGCCTCACTGCAGAGGGCATGCTGGGCATTGCAGTTCCTCAGGATCACTACAGTGGGCACGCTGTAGGGATCCTGAGTAACTGCAATGTCCAGCATGCCCACGACAGTGATCCTGAGGAACTGCAATGCCCAGCATGCCCGCTGCAGTGAGGCAGATGGACTGCAATGCCCAGCATGCCCACCGCAGTGATCCTGAGGAACTGCAATGCCTAGCATGCAGTCTGCCAACTAAGTATATTTAAACAAAAGGCAAGACCATGCTGAGAGCTCCCCCATGGTACTTACCACAGACGGTGAAGTTGTGGACAGGACTCGGCTCCAGGCGGTGAGGTGAGGGTCGAGCAGGTAGTATCAGCCATTGGGGTAGACTGCGGTAGGTCACCCTTTTTCCTCCTTCTCCACACTTGGTTGGCGCTATGACAGGAGGCAGCCGTAGCAGCAGTGAGACTGAGGAGTCTCACTCAGGGTTAGCATGGCGCCGGTGTAGCATGCTGCCCTTGGCATCATGTCCCCTCTCTGTGGGTGTCACCCGGTAGTGAACTGCACCCCTGTACCACACCCCCCACTGCACCCGTCCTAGTCCTCCGGGCCGCTGTCACATCACATGACGTTGTAGTGAAGAAATCCAGGCTCTGGGAGGTGCCGCCGCCCCCACCGCTGCTCACCTCCTATTCCAAACTCTCAGGCTTAGCTTCCCCTCACTGTTCTCTTTCTCTGTGGCCGCCGCCCACTCACAGCATGGAGACAGATGCCTACTGCATGAGAACACCGCTGCTTGCTTCCCTGCTTCCCCGCTTCCCCCACCCCGAACCAGGACTCTCCAATGGCCGTGGCTGTGCCCTAGGCAGCAGTGCGCTCTAGGCGGCTGCCTAGTCTGCCTAGTGGTAGCGCCGGCCCTGCCGCCGAGAAAGGGGAGTGTCTGATGACGTAGATCTATGTCGTCAGACGATAACGAGCCACTTTGCCACAGTACTATTACCGTAAGCAGACGGCAAGTGGTTAAAGCACTAATAAACCCAAAAGCAGCCATTTATTATATTGAAGCTTACCAATTCTTAGAAGTGATGGCTGCATTTGGTTTCTCTTTTTAGGCTTTCTTTCTTCTATTTCATCTGTGATCCAGCCAATAAGTCTGTTGCTTTTCAACAGAACAAGGCTATTTTGCAGTTACAGGGATGAGACAAACCATTTAACACTGGCATGGGTGCTTACAATTATCAGCTTTTATTTGTTTATGTACAACCTAAAAGGAGGAAACTGCTTGCTGTAACTGCTTATAAAGTGTGAGCTGGAGGAAAAGGAGGAAACTGCTTGCTGTAACTGCTTATAAAGTGTGAGCTGGAGGAAAAGGAGGAAACTGCTTGCTGTATTTGCTTTTAAAGTGTGAGCTGGAGTTTGGCTTAACTTTGTTAGTGTATTTAAATCTGTTAGTCCATTTAACACTCCCCTCCCTCCAGACTGACAATGCTGCTATCCAAAGGTGCCCCCAGTGCTCCTTCATCCAGAGTGGGGGCACTCTAATACAGGAGGTGTGTTACTGGCCAGATCACCAGGTAAAAAGGGGGGGGGGGAGGAAAACTAATGCAGCCACCACATCTAATGATTAGTAAGCTGCAATGTATAACATTTTTGGTTTGGGGTTTAATGCTTCTTGAACACTCCTCTCCCCCTTAAACTGACAATGCTGTTGTCTGCTGTGCCTCCTCTGCTCTTTCCTCCGGAGTGTTGTCTGTATAATGCAGGAGGTATGTTACTGACAGATAACCAGGTGAAAACAGAAATGAAAAAAGCATGAAGAAAAGAAAACAAATGCAGCCACCACCAATCTAATGATTGGTAACCTGCAATATATGACATTTCAGGTTGTGGGTTAATGCTGCTTTAAAGTGTTTATTACCCCAACACTTCATATTCCTGATATGTGCCTGCTGTACCGTGTACTTGTATGTGAAAGTATCCTGTTCTCTTTGTATTGCTTCCTTTGTGTGAAATCCCTGGCAGTCCCCTTGCTTTCCTATTAAAAACTGACCATGCTAAGCAGGAGAGCACATCATGGTCAGTTCACAAGCTATGCTGGGAACTCAATGTATTCTCCTCCAATGATCAGACTTGTCCTGACACGCCCACACTGCACAGCCATTCACTGGGAAGCTCAGTGTTCTGCTGTTTCTTCAAATCAGGGACAGTCCCTCTAAGAGCCGGTTCACATTAACGCGACTTGTCAGGCGACTTGTCAGCCTGACAAGTCGCGCTCCCTCGCGATCCATTGACCGCTACAGGACCCGTTCTAATAGGAGCGACACAAGTCACTCCGACTTAGAAAAAGGGTCCTGTACTACTTCGGGGCGACCTCGGAGCGACTTGCATAGACTTCCATTATGTGAAGTCCCTGCAAGTCGCTCCGAAGTCGTGGTGCATGGTAATGCACAAGTCGCCCCCCAAGTAGTAAGGAGTCGTGTCGCCTCAGTGTGAACCGACTCTTAATCAGGGACAGTCCCTCCAAATCAGGGACAGTTGGGAGTTCTCTCAATATATGCTTATGTTTACCAAACACATGAAGCAGAATACATATTGGCCTAAATTGATGAAGAAATCAGATTTTTTACATTTTTTTATTGGATTTGTTTCATAGCATAAAGTAAAAAATATTGTTTTTTTTTTTTTTTTACAATTGTCGTTCATTTTTTGTTTATAGCGCAAAAAATAAAAATCGCAGAGGTGGTCAAATACCACCAAAAGAAAGCTCTATTTGTGGAAAAAAAATAACATTCATTTTATTTGGGTACGGTGGCGCAATCGTCGGTTAAAGTAACGCAGTGCTGTGCTGTATCGCATAAAATGACCTGGTCAGGAAGAGGGTAAAAACCTTCTGGAGGTCAAGTGGTTAAAAAAACGCACCAAAAGCGCTGCATAAGTGCTCCATTAATACATAGGGCGTTTTACTGACAGTTTTGAAGCGAATCAGTGCGAAAGTGCCCAAAGCCGCGCCGAAGTCGCGGTGCGCGGGAGACGGCATTAGTCGCCTGAAGTCGGGTCGGATCAGTGTGAACCGACACTAATGCTGGCCATACACGTATAGATGTTTGGACGAGAATATTCGTAGAACATTCGTTGGATAGATGAATGTCGTTCGAAAATTGTCTTTTGCTTTTAAC